>NC_090923.1:120417639-120732014 GCF_040938575.1 Ambystoma mexicanum
AGCCAATCTGTCTCTCCCATTTGTAAGTGTGATAGAGAAGCCAAGGCAGCACTCACAGAAGGAGAGCATATTGCATTCAGTAAGGGAATAGGCTCACAAGATATTAAATAAAATGGGTTTAGCTCAGTGGGTTGGGGTGCGACCCTGGAAGGTTACGGTCACAGATTAAACTGGGTACCCATGTTGACCAAGTAGGGTTAGTACAATATGTCCTTAAGTCAATGATTTTCGGAAAGTAATAAATGCCTCCCACAAGAATTAATGTTTGTGATGCAAGTATAATGAGGGCATTCTTGAAGTTATAGGCACAGCAACCGCAAGACGACAAGTTCTGACCTAGTATTAGAAGTCATAGTTCACCAGCCGCAGAGACAGTCTCCGATTAGTCTGTAATGATTCTGCTGAAGTGAAAGAAAGCATATACACAGAAAGGGGTCATTAACCTGATAAGAAGTCTTGACAGACGTGATGGTGGGCTAGAGACAAAGATGACCTGGGTTAGGGTGCAGCTTTCAAGAAGTGGCATGTCAGGTCGATTTTGGTGTGATTTGTAATAGAAGGACTCTAGCTGTACAAGCTCTCAGTTAGCCGTTGCTCTTGCCTCTTCGTGTCAGGAAGTGCAGGGCAAACAGCACAGCTTCTTTTAGGACACTAGGAACAGAGATATCTTTGGTGGCTTGTAACTCAACTGGTGCCACCAGGTCAAAGGGAAGGCCACCCACGTTTGTTTTGTTCTGGTATCAGCAGGTCCAAGCAAAGTTGAACCTCAGAGTGTGATCTTGGCCAGCATGCCAAAGCAGACCTCTTCAATTGAAGGTTGCCTGTTGGTGCTTCTGGACTCATCCTAGCAAATGACAAATGTTTGTGTGTAGATTCTCCTATCTTATAGGAATACTGTAAGCTATTTGTACTCAGGCTCCAATCACAATAGTGTGACATTTGAACCACTTGCTGGCCTCACAATCATTGGTGGTTGACACATTTAAGCTTCCGAGAGCTTCTTCTTGAGAAAACAGAGGATGTGCATTCAGCTAGGAAGACAGAAATCTTATTCAAATACTCACTAGATTTGGTCCAGGCTGGCCCTGTGATTGGCATCCTGGGCACAAAGGCATGTTTGTATCCGATCACAATAAGGATGTCAATATTAGCAGCAGAACTCCTTCAGAGTTTCTATTGTAAGAGAGCCACATATAGGTTCTGTGCCGGGGAACATATGATGTTTCCCTGATTTGTTATTTACTGTGTGCTTAGGCATCCTGCAACCTAGCATCACTGCCACCATCTTTCTGGGTTTTCACTAATCCTAGATTTTCTTGGGGAGCGCAGCACTCAGAACTGCAACAATTGGTCAATCAAAAAGAATCTGGGACAAAGAGTGAGTATGGTTTTTGCTCCTGGTAAAGGAAAGACCAT
Organism: Ambystoma mexicanum; assembly: GCF_040938575.1. Classification (NCBI taxonomy): domain Eukaryota; kingdom Metazoa; phylum Chordata; class Amphibia; order Caudata; family Ambystomatidae; genus Ambystoma; species Ambystoma mexicanum. The sequence continues at coordinate 120,419,056 of NC_090923.1, forward strand.
TGGAGTCTGATGCACACGGCATCTCTTAGTTTGTTACTTAGTTGTCTGTATTTTCTTTAATTTTGGAGTTTAACTTTGCTTTATCTTTTAATGCATGAAACACACACATACACTTCACTAATTGGAATGCAAACACTTTGTGTAATCTGCCAATGAGGTGAAGTGCTCTGCGTATCCTAATTAAAAGGCAGGGTGAGGCAAAAGCTTGGAAGGCATCTCATGATTAAATGTGATGAAGCCCCAGCTTCGAAATCCCCAGATAAACAGTTTATAATCTATTAAGTGTTAGAACCATGTGACTCAGTTCTTAATCAGTGTGAATTCCTCATCCATATTGTGTTTGTACGATACCCTTCTGTTCAGACTCACAATTCTCCTAGTTGTTGTCTCAGGATCAATTTGCTGCTGCCTTTTGTTGTGCAGGAATGTGATCAATACCAAAGAAGAATACAATCCTTCAGATTTCTCATATGAACCATCTCAGAATGATTGCCCATTGAAGACATGTCAGATCAAAGTGTTTGTTTTTATTGTGTAGAATCCTAATCTTTATATTGTAAATGGTACTACCAATCAATTTAGCTAAAAGACAAGCTTCATCCATTGTTTTTCATCTTCATTCCCATTCACAAACAGGTTTTTGATATCTATTTCAACCATAAAATGACCCTTTCAGTACATTTGTTAATGTCTGTGCAGACCAGTTCATGTTCCAAACCACTGCATCACGTAGATTAGCATATGTATGTGGGAAACTGGTACCTAACGCTATGCCCATTATTTAAATGCTTTTTTCAACTGATGAATAAAGCAATTACTCCTATGGCCCGTCCCCTTTGCTCCATACTTAGCAAGGGGACTTTCCTTTTTTGCATGAGTTCTTGAGACGTCCCAAGACAAGGTCTTGAACAAGAGGTGGGGAAGAAGAACTAAATAGCTCCTTCTACCTCTGAATCCTACATCGCTAGTGTGCAGAGACCTGATGAGTTATACGAGATGCATACATCACACTTCTGCTCAGGGCTGAAGCACTCGAAAAAGAGCATGTGGGTGTCTGCTGATGGATAGCTCCAGATGCAGGAAAAAAGCCTGTTATCACAGACATATGCAAGGAAGGTGTGCTAGTGGAGGGCGTGCACACCTGTTCAGTTGATAATTAACAGGGAAGTGAAAAACAGCCTATACAAATGGCTGCGCTGAATTACGGGCCAGTCCTGTTGAATGTCCAAAAGAACTAATGCAGAATTCTGATGGTTCTAAATCCTAATAGACGGATTCCCTTAAGTATGAGTATGGCAAGCCTTACTTAGCCAGTCATCATTTTTCAGAGTCTTGTTTCTGATGAGAGTTACATGCTTTGCATAGGCAGCCATCTAGCGGTTGGGAATATAGTACATGTTTTCTTTGCAAAGAACATAGGCAGGGGCGTTCCTGTCATACTATTACATTACATTACATTGCATTTATATGGCGCACCATAAACCCATAGGTGTGAGGGCGCAGACAAACAAAAACAAAGCAGAGAAGGAAGAAAGAAAGGCTAAAAACGATCTAAGGGGTAGCAGAATTAATAAACCAGGGGCAGCTATTTGAAGAGGAAGGTTTTAAGGCCCTTCTTGAATGAATTCAGAGAAGATGAGTTTCTCAGTTGGTCTGGCAGAGCATTCCAAAGTGCCGGTGCCACTGAGGAAAAAGCACCACATTGTGCCTTTTTGCTTTTGACTCTGGGCTGCTGAAGCAAGTTCCGGTTGTTAGACCGAAGGTTTCTAGCAGAGGATTTTTTTCCTATGTACCTTTGCAGGTATGGGGGCATCTTGCCCTGAAGACATTTAAAGGTGATGACCATGAGTCTAAAGGAGATTCTTGATTCTACGGGCAGCCAGTGTAGTGCTCGACGTGCTTCCGAGACATGTACCCTGTGAGAAAGACCGGATACCACTCTGACTGCTCCGTTCTGAACCACCTGAAGTCGTTTGACGATTTTTTTACTGGCGCCCGCTAATAGGCTACAACAGTAGTCAAGTTTGGAGCCTATAATGGCTCGGGCGATGGTCTCAGCATTGGATTGGGAAATGTAGGGACGCAGATGGGATAACAATTTAATGTAGTAGTTAGCGGAAGAGACGGTACTGGCTACATAGGAGTTCATCTTGAGTGATTGATCCAATACCACACCCAAGATTTTAACCTTGGGAAGAGTGGAGATCAGAACATCTCCCAGCTGGAAATGTTTATACATTGAGTCCAATTTGGCTATGATGCTGTCCGATCCTACAATCATAAGTTCTGTCTTGCTGCGGTTAAGTGCAAGATTATTCCACATCATCCATTGTTCAATCAAGGCGAAGATGCGGTTAAGTTCCTTTTCATCCTCCGAATGCTGGCCTGTAAGAGGGATGACACATTGAGTGTCATCTGCATAGTTGGAAAAGAGGATGCCCTCATGGGCCAGATGAGCAAAGAAAGGGGACATAAAGATGTTATAGATACAAGGAGACAGACTGGCGCCTTGTGGCACTCCAAACAATGTCTGAATTGCAGGAGCTTTGGCATTGTTGGCACATACCCTGCTAGACCTGTTGGATAAGAATGAAAGTATCCAGTTGGTAGCGGCCTGTGAACAGTTAGCTACTGACATGAGCCTATCTGCTAGAATGGCATGATCGACGAGATCGAATGCTGCCGATTGATCTAGGGAGATTAAGAGAGAGGTCTTTTGAGAGTCCATTCTTTGTAGTAACTGAGACTTCAGATCAAGAAGCGAGGTTTCCGTACCAAACCCTTGTCTGAATCCTGACTGAAAAGGGTTGAGAATGGGGTGGGCATTTAAGTGTTGCGCAATTTGAATATAAGCAACTCGATCCAATATCCCTACTCTACATGTGCAGGATACCCATTATCCCACACACTGTATAGAAATGGTTGATTTTACTTTCCTTGATTAATCTGAGATCAGGATGGATCATGCCTTTCAGATACTTCAATCCTCTGTTGGAGAGAGACCCCAGGGAATCTTTCCTACCCTCCAAACATTAAAACTTATAATTTCCTTAATTTTTACGAGGTCGTCAAGAATCATGGAACACATATGATGTTCCTAATAGACAATTCAGCCTGTTTTGTACACTCTACAAATGGACATTAATATTATATATACAGCAACCATTTAGACTACTGATCTATGTATGGCCTGAATCACTAGGACAAGCACTGGCACCTTCAAACGTGGTTAAAAACCTTGATGCAAATTCGACTCAGATTTATCCCTCACACAACATACCACCAGCGTATCCAAAACCTGTTTCTTTCACTTACGTATCCTCAGGCGGATTTTCCCCTACCTCACCTATCCCCACCGTTTCTCGGCTATCAACTCCATCATCCTCTCCCGCCTTGACTATGCAAACTGCCTCTACCTAGGAGCCCCCGCATCCCAACTACGGAAACGCCAAAGAATCCAAAATGTGGCAGCACTGGACAAATTACGGTAAGGGCATTGTGGCCTCACCTAATGTCGTGTCACCTCTCCCCCCCATGGCCACACCATGCAGTTGTAATATCCGTGCTTGCAGAGGCATGTCCTGCGCACCTTTAGCAGATGGGGAACTGACTGTTCAGGCATCACCAATTACGCTGCACACTATATCTCCCCCAACATATAGTGTGGGAGGAGCATCCTCATTAGTGAAAATTATCTCTGCCCTTGCATCGCAGAAAAAAACGTGCTTACCTATGGGCATGGAGGCGTCAGTAAAAACACAAATAAATTCACGCACTGTTGTAACCATACATAACCTGTCATGCCTTCTGCTTAACACTCGCTCATTGTTAAAGCACGCTGTCGAGATCGCAGCATACATTGAAGAACTTGATATAGACCTTTGTGCATCACCGAAACCTGGGCACATAATGCCGCTGGCCCCTCCCTCAACCTGGCAATCCCAGAAGGGTACTCTATGCTGAGAGCAAACAGGCCTGAAGGGAGAGGGGGCGGAGTGGCCATGATTTTTAAATCATATCTCACTATATGGGGAAATACTGTTACTATTCTGGAAGGCATCGAATCAATAAAGATTAAGATTGGTATTAATTCTGAGGCCACGCTTAACCTGCTACCAATATATAGGCCACCATCTCACTCTGAGATTTGATCTCAGCTTTATCTAACCATCTGGTGGCATGCCTCAAACCTTTGTCCAGTTTTATCGTCATGGGAATTTTAACTATTCGCTTAGGCACAAGGATGACCCCAGAGGATCAGATCTGGAGTCTGCCCTGGCTATGCTGGGATTTACCCAAATTAATCGCCACCCCACCCATTGTCTAGGACACATCCTTGACTGGGTAGCAGCAACCAAAGTGTCCATAAAAGATCTGACTGTTTCCCCCTGCCCATGGTTGAACCATTATTTTGTCAATTTCGTTATTTGCTCAGCCTTTCCGGTAAAGAATAGAAGTTAAATATTGCCACCAAGTAAGGGCAGAAATCCCAAATTATTGGTTTTAGAAAAAATCATTCCTCTGGTTAACCACTTGAACGACTTCATGCCTACTGACTCAGTGCAGTGTATGTCCAAAGTTCTCACAGACTCTTTTATGGACATCACAAATTGTCTAGCCCCGGAGAAACTGAGGAAGCACAAATCTGCATCTTTAAATAAGTCATGGTTTACCCCTGCTTTACGCAAGCTTAAAGCCTTTACGCTTGTTAAGCAGAAACCTGTGCAGTTCCCTCTGGGACCACTGCAAAAGATTTAAGACTACAGGTGTTTGGCAGTAAACCCACTTGGTAGCAGTCTGTACCACCCAGATTTACCTGGTAGCTGTGGCTGAGCAGTCAGACTTCCCTCAAGAAGAGTTAGGCAGTATATAGAGCATACATAATAGGTACAGAGGCACAGTAGTACAAGCAAACACTGACCAGAGCTAGGTGTAAAAGTATATAATTATTTATTTAAAAGACACACTCATAAATTACACTAGCACAGAAAAGGTAAATAAGTCAAAACACAGTCACTATTACTTATATGTACATCCCTAGTTATTTGTTGGACAAGTCTAAGTTAACACCACTTATTTCCAAACAGAGGTGAGCGCTTAACGTTAGATGGCACTCCAACCAGTTAGTTAAAAAGGGAGGGAAAAGGCAGAAGTAATGAAAACAGCAAGGTAAAACACTTTTCAGAGATTCACAGTAAGTTTAGAAAGGCAGTCTACTGCGGAGCAAGGAAGTTCGATTGCCAGGCCCACTCTAGGGAACGCCAGGGGAAAAGATGTCCAAGATCACACAATGTCACAAGTCTTTACAGGTGAGTAGGAAAGGTTTTACCAAGTTTAGAAAAGTTTAGTTAGGGTGTCCCAGGCTTACCCAGGTTCGAGAGCCGAGGGCTAAATCTACCCCCTACAATCGGTGGCAAGGGAAGCCGGGCGGAACACGGTACCTTTAAAATGGAAAGGGTCCTTGTTGTGATTAACTTTGCATTCATCTGGTGCAAGTGACTAGAATCTTGAGATGGAATGCAGGGCTTAGAATGTTTATCTATGAGTGAGTTCCAGGTTTGTTAGTTGCAAGGATGTAAGCCCTGAGAGAGGATGCCGGTGGGTGTCCTATGTCCCCTTTTACTTACCTGACTCTAAGAACTGTATTTGGTGTACCTAAACTTAAGTAAATAAGTTAACAGTTCACTGGAGTGTCAGAGTCATTTGTGGCCAAACCCTGAACTCAACACTGGCGATGAGGATGGGATCTGGCTGTGCTGGGGGGACAGCACCAAAGGGAGACACCCACCGCCCCCCCCCCCCTCTGAGAAGTGATCCTCTCTCAGGTAAGAGCGCTGGATGGCTGTGAGGCACTGCAAGTGCAGTGAGGGCAATTGAGGTCCAGACAGAGGTGCTACAGAGGCAGAGGGGGCAAGAAAGGCCCAGACAGAGGTGCTACGAAGGCACTGGAATAACAGAGCAGCTATGGATGTAAAGGTGCTGCATGAGGCAGTGGAGAGGTTCTGCCAGGGCAGTGAGGCGCTACAATGGGCAATGAGATGTTGCAGAGGCAGTGAGGCGCTGCATGAAGAGGTGCTGCGAGGGCAGTTAGGCGCTGCAACAGGCAGTGAAGAGGCGCTGCAGAGACAGTGAAGCACCGCTAGGGGCAGTGAGATGCTACAGAGGCAGTGAGGCGCTGCATGAAGAAGTGCTGCAAAGGCAGTGAGGTGCTGCAACAGGCAGTGAAGATGCGCTGCAGGGGCAGTGAGGTGCTGCGTTAGGCAGTGAAGAGATTCTGCAAGGGCAGTGAGGCACTGCAAGATGCAGTTAAGAGGTGCTGCAAGAGGCAGTCAAGAGGCGCTGCAAGAGGCAGTGAGTGGTCGCTGCAGAGGCTGTGAAGTGCTGCATGGTGCAGTGAAGAGGTGAGGCGCTGCGAGGGCAGTGAAGTGCTGCACGGGGCAGTGAAGAGGCACTGCATAGGGAGTGAAGAGGCACTTCAGTGACAAGGGTGTGCAGTGGGGACAAGAAGTTCTAGTGTTGAAAGGTACAACGGTCTGCTGTAAAGTGCAGTGGGCTCTGTGAGACTTATGGTTATTAGAAGGAGCTGTGAAGTTCATTGGAGCAGCAAGGTTCATTCATTCATTGACATGGTGAAGTTCAAGGTGGCGGTCTCTCATAAAGCATTTAAGAGAATTGAGACTGTACAGACATTCAGAAGAGTTGGAAGTTGTTAATGGATCTAGGAGGGGCCTGGGGCCCATGGACTGTGCAAACATCTGTTGCGCCAAGGCTACAAGCTATTGGTCATAGTGAAGGCAGCTGAGATCACTGACAGTTATCCGATGTCAGCGCTTACCTTTGACTGGAACCGAAGGTTGCTGCGGTTGGCTTGAGTGGAGTCCTGGAGTTCGGCATGAGTGCTGCAGCGGGAGGCCTGACTCAGTTATGAAGTTTGATGGGGATGGGAGCTCTGTGTTCCTCCGCTACTCTCTATGCAATGGTGAAGTAGGAGAGAATGCAGAGGTGCAGGCGATTAGAGTTGAGACACTAGAGCTGATATATATTAGTTTATTAGAGTGATGTTGTAGGTACATGTCTCTCTCTTTAATTGAGTTATGTAGTTTAACATATTTCTCTCCACAGGCGGACTACTGTCCATTACATGTGTTGCATGTGTAAAAAGGTGCAATGGTTGAGGTGAACCGTTGAGCGGACTACTGTCCATTACATGTGTTGCATGTGTAAAAAGGTGCAATGGTTGTGGTGAACCATTGAGCGGACTACTGTCCATTACATGTGTTGCATGTGTAAAAAGGTGCAATGGTTGTGGTGAACCATTGAGCGGACTACTGTCCATTACACTGTCTGTATAAAAAGGGAAATGTTGTTCCTAGACTTTGGTGCCATTGTTTTGGCATATGTTGGTAGACATGTATGCGGTGATGTGTGAGTGAAATAAGATATTAAGGTTTTGAGTTTTTATTAAATCTTCATTAGAGTTATTAAGTTGATAACAGTGTTCATCATTAGCTGTTCTATGTAGGCATATTAATATGTTCTCTCCACAGGTGGACTTTTAATTTTAATCCACAGATGGACATTGATGTTAATGTTAATAGATTTTGAAGTGGTGACAGGGTCTAAACCTTTTGGAGTTGGTTGTGGTTATATATGAAATGCTTTGAATAATCTTTTGTTTTTCAGGTGGGACTTTACTGGACAAATCTTTTGATGAAATATTGATCTTGCCACCGATACTTTACTGTTCTTGTTGTTGTCCCTATAGGGGAAAGATGTGTTGTGATTAACTTTGCATTCATCTGGTGCAAGTGACTAGAATCTTGAGATGGAATGCAGGGCTTAGAATGTTTATCTATGAGTGAGTTCCAGGTTTGTTAGTTGCAAGGATGTAAGCCCTGAGAGAGGATGCCGGTGGGTGTCCTATGTCCCCTTTTACTTACCTGACTCTAAGAACTGTATTTGGTGTACCTAAACTTAAGTAAATAAGTTAACAGTTCACTGGAGTGTCAGAGTCATTTGTGGCCAAACCCTGAACTCAACAGTCCTCCAGCGGTGGCAGTTGTTCCTAGTAGTGGGTGCAAGTCGCAGCGTCGTCCAGAGGAAGAGAAGATCTCGACGTGGAGGAAAGCTGAAGGTCGTTGCACTACCAGGGAAGAAACCAGCCGTGGATTTTTCCGGTTAAAAGGATGTTACCCCTCTTTCGCGGTTGAGGTAAAAAGTGGTATCCCGGTTGCCGGGGTGCTTGGCACAGGCAAGGCGGCCACGAGATGCTTCAGGGAGGCGAAAAGAAGGCAGAAACTGGTTGTCCCCACCAGTCAAGGGAAGAAGACTCTCCCGGCTGGAGATCTCCTCTGTCGTTGGGAAAAGTGGTGAGACGGTTCCGCAGGGCTCCACCGGTGGTGTCGTCTTGGCAGGTCGTCTCGGCTTCTCCCTCTTCGGCTTCTTAGGTCCTGTGGCGACTTCTGAAGAACCAGTCCCAAAAACCCTGCTTTTATGCAGCAAACCCCCATACATACAGCCTAGCTGTCACTCAAACATGCTAAGTGGTGAGCGGGGCGGCTCACCACTTGGGCCAATCACACCAGAGTGCGACATGAGTTGGCAAGGCAACTCAGTCCAGGGTGCCTAAACCCCCTCCCACACCCCCTGTGGTACCCAGACAGAATGGCACCACTTCCGAGGGCTTCTGTGCCGAAGCCTGCCAAAAGTGGAACAAAGGCTCGACTCGGGTTCAGGGTTACTGAAGTGAACCTAGACGCCATTTTGGCGGCGAGTTCTGGCAAAAAATCCCAACCGGTGAATTTATATTAAATAAATAAACCAGCGGTATCTTTAACATTGCACCAACAAGTGGTGCATTAAAATCAATGGGAAATCCCATTGGGAAATATTCCGGTGGAATATTTCCGTGGTATCCACTGCCACCAGCCAGAAACTCGGCGAGGGGGGACGGGACAGTACCCCCTCGACAACAGACCCAGGGGCAATCTAATTGCCCCTACCAGTACTTCCACAGTATGATGGTTTGTACTGGTCAAGTTCCTAAGTTAAGACTAGTAAAGTCAATGGTGACTTTACAGACCCAGGGAGACAGTAGTCAGTCCCGGGGTGTGGAGTCTATGGTTGGGGGTCACTATGACACCCCTGTGTTACTGCACTGAGGGTGCTGTGTAACACACATTCAAAAACCAATGATAGCCTATGGGGAAAAAATACCCCATAGCCCATAAGCACAGAGCAAGTCACAGAAACACTCTCAAGTCATGTCCAAGAGTGAGGGTAAAAGAGTCTCACTCTTGGCAGGAGAAAAAATAAACCCCAAAAATCCAGCAAAGCTGCTGGAGTCAATGGTGACTTTACAGACCCAGGGAGACAGTAGTCAGTCCCAGGGTGTGGAGTCTATGTTTGGGGGTCACTATGACACCCCTGTGTTACTGCACTGAGGGTGCTGTGTAACACACATTCAAAAACCAATGATAGCCTATGGGGAAAAAATACCCCATAGCCCATAAGCACAGAGCAAGTCACAGAAACACTCTCAAGTCATGTCCAAGAGTGAGGGTAAAAGAGTCTCACTCTTGGCAGGAGAAAAAATAAACCCCAAAAATCCAGCAAAGCTGCTGGGGGACTCACTAGGTTAGGAAATTCAGCCTAAACAGAGAATTCTCCCTAACAACGCTTAAGCAATATTATTGCTGGAAAGTGAATCCTTCTCCTAATTTGCACCTTGCTCCCAACACTAGCAATCACCCACCAAAAACCTATTCCCCTAGCTAGGTACAACAAACCATTGATACCTGTTACATACAGTAATCTAGGTGTAGCCCCCCTCCGCTCGTTCATTACATGTTGAGACCTCCTGCACTGTGAAACCTTTGCCGCCTGCCCACCATATAGGATTTTCAATTATAGGTGCAGCCCCCCCCCCTTGGCTTACTATATGACGAATCATACTGCAGGGTGATAACTAGGCCTCTCTCCCACTATACAGAATCCTCTAATCGAGGTGTAGCCTCGATCTATATTTAACATATGCCTATACCTTCTGCACTGTAAAACACAGGCCTTTCTCACACTGTACAGGATCCCCTAATCTAGGTTTTGACTCCATCTCTGTTTATTATACGCTGATAATGGCTACTATATGAAACCTAGGCCCATCGCTACAGGACTCTCAATTTTAGACCCGGACAAATAAGCAATCTCGCAGCCTACGGTACGTATATCTCACACCACTAGTGTGGACACAGGCCGCAGGCACGGCCAAACATCCATGCACGATAGAACATGTCTACGACTAAGCACATCGGTCCTAGTTTCATACATAGCCGTCGAGACTGAAACACCTGACGTACCCCAACACCTCTCGCACTAGTATACAGCGACCACCACTCGAAAGGAACCCGGTATAGCGGGCCTCACATAGACTCTCTCAACAATAGCAATCTATCTCTAACCTTCAAGAGCACCCACCCAAGTGTCTGACCGCTACTGGGCCGCTTAGCCAAGCCTTGCCAGCCACCCAAGCCTTAGAACGGCAACATGCACACACACATCTAAGCTAATCTCCCTAGAATCTCCAACCACATTGACTACGGTCACCAAGGGCATTCTAACCAAGGAAAAAGCACATTGAGGCCACACAAGTTGGTAAAGAGCGCTATATAAATAACCAAATACAATACAATGCAATACTATGAGTGAGGCATTTCTTTTTAGAGTACACTAAACATAATACCTTCAAGGTAATACTGATTTTAGCAGCTGATGAAAACTAGGAACACTGAGGCAAAGAGATGTACCTAGCACCACAAAAGTTGGTCAACAAGGGATTTTGGGATTTGAGCACAGGCTACCTAACACTTTACAATTTTACTGGAGACTATGCTTCTGCATAGCCCAATCTTACTGTTACACCAGTATAGAGTGTTTTATGCAAACTTAACTTTCACAAACTAAAATAGTACTCAGTTCACCAAAGCATATCCTACAAAGCACCACACAATAAATAAACTTAACAAAATATAGGTGATCATTAGAAAGATAAGCTATACAAAAGTATAATTCACTGTGAAATGAGAAATGAGCTGAAACGAGAATGCATAACTGCAAAAGGCAATTGAGCAAGCTACACGGATTAAAAAGGCATCCATGTTCCACACCATTGCAGAATGTCAAATGTAAGGAAGAGAACAAAGAATGTGGAGATTGTGTTGTAAATTGTGCAGATCGCATGGAGGGGACAATCAACGTTTGCAATTATATGTGTACTCCCCTCCATGTAATTTGTATTGTTTTCACAATGAAGTGCAAATAATGAAACAGATGTCCAAGTGGACCAAGGTTTACACGCATTCTTTTCAGTTTGTAGTGAATCTGGTTAGGCCCAGCGTTGATGAGAGCAGCCCAGGCCGCCAACATCCACAGAAACCTTTCTTTGTTCTACGATTGTTGCAAATATGCTTGCTTTGTAAAGAATGTGCCCTGCAAAGCCACAAGACAGTACTAGGAGCCTTGGTGTGCATGTTATCACAAACAGGCCGAAGCTGGCCTCCGACCCCCACCCAGCTAACTACGAGTTATAGCCCCTACAACTGTCCGAGTCCCAGGACCCCTGAATTCCAAGATACCGGTTAACCACCAACCATAAACCATTCAACCATAAAAGATATGAGAGTATGGTCGTCCCACCTTTATTTCATAATGACATGATTTGTAATGCGAGGTGCAGGAAGGGATAAATTATAGTTCAAAAGCAAGGGTGGAAGCATTAGTGAAGTATATGTGGGTCGGTTTAACCTCAAGTCTCCTCCTGTGCCAGTCTTTGAACATGCAATGTGCACTGTATAATGATAGAGTAGCACTGTCCACAAATGTAGCTAATTGCTCCTTTGGTCTTGGTTCCCTGGAGACGATGAGCCCAGCAGACCCACCTGATGGGGGACGGACGGACTGGGCTGGGACCAATGACCTGGCATCCCCTATGGAGCAAGCCGACCATGTATAAGGTCGCACCAACCAGTAACATGGGTTTCCACTGTATACAATGACGTAATCTATGATGATGACTTGTTATCCTTGCAAGAGTTTCTTGGGCCTTTTTCACAAGCAGGTTGTATTTATTCAGGTGTGAGCGTTTAGGGGCGTGCCTTCAATTGGTGACCCCGATGTGATCCCAGTGCTCCCCGTGCCTGCAGAGGCTTCCAGGCTGCTTCTACAGAGGGGCCGCGCCCACCTGCAGCAACCAGTCCAGTCAAACACGTATTCCCGAGTGGTTTTACAGGAGACGTCTTTGCAGAATTATTGTCTGCTCTTTGGAGTGGGGTGCAGCTCCGAGGAGAGTGCACTGGTGTTATTGAGAACCCTGTGACGAAGGAGTTTGGGTGAACACGCACACGTGAGTATACCCTTGCAAGTGATAACAAGTAGGGGACGGGTATATGGGAAATTGTGAAGGGTGTGAGCATGCAGAAAGTGAGATTGTTGGTGTTGTGTGGAAGCGTTTTGTTTTATTTTTTAGTATTTTTCATTTTTTAAGAAGAATATTAAGGAAAGGAAAACAGAATGGTAGGGAGCCTTCCCGAGTGAAGGGAGAAGGTGGTACCACGTATATTGTGTAATGGAGGAAAAAAGGAAATAAGCAGAAGCCCTGCATAATTAGTGGATGCGGAAATAGTAGTTGTTTTTATTTTAGCTTGTTATTTTAGCTTGCTGTGTTTGTTTTTTTATTACGTAGGTGGAAGGCCCGAGGAGGGGCGTAGTATAAGTAGTAGTGTGTGTAGAGTGTGTGGAGTGTGAGAGTGGGGCTGTGGGGAGAAGGGTGGGGGAAAGATGGTTTTGACTTTTTGACAGGCCGACTTTTCAGACTGGCAGTGCCAGCGCGTGCGGTGCGCTAGCAAAGGCATACAGGCAGTGAGGCGCAAGGGCCATTATAATGGGAGGAGAAACACCAATAAAGTACATGTATAAGGCCCTGCCACTATATCGACAGAATCGAGAAATACTACAAGCAATGGGTGTTGGAAACAAGAGGCGGGGATGCCCCGCTCATGGCCAGAGCAGGGCTCCCCTAATAAGGCTAGTCTGGAACATATGTCCATATTTCTGGCAGTCAAACATAAGGGGAAACAGTTGCAAAAGAGGAGAGAAATATTAGATCATTGGAAAATGTTCAAAGATACGGAAGACCTTGAATGATGAGGAGTGCAAAATGATAGCAGGGGCGACTGTCCGTGAAAGAAGGGCAGGGCACCAGCGCAACGTGGGGGAATATACCCATTGACAGCCCACCCCGCAGCAGGTTATACTAATACGACTTCTCCTAATACGATGTGTCCACCACGGTGACAGCCCCACTACCTCCATATGCATCCCCTCTGGATGCCCCAGCACATTCTGATATCAATAAAAGAGACCTAGAAGTGGCATTGACATCGGCACCAACCGAAATGGACAGAGTGCGAACAGCACAGAGTGAAGTGAAGATCGACAAACCGGCAGAGCAAGGATTAGATGGGTGGAAAATTATATAAGCACACAATAATCAGGGAGAGTAAGAAAACACACTTTCATAGTTATACCCCTACGTGCAAGAAGGCATTGTTCTTAAATGTTGTGAGGGTCAAAAGAGGTTTTTCCCCAAGCTTTTAATGCACACTTGTTTGTCACAATACAACAACAAGGACACGGTTTTACAGTTTTGTACAAAATACACACAAGTACAGTTCAGTCAAATTGACTGGAGATGATGACCACTTGGTATGTTTCATGTGAGCACAACACAGGTTCACGGTGAACAATTAACAGTGTTAGTGATGGACACTGATACAAAGAGAGGGTCGTCGACACTACTGTGTTTCGGCCAAAACGGGGAAGCTGTTTAATGAAGCTTGCGGTTGGTCTTCATCAGGACGGTGAGACTGGTTGGGGAAAGGAGTGTCCTGTTGGTTTCGTGTGCAAGGTTAGGCTACAGTACGGAGCCCGTAAGCTGGTCCCCTGTTCCAAATGCAGGTGGTTCAAACCACAGATCACTGGCGGCGAACACAATATTGTCCCTAGACTTGCAAGGGTTGCTGGTGTCAGCGAAGAGAGTGGTTGCACTAGGGACAGACCAGGATGGGTGCGAATGGCGCATAGAGCTTTGCATTGACCCCACTGTACCTCTGAAGGAAGTGAAGGCGCAGAATTGGTTAAAAATAATGATAGTGATGGAGAGATAATACTGGAGATTTGTATTTCTTGCGAAATTATGGTGCAGTATCGAAGAGTGCAATGTCCCCTTAATAGCAGACGTGGCCCTGCCCCTTTCAATGAAGCAGACTTAATGCATGTACCTGAGAGGTTGTGGACCACCAATCCACACGATGTTGGACACGAAAGCAGCCCCAGTACACATAACATTAAAAGCAGGGGCAGTGCTACCCAGGTGAAACGGTACCCACTATCAAGAGAAACAGAGGAGGGAGTTAGACATACATTACAGGCCCTGGCGATCAAGTTATAATATTAACATCCACATCCCCGTGCAAAATGGCTATCTACCCTGTGAAGAAATCAAAAGGGGGCAATTGGAGGATAATCCAAAATGTACACCCCCTAAACGATGTGCTGCAGAAAGAAATTCCTGTCGTCCCTACCCCTGCCACCATTTTATGAAGTATTCCCAAAGAGGCGACCCACTTCACCGTTGTGGATCTGAAAAACACCTTCATTCCGATACCCTTCCACCCCAATTCACATTATCTTACAGCATTTACACATTGGCGGAATACGCTTCGCACATACTCGTTTGCCTCAGGGGTACTGCGTGAGCCCAAGCATGTTTAACAGAATAGTGCAGGCTGATTTAAGAAATATTCAAGCGTCCAGCACGATCATTCAGTACGTGGATAATTTGCTTGTATGTAGTGACAGTGAGCAGCACTGCCGGAGAGACTCTCATACTCCAGCAACTACTGGCCCGGAAGGGGTACAATGTTGACAAGGCGAAACTACAGTACTGCCAGCATGAAGAGATGTACCAAGGTCAGTTAATATCAGCAAATGGCAAAAGGGTCATACGAGATCGAGCGGCGTTTGAGCGTATGTTAGGGTTGTGTAACTACTGCAGAGCATGGATCTTAGACTATGCAGTGTACACCAGGCCACTTCTGCAGGCCCTCAAGGGAGCACAAAAAGTAAAAATAAACTAGAGTGGACAGGAGACATGATAAAAAAGTTCAATGATTTAAAGGAAGTGAAAACCACAGCCCGGTGCTCACCACCATAGACTACACACAGGAATTCTACATATTCTCACATTCTAACCGCCAACTTGACTGGTAACAGAGCGCCTGCCTTACCAATTTTTAAACATTGTTCCAGGAGCCCGGGCTCAAAAGGCTGCAGCAGCAGGGCCATCATGCCTTACAATGGAGAGCCACAACCATGGCTTTACCCCTTCCCCCATCAAGGGGAAGATTTGTGCTATGGAGGGAGTTGTTTCCAGCCACCTGCAAGAAAAATTAAGTGCGAAAAATACAAGTACCAGAATCCTTCGAGTCAATTAACTTGCCACACCTGAAAAGGAAATGAAGACACGCCTGAAACAGCCAAGAAACAGAGCCTCCCTGAAGATTGATGGAGTCATGGAAACGTGCGTTTGGAGGAGAAGCTTAACTTGACTGGTAACAGAGCGCCTGCCTTACCAATTTTCAAACAATAACCGCCAACATATGACTGCAGTACTGACCCAGAAAAGAACAGTGGGCCACATGCCACTGACCTACTACAGTGGGACACTAGACTTAGTGATGCTAGGACATGCGCGTGCGAGAAAGCATTTGCAGCAGCTACGTTTACGATCGAGAAAAGTTCCAAAATCGTGATGGGATGTTAGGTCACATTGTATGTGGAGCATTCAGTGTTTGCCATTCTAGAGGGATCAAAATCTACCCTGACCACACAGAGAGTCTCAGCGTATGACATGATCCTCTCAAGCCCAAACATTCATATCGTACAATGCAAAACAGTGAACCCTGCCACTTTCTTGACAGAAATGTGCACCAAAGAAGACTTAGCAATGCAAGTATGACGAGGAGGAAGATGAGGGGGAGGTTTCTCTTTGTTGACGGGTCAGCAACAATTGACCAAGAGAAGGACCATAGACATAAGGGAGCCGCATTGGTGCGCATCTATGAGAAGATTGTCAATACATTAGTTGGCCCTAAGAGGCAGAGCTCAGAGCGCTCATTGAAGCAAAGCAGGCATCACAGTTATGTCACATGACAAATTATTCGGATTCGGCATACATCATTATAACAGCGCATGCCGGTCTGTCGCAGTGGCACTTGGAGGGTCTTCCGGAGAGAGAACGGTTACCCAGTACAACATGCTGCACTGCTAGACTTATTGATCTCTGCATTATCCCAACCTTCTGTAATGGCAGTCGTTAAGTGAGCCGCCCACACCAATAAAACAGATGAAATGTCACTGAGAAATGCTGCCGCGGATGCCCCGGACAAAATGGCGGCTTGTCTCCCAGTACCTACACCCGCCAAATACGTTGTGACCATGCCTCCAAATAATCAGCAAAACACTCCATATACAGCAGTGCCTATTGCACATCTTATTGAATTGCAAGGCAAAGCACCAAATGAAGAAAAATAACAATGGGTACAAAGAGGGTGCACACCATCCCCCCCGATTGATTTGTTGTGGAGACAGGAGTGTACTGGTAAAGCAGTTATGCTTCAGGAACTGTTAACAATAGCTTTCGACCAACTACACCACCCCTCCCACAGCTCAAATCAACATATTGCAGCTGACATACAAGAAGATTGGTTTGTGCCCAATATTCAGGAGCACCTCACTAACAAGATCATACACTGAACCACTTGTCAAGGTTTCAGCACAGGCATGACGCTCCGAACTTTACAGGGAACTCTGCGCAGCACTAGTGGGCGGTTCCGTGAGCTCCACATAGATTACACAGACATGGGAAAGAGATGCAATGGGTCCCGGTATTTGATTGTTGTGGTCTGCCCTTTTTCAAGGTGGGTTGAGGCAGGACCATGTGCACACCCGTATGCCAAATGTGCAGCAAATTTCTTGTCTGTGAGGTCTTCCCCCGATCGGGTGTGCAATGTGCTAAGGTCCGATAATGACATTTTTCAATGAGCTCTTTAAAGAGATCACAGCACTACTTGGCATTAAGCACCAAATGTGTTCAATTTATCACCCCCAGGCCAACAGCGTTGTGGAGAGGATCAATGGCCTTCTCAAGAGCAAACTAAGCTTTGCACCACGTTGAAAAATAACTGGGTGCATTTCTTACCCTTGGCCCTCTTCAGTTTATGCACACAACCCATCAAGGACCACCATTTATCACCCCATGAGATGGTTACTGGTCGGCGCATGAATCAGCCCATATCCTCTGTCAGAAGGGCATCAGATGCCCATAGGGCGGCAGAGGTGCTAGGTGAAGAATTTAAAGAGTATTTGACAACCCTAATACGTGCAATTAAATGTGTCTCCCGACAGATTGCACTGCCCCGAACCGGAAACTGAAAACACAACAACAACATGCTCCCTGCCCGTTCAACCGCTGCTGCCTGGAGAACTTATCTATGTGAGGAATTGTGTCAAAAATGGAATAACCCTAGAATTCATGGTCCCTACGAAGTGGTGTTTTCCACTCTTCTCGCTGTGAAAGCAAGGGGGCTTTGCTATTGGATCCACCTTTCTGACATCCGCAGGGTACCCCCAAACATTACACAACCACCTTAAGGGCCCCTAACACTGCCCATTTACCCCAGCAAGTATATAGCCAGATAGTTCTCATGTTTATATTGGGAAGTCATATAAAACAGGGGGTTGTTGGGGGTGCATTCACAAACATCACCAACATTACTGTAAATGAGTATAACCATAGTGATGAGCATAATTAAGTTATAGCAGACCGACAAGCACACCTATACGTATGAGTATATTAGAACATTTATTTCCATTTATTTTTAAGAGTGTTTTTCATAACATAAGCATGAATGATGATATTAGCATTACAAGTGCGGAGACCAAACACGGAGGGCCACATAAGAGAATTAAAAGTCAAGCACGAAGGGCAAAGAATGATGCCTACAATGGGCTAGGCATTAATGCTATTGAACCCATCAAGGGCACCCATCGCTACCTAATCCTCTTAGAGTGAAACCCTCCTTCTCAGCCTTCAAGTGCAAAGCCAAAGCCTGGCTGTCTGCCCAAGATTTGCCCTGATTCTGATCGTCCATTCTTCCCCATGCCATAACTCTGGTGTAAATATGTAAGTAGTTGTCATTTGATTGTTAATTTGTATATAATGTTCACTAATCCCACATGCGTCGGCAAGACCCAAGATATTAGTGCCACAGGAAGTACCAATCATAGAGGCATAGTGCCTGGTTCATTTTGCGCTATGTAGGATTAAGGGCACCTTCCAGGCACACAGCATGCAACTAGAGCGTGTGGATACAGACGCCATGCAATGTAATGATAATCCGAGAGACATCAAAATGCTTGCAGCAGCCATATCTGGTGATCCAAGGACTTAAATGTATAAACAAAAACAACAGATAGCAAGAGACCACACTGAGCTGCATGGCGGATGGTCTGCTAGGATACAAAGAAGAGCTCCTGGCTCGAGTGGAAGCAACCTGCGCACAAATATGGGCAGAACACATTACAAAGTTGACATTGATTGCAGCAATGGAAAAACCAGTGAAAGTACATTTAGAAGAAACATGAACTTTGCTTCCACAGAGAAAGAACTATTTATATCAGCTGTAACGAACGCTGCAATAAGACCCTTTGATTCCCAGATTTGAAAGCAGGAGGCATTGGCTTCCCCCATATTGCACCCAAACTCTGGAATGTACTTCCCAACTCACTTAGAGCCGAACCAT
This sequence comes from Ambystoma mexicanum, assembly GCF_040938575.1. Lineage (NCBI taxonomy): Eukaryota > Metazoa > Chordata > Amphibia > Caudata > Ambystomatidae > Ambystoma > Ambystoma mexicanum. The sequence goes on from NC_090923.1 coordinate 120,437,973, forward strand.
CCCTCTCAGTAGTCAGGAAAGGGCTAAAAACTGCCTATTCAATTAACCTCCTGCCCGTTCCACCCTCCCAGTTTGTCTCTCCTTTCCCCTCCTCTCTGCAACTAAGTATGTACTGTATGCATTTCCTTTGTCATGTACTTTGTAACTAAGTTTGAATCTCCTGTAAGAGCGCCACGATGCTTAAGGGTTGTTGTGCACTCAACAAATGTGAATAAATAAATTCCAGACCTGAAGAGAGGCATGCGGCAGTGATGGATTACTACTGGGTCTGCGGCCAATAAGCGTACTTGCACCTCCCACCATCATTGAGGGGCTACTGTTCGCTGACAACGCTGCACTCAGCACTATTAGTAATCCCAGAAGAACACTTGCAAGGGGGGCCAATACCTGATACAGCCCCAACTGTTTCTCCCGGGTTTGAAGAACAGAACCTGTTACCACAGCCAGAGTTTTGCATTCTATCGGGAAGAGGGCAATATGAGAAGCTGCAGAGGAAGAAGAGGTCAAACTACCTAGAGACACATCCGCGTTGCTCGCTGAAATCCCAGATGAATACAGACTTTTCGGCTCAGCGAAAACGTTCTTCAGCTCACTCTTGCTACCTGGCGTGCAGGCAATGGCCAATGCAAAATGGCTGCAAATTGTACGCTGGTAGCTGGTCCAGTTGGCAAATGACACCGGGCATGGGTTCAACGTCATAAAGGTCGAGCTGCGCGTCCTGTGACTGATGACAATCCAGAACAGCTACGTCCTCGATATGATGACGGTGATGGAAGGAGGTGTGTGCCCGAAAAAAAATTGGAGATTCCTGCTGCACATTCGTACCTCCCAAAGACGCGGAGAACAGGTCACTATCTCACATCATGGCAGACGTACATGGTCTAGGAGTTTGCATGAAGAAAGAAGGAGGAATACAAGGAAATGACTGGTTTGACTTTGCATTTGATTGGGCCCCGTCCTGGTTGGGCACCATTGTGAAGATGCTGGTGCCCGTCATTGGGTTCATCTGGTCATCTTCTGCACCTGCCAAATGGCTCTGGCGTGTTGAAATTGTAAATTGTAATTGTTTATTTACATAGCACTTATACACAGGAGGAGTGCTTCAAAGCGTTACAAGGCGGTAGGGGAACAAGAGAATACAGTAGTCGTTCTTAGCCCTTGAAGTTTCCGAATGAATATAAACAGAAACTAGCATACTAGGACTGACAGCATTTCTCCTAGTGCAAGTGCGTGAAGTGTTTCAGTTGGGGGGCAGGGGGTTGAGAGGACCGACGAACATTACTAGTCCTAGTACATTGGTCATGCATTCGTACAGACAGAGGTGCCAGGAAGACGGGGTTGGGGGGAAAACGCATCCAGTCCAACAGGCCCTGAGTTAAGTGCAGAGAGGTTGCCTCGCTCGTGGAGCGTAAACTGAATGTGCAGAAATGATGAAAATAGTGCAGTGGCCCGGAGGCAAGTGCTAAGACTGGCGGAGCGCGGGGGGCTGGGACCTGTAAGGCTCTGAGGTGAACCAGGCAACCAGTCAGCAAAACTGAACAGAGTTAGGGAGAAGAAGAAGGAAGGAGGGTGGAGAGAAAAATGAAATAGAGGTTAGCAGTGGAGACGGAGAGAGAAGGAGGAAGAGAAGAGGACGGTCTTGGGGAGCTTCTGGAACTTAAGGTGCTCTGGCTCAAGACCGAGAGAGGCAGGGACGCTGTTCCAGAGGGTGGCACCTGCAGAGGATAAGGATCTACCCCCAAAATCTCTGTTTGTGAAAGCGCCTCACCCGCAGAGAGTTGGAGGAGGACGAGCACAGGACTCTAGAGGGAGAGTATTTAGGGAGAGAGCATTGTAGATAGTGTGGGACCCAGCCCCAGAATGTCTTGTGGATTATGCAGAGGGTCTTGAATTTGATCCTTGTAGCCACGGGGAGCCAGTGGAGGGATTTCCGCGCCAGAGAGATGCCAATGATAAGTCTTGTGATTCTGTTCTGGATAAGCTGTAGAGGATGGAGAGTAGAAGTAGAAAGATTGCGAAAGAAGCTGTTGCAATAGTCCAGCCTAGAGCGAACCAGGGCTCACGAGGTGGTGAGCCTCCGAGGGAAAGTAAGAAAAGGTAGACTACCTCTGAGGATGTGCAGTTGGTAGTAGGACTTTTTGGAGATGTCTGAGTGTGAGAAGAGAAGGAGAGAGTAGAGTCGAAGATGATCCCAAGATTTTTTGCCTCATTGGTAGGTGAGGGTGCAGGGCCAAGGGAGGCGGCCAGTGTGAAAGTGGAAAAGTGGGAGCAAGGGTCCCAATGAGGACTATCTCTGTCTTACTGGCATTCAGACAAAGATCGTTAGCAGCACACCAGAACTGAAGAGTAGCCTGAAAGAGAGCTGCCCGTCATCCGCATAACACTGAAAGTTAGAGGTAAAAGTAGAGATCCTGTGGGCCAAGGGGGCCATGTAGGTATTGAAGAACCAGGGGGCAGGTTAGATCCCTGGGGAACACCACAAGTAGAGAGAGTGATAGAGGAGAGAAAGGATCCAAGTTCCACCCAGGAGGGCTGGTCAGAGAGAAAGGAGGCCAGCCACGCCAGGGCTTGATCTGTGATGCCCAGTGTATTACAGAGATGGGTGATCAGGATGTTGAGGTTGACCTTATCGAAAGCAGAAGAGAGGTCAAGGAGAATGAGGACAGAGGGAGAGTTAGAGTCAAGATTTGAGAGCAGGTCTTCACAGGTGTTCAAAATAGCAGTTTACGTGCCTCTGGATGTTCTAAAGCCAGACTGATGGTCATGGAGACAACCAACAGAATCAGTGTGGAGGGTAAGGTGGGTGATAGCCAGCTTCTCCAGGAGTTTTCCCAAGAAAGGGGTGATAGAGAGCAGACGATAGTTTGCCGGAATAGACAGGTCGAGAGAGATTCTTTTTTAGCAGAGGTTGCACAAGAGAGTGCTTGAGGGGAGAGGGGAAACTGCAGTGGCGAAAGAGAGTTTGCACACGTCGGCCAAGGCTGGAGCCAGAGTGTCAATGTTGTCCTTGATGGATTTGGATGGGGGAGGAGTTCACCTGTTTGAAGGAGGCTTTCATAGACCGGACTAGTCTAAGAGACCTCATCAGGTGTGACAGGTAGAGGGAGGAGAGAAAAGGGGGAGGGGTGCGGGAGGCCAAAGGGGGTCCAAGAGATGTTGGTGCATGAGGAGGAGCAAATGAGCGAGAGGACAGGATGTCCTGTGTTTTGGTGGTGAAAAATGCAGCAAAGGGCCTGGGTAGGTACAGTAGAGGATGCGGCTGCAGTAGGGGTAGCCAGCTCCTTGCAGAGTTTAGAGCAGTGCCTAGCAGTGTAATGATGATGGTGTCAATTGGGGTTTCAAAGGTACCTTGGAATACAAAAGATATTGGCCCTCATTACGACCCTGGCGGAAATCGAAAAACGATGGCGGAAATGCAATACCGCCATCGAATACCGCTCGGTGCGATTATGACCCGTCACCGTAAAGTACGATGCCATTAGTGACACCGTAGTGAACGCCAACGCTAACTGCACCAAGTACGCGCACGCGCGCCATGCAAAACCGTAATTACCACCATGGCGCAACGGTACGCGAATTCTGACCCTAGCGGACATTTACTTAACGCCATCAAGCATGGGGAAAGTACCATTCCGCCATGGTGAGAATTACGGCATCGTGAACCAACCGTAAATGGCCCTACTGAGTGCCTGTACACCACTCCCTGCCTACATTGCACAACTCCTCGTAGGTGCAATGAAGTTACACAATGCAACCAGTGAAATGTACAAGTCACCCATGCATGCCAACGAACAAATGAATGTAGGGGCTCCAAGTGCCTTGTGAGTGGCCATCCATATTTGGCATGTCACCATTGCCGTACTGATGCAGCACAGGCATGTGAAGGTTCAAGTACAGCAATATGAACTGAAATATGAGACAAAACAACAACAGGCCCCCATCGCTTGACACCAGTGTAAGGCAACATTCAAAGCAGTATCCTGAGGGAGACTGCACCAGCCCTGTACTCTTGCCAGTAAACAAACCAACCATCAGCATAAGCATGTACCACACAATTTGGCAGAGTGACTGAGCAGCCAGGCTCATCTCAAGAGGGGCCAATGGGAGCTGCAGGGCACAGATGGCACGAATACAGAAGCTATTCCAATGGACATGACCTCAGTCTCCCTCCAAGAAACGCACGCAAACACAGGCACCTGTGACCAGCCATATTCTGATAATCACATCATTCCACCAATCCACCTGGCTGACCGGCATCTGTTACACAAAAGCTAATCCCCCGCCCCTGAGCATGACATCATTAAAACAGTCATAATGGCAGCCCCTATCCCTGACCTTACTGGGCTTCGTAGGCAAACGCGGCCAGTACAGTACCACGCAACTATACTCAGAAGCCGGAACCCAATGCAGATCTTCTCACAATACATCGCTCCACAAATAGGAATATGCTACATTACTTGCAAAGAATAACGCTACACGGTTAATATCAGAATAAAATTTTAATGCACATCAAATTCACCAAGCCCATACAGCTATTAGGTCATAAACTCCAAAATATTTTTCATTAATGTGGGCTGCATCTGCAATAAATGACCAGCTTCTTCTTGTGTGACGCCCTGTTCCTTCATGGTACACAGGGGCTACATTCACGTTCAAAAAGGCAACATGGAAGCGCCTAGAACCGCAGGGCCGTCCCATTAGGTAGGCACTAGTCCAGCTGAAAGGTCGATATGTTGCTCCTAGCCACTAGTACTGCGTAAGGGCATGTGGCCCATTGGCGATCGTCCCATAAGATCGTAATGGTGCTCCACTGATTAACTCGAAGCAGCAGGTGTCGGGAGTAAAAGCCATCTGCAGGAGTGGCATACAGATGGCAGCGGCAAAAGGGGAGGAGATACCTGTCACCCAAATGAAATGAAAAAGAATAGTATGGGCATCAGAACTTCATTTGAATTACTCACTTCAATGATCACACTAAATCTACAGCCATATGCATGCTAGCCCACTCAAAAGGATTATTTCCACCCAAAAATCACTTGCGAATCATAACTATATAAATCGAGGTGAAAACACTATTACAAACGAGTGTTTGTGTGCATGCGTCTGTTAAAACAGAATCCATTAGATGGGATTAGTAACGTGCATAGACACAAGTGTTTGAAGGCGCGTCGAGACAGGGAGGGTTCAACAAGGGCAGATAGACGATGGTCCCACTATGGCAGCTCTGCATCACATAGCGCAGGGGAAGTGGATAGATTCCAAAAAGCCATGTACATGGCAAACTCTCAATTAAATAATCTGTCCATGCATCCATACATCATTCCCTCATCCCGGTATAAAAACGCCTGATTATTTACTCACAAAACATTTGAAATTTCCATTGAGTCTGTGCGTAATGCAGTCTGCAAAATCCACTGTGCTCCAGCCCGGAATTCTAGTGTTGTGAAGTAACATGTATTTGGGAACGTCCTGCCTTATCGTCCACTACGCTATTGCGCATCCCATACTATTCATATCAATCATTGCATTCTCGCCATGGCCCCTGTCCGAAGGACATTAAACAATAGAACGTTATATTTGCAGTCAGACCTGTGGGCGTCTCCTCGCCGCTAGCTGAAAACCGAAAGCGCTGTCCTTCGAATTCCTCATTTGCAACATCACGTCGAAAAGGCATCTGTGACCGCTTGAAATCACAAATTCATCCATGTAGTGCGGCAGTGTGTGAAAATGGCAACTGGCTTCACTCACAAATGGGTCGCCCCGCCCGTCGGTGAACCTCGGTACAGTGCTGCATGAGGGTCCACCGTTAATCGAGTACTACATTCCACTGACCCTTCACAAGTTTGTTCGCGACTGCAAAGATAGTATGTGAAACAATGGGACCATAGCAGAATGAACATATAAACCAATATTTCACTGCCATCGGGATTAAATACATGATTGTAATAGCAAGATGCCATGCGTCAAATTGCAGCGTTGTGTGCGGGACGTGCTCGCCCAAAGGGGATTGCAGCTGGCACAGGTGGAATGAATCACCACAGGTGGAGGCTATACAGCCTGAAAACACATAAATTGCACACCCAACCCCCTCCCACAACCACACCCACTCCAAAATGCTACCGGCAGGACTAGCGATATTGGCCCTGGGGGACCTGATAGCACTGCAAGTACTCCAACTTCAAGAAGAAGACGAACACCAACTACTACAACAACCGGCCGCACAGAGGAGACGCAGGAGGAGGAGGAGGGCAAGGCAGGGCCAGCAAGGCCCACCAGCACAGCCACTACCACCACGCAGGCAGCCCGCAATCCCACGCCTCCGAGCTCATCCGTTCAACCTCACTGATGAGCAGATCCACACCCTCTACCGTTTGGACCGGGACACCATAACCGCCATTGTGGACATGACACACGCTGACCTTGTCAGCATGATAGATAGCCCAACCGCCATCCCACCCCTACTGAAGGTGGTGTCTGTACTCCACTTCCTGGCCACAGGCACCTACCAGCACACAGTCGGACAGTTGCATGGCATTTCACAGCCACTGTTGTCACGGACACTATTGCAAGTGCTCGATGCCCTCCTGAAGCACGCAGACGACTACATCTCTTTACCACGCTCGGAGCAGGAGATTACAAACACAAAAGTGGGATTCCATGCACTTGCCGGCATACCGGGTTGCATTGGTGCCATCGACTGCACCCAGGTGGAATTGGTTGTCCCACATGCCATGGAGGTCCAGTACCGCAACCGGAAACCATATCATTCTCTTAATGTACAAATGGTGTGTGACTCCAACAGGATCATTACACATTGTTGTGCCCGATTTCCTGGATCAACCCATGATTCTATGGTCTTGAGGAACTCTACAATACCACGCTACATGGAGCGACACGCAGGGAACAGATCCTGGCTACTCGGTGAGTCTCATTTCATGCATGATAATGTGGGGTATGTGATGCGGCAATGACCTGGCAGGAAGGGGGGGGGGATGCGTACATAGCAATGTCATTCCACAAACATCCTTTATTGTCCACATACAGGTGATGCCGGGTATCCACTGAAGAGATGGCTCCTTACACCACTCCGGAACCCACAGAACCAGCATGAGGAGGACTACAACCATGCCCACTCACGTACCCGTGTAGTCATAGAACAGGCATTCGGCCTACTGAACGCTCGTTTCCGCTGCCTCAGCAGGTCTGGCGGGGCACTCCTGTACCGCCATGAGAAGGTTGCAAAGATGGTCATGGCATGTGTCATGCTACACAACATGTGCGTACGTAGAAATGTGCCCATGCTCCCTGACGCAGAACTGCAAGCACCTGAAGATGGTCATGATGAGGGTGGGGATGTGGCAGCACCTCAAGGAGTCCGCGAGGCACAGGAGGCCCGTGAAATTCATCAGAATATCATAGATTCATGCTTCTAGCACTCACGCCTGGTGGCTGATACATGGACACGGGACTTGTGGCACTGTGTGTGTCTGGAACATGCACAATGTGGACTGTACGCCTATAAAGGCCTCGTACACAAAGATCAATGTCCACACATCTCATTGGATGATTGTGAAATGTTTATAGCATATGTGAAATTATGTTACACACCCCATCGACCCGCCACCCAAGAAAGCCCAACACACCCCCTCCACCCTCCTACCTCCCCCCCGAACACCAGTGTCCAAAGATGCTCATTGTCAGTGGGCAGACGCTATTGCAAGCCCCCTCTCCGGGTATCAGGGGCACCCCTGCCTGTGGAGCGCAGGTTCCTCCCAGATCTACGTTGGGGGCTGCCTGGACGGAACTTGCAACGGATGATGTCTCTGCCTGCTCACGTCCATGCATGTCCCTAAGGGTTTGTGAGAGCTCAGTGAGCACACGGCGCACAGCGGCAAGTTCAGCACATACGTCTTCGGACGTCGCATGCAGTTCCCCCCTCAGGCTCTCGGTGCTTCTCTCCATTTGTACCCTCAGGCTCTCGGTGCTTCTCTCCATTTGTGCCCTTAGTGTCTCTGTACTTCTCTCCATTTCTGCCCTAAGTGTCTCAGTAGATGTTTCTATGGCTGCCTTAGTACCCCCACATTCATCAGCATGCTCCTTGAGGAGCGTGGCCAGTTGCTGCCATGCCCATTTGCGGTGGTGTCACAGAGGGGCTGATCACCTCATGTTGCCTTGCCACAGGGCTTGTGGGGGATGGCCAGTCGTCGTCTTGTGGGTGCCCCTGCGTGGTATCCTCATGGTGTACGGGATGAAACAAACAGGGGGATTGAGACAGGTCATGGATGGATCCTACATCGACAGCACCGTTTTCTGTGTCGGAGCATGCTGCCATTAATGCAGTGTCACCTATGGTGCTGCTGCCACCAGAAGCAGTGCCTTCTGTGGCATCCATTGGGGGGACCTGTGGTGCTGCTGTTGTGGGCATGCTGGCTGCTGGGGTGCCTGTTGAAGTCCCCTCCTGTGTGCTGCCACTTGATTTGTGCTGCTGCCGTGTCTTGATCCGTGCAGCTGAGGTGGAGGGTCTTTGGCCGTTGGTCTTGGCCCTCTTTGCAGGTGTGCTGGTAGGGGTGTCCTGAAGCTCGTCGTTTGAATCGGACCCTGTGGTGGAGTAAAGGAGGGCGAGCGTTATTTATGGGTCTGTGGAAATTGGAATGGCAATGTATCACATGCATTGGGGTGGTACCTGAGGGTGATTTGGGTCAGGGCCTTGGAGGTGGTTTCATTTTTGTGTGGATTGAGGATGCAGTTGTTTTGCAGCCTGCAGTTAGGGTGTGCATGCTGCACGTGTAGAGGGTGTTTTTAGGATTTTTTATAATTTATGTATTTAATGTGACTTTTAAAGTGCGCTATCAGGCCAATGTATGTGGACGTTCTCCTGGACATGTGTTTCTGTTGCACTATGTGGACACATGGTACTTCACATGATTGGACATTGTGGATTTAGCATTGTTTTATTTGGCCCACCTACCTGATTCTTCGGATGTCTGCACTCCTTTCTCCATCCCTCCGACTCCCTCTATACTCTCCATTCCAATGGTGGAGGCACAGATTTCTTCCCAGGGGGTCAACTTGATGGGTGATTCCGATCCTCCCCCGGTAGCTGTGGCAATGTTAAGGTTGGCTGATAGTATGCTCCGTACGCGCAAGTCGTCCCATCGCTTTCTGCATTGCTGTGGGTTGCGGGGTGCGGTCCCCACCGCACTTACCCGCTGTGCCACCAGGGCCCATATGGCCTTCTTGTTCGCAAGTGCCGTCCTGGTCATTTCCGTCGAGAAGACGACGGCAGCATTCTCCTGGAGGGTCTCTGTGAGCACGGTGAGTTCCTCATGGGAGAAGTGGACCTGCCGCTTGCAGTCGCACGCTTTTTTCGCAACTTTTCCCATTTTGATTGTTTTCACTAGGGTGGCTAACGGGTTGGGATGTGTCTCAGGGTAGGATTTTTAATGGTTGTGTTGGGATTCTGATTTTATAGGTGTACGGCGTGCTGTTTCCCGTTCCGGCCCCATGTTTTTACTTCCGTTTCCGTATATTTACGGTCACCGTATTTTGCGATTACCGCTCATTACGGTGACCACTATGATGGGTGGCGGAATTGCACCTAGGGCGCCGTACGACGGCGGTGAGGGGCGTTTTGGGGACATTTCCGCCATCGCGGACTTTGCACTTCCGCCATGGCGTAATGCTCGTGCCCGATGGGTCAGAATTAGCCGCACTTTACTCCATCGTGCAATGGCGGAAACGCTATTTACGCTATGGCGGTCAGGTCAGTTACTTTCCGCCAGGGTCGTAATGAGGGCCATTATAAGTTACTCACCATAGTGACTAACGTACTCTTAGTCCATAGTCCCCTTTCCTCCATACTGTAAGGCGTCCCTTCAAAGGGACGGGAGACGGAACCTTTTTCACCAAAAAAACCTTCTTCCCTTTTAAATTTAGATGTGTGTGGGGGCGTGGCCCAGGAAGCATGCGCTGCCCTGACTCCACCCTACGGCGCCACACCTCAGTCCCCATTGAAGCGTTGACAATAGATTTACCATTGCCTAATGACACCAGTATTATTAGGCGGGAGGATGGTGGGACATATGGAGGAAAGGGGACTATGGACTAAGAGTACGTTAGTCACTATGGTGAGTAACTTATAATTACGTCCCGTCCCCTTTCCTCCATACTGTATGGGCGATTACAACTGATTGTAGCCCCAGGGTGGAGAGGAGACCCTCCTTAAGCAAATAGGTTCCTGAGGACCACCTGTCTGAAAGCCGCATCAGATCTAGATCCGGCATCCAAACAGTAATGCTTGCAAAAAGCCGAGGGAGAGGCCCAAGTGGCCGCCCTGCTTATGACTTGCCAAGGCACATGGCGTTGGAATGCGATGGCCGTTGCCTTGGCCCTGACTGCGTGGGCATGCATGTTGGCCGGAAGTGGCTTGTGCTGGCCCTTGTACGCTTCTTCGATGGCAGAGACCATCCAGCGGGATATGGAGGCCTTAGAAGCCTGATAGCCTGGTCTTGAACCTCCAAACGTGACAAACAGGGCGTCCGACTTGCAGAAGCCCTTGGTCTTGTCTAAGTAGAATTTCAGAGCACGCCGACATCCAGGCAGTGCAGCACCCTTTGTGCTTCGTCCTTAGGATCGGGAAAGAACATAGGAAGGACTATTTCCTCGTTAAGGTGGAAAGCAGACGGAACCTTGGGCAGAAAAGCTGGGTGCCTCTGCATGACTACTTGTCCTTGTGAAAGGTGGTATATGGTTCAGAGGCGACAAGCACCTGGATCTCGCTGAATCTACAAGCCGAGGTAAGGCCGACTAGTATGGCCATCTTGATGGTGACCATCATGATGTCCACGGACGCCATTGGCTCGAATGGTTTGTGTGCCAGTGCGCCCATGACTATGTTGAGGTCCCACACCGGGTGCGATCTCTTAACAGGCGGGTAGATCCTAGCGAGACCCGTCAGATGTTTTTTGACTATAGGGTTGCAGGAGGAAAAAATGCCCTCCTCTGAATTCCTGTAAGCCCTGATGGCTGCAAGGTATGTGTGGCAGGTATTGACCTGCACGCCTGAATGAGCGAGGTGCGCCGAAAAAGAGAGCACGTCATCCAAGGTGCAAGCCAAGGGGTCAATTCCCCTGGAGTCTGCCCAGTGGCAGAATCTGGTCCATTTGCTTTTGTACTGGGCCCTGGTGGCTTTGCTCCTAGCGCCCTGTATGATCTCCAGATTGGCCTGCGAGACGCTAAGGTTGCGAAGCGTTACCTGCTCAGGTACCACGCTGTGAGGGCTAACTTCCCTGGCGCAGGGTGGATGATTCTGCCCCCCTGCTGCGTCAGAAGATGTGAGGAGCCCGTCGGGAGGTGTATAGGGGGCACCTCCGAGAGGCTGAGTAGCTCCGAAAACCATGGCCTGGCCAGCCACCATCGAGCTATCAGGATGATGAGGAGTTGGGAGACGCCTTGATCTTGCAAATTACCCTGTGGATCAGGGGAGTGGGCGGAAAGGCGTAGGCTTTCATGCCAGTCCACTGGAGGTAAAATGCGTCACCCAAAGAGCCGGGGCCCTGACCTTGCCAGGATGCAAACTGGGGACACTTCTTGTTGTACCAGGTGGCAAAGAGATACACGTGGGGGTGACCCCACCTGTCGAAGATCTCCTAAATACCAAGGTCGTTTAGCTGCCACTTGTAATTGTCAGCTGCCAGCCTGCTGAGCCTGTCCGCTTCCAGGTTGCATTCGCCCGGGAGGTGGACAGCCATGAGGTAGATGTCGTTTTCCAGGGCCCACTCCTACATGTTGAGCGCCAGTCTGCACAGAAGAGGGGATCTAGTGCCTCCCTGCTTGTTGACGCAGTACATGCTGGTTGAGTTGTCTGTCTGGGTGAGGACAACCTTGCCCTTGAAAAGTGGTAGGAATGCTCTGAGGGCTAGCCAGATGGCGTTCAGCTCTAGCTAATTGATGTGGTATTCCTGCTCCTGCCGAGTCCAGGTGCCGTGGACCGAGAGATCGTCCAGGGTGGCTCCCCAGCCGTGCACAGAGGATGGCTGAAAGGGCTTGCCCGTCCATAGGTTGCAGTCCATGGACCACCAAGATAGGTCCGGGTGGAGCGATGGAGGAACGTTGATCATCTCGGATTGAGAGCCCCGCTCCTGATTCCATGAGGTAGCGAAGTGCAGCTGAATCCTTCTCATCCTTAGTCTTGTGTGCGGCATGGCTAGCAGAACCGCCGCTAGTAGACCCAGGAGATGTGGTACCATCATGCCCAGGTCACTTTTCTGCTGAGGAGGTGGGCAGTGGCCCTCTTGATGGCCAAGATCTTGTTCTCCGACGGGAAAACCCTCTCGGAGCATGTGTCCCAGATGAGACCCAGGAATGTCAGAGACTGTGGAGGGAGCAGCTGTGACTTCTTGAGGTTGAGAGAAAAGCCCAGGTCGTGCAGAGTGTTCATGAGGGCCTGGGAAGCGTGGTCAACCGCTTCCGGAGAAGTAGCCCTGACGAGCCAGTCATCGAGGTATGGGTAGATGTGGAGGCCCTGCGCCCTGAGGAGGCCCGCTACTGCGTTCATGAGTCTGGTGAAGACCCTGGGGGCCGAGTTGAGGCCAAACGGAAGGACTTTGTATTGGAAATGGTAGCCCATGATCCAGTCTTCCTTGTCCAATGTCTCCGCTATAAAAGCTGGCGTAACCATCTTGAATTTTTGCAGGGGTAAGGAGAGGTTGTGGGTGGAAAGGTCCAGCACAACTCTCAGGCCCACCTAGTTCTTCTGAATAGCGAAATTCCTGGAGTAGAAGCCAAAACCTCGCTGGGAGGCTGAAACTTCCTAGACTGCCTGGCTCTCTACGAGCGACCGGATCTCCACCAAACGAGTTGCTGTCCCAACCTGTGGGAGTGGAGGGGAGGAGGGAGGAGAGGCTGGGATGGGTAGGCGGTATCCCGTGGATACTACGGATAGGATCCAGGGGTTGCATACATCAACCACTCTTGCCTTTACACCAGCCACCTGCAAATAGGTTGTTTCTGTATATACTTTGTACTTAATTCCTGTATGTGAATATGTAAATTTGTATGTACTACCTGCATGTAAATACTTACTCTGTTGTAACTAAGCTTTGCATATACCTGTAACTGTTGCGCCCTGTTACCCGAGGGTATGTTGCGCATTATAAATAATAAAACAAACAAACAAACAAGGGGTCCACAAAATTCTGGCGCCAGAAATGTGCATGGAGAGCAAGCCTGCCCCGCACAGGAGACACGTGGACCCGAAGGGGCGTGTCATGCCTTCTTTCCCTCAGAGGCTGAGGCTGATGAGGGGGACTGAAAAAAGCCCTTACTCCCCCTGACCCCCTTTTTGATGTTTGCGCCGGCTCTGAGACGGCGAGCGGTCCTGCTGCCTGGATCTGCGTACCTGGAAGTCGCGGAACCCTCCATATGTACAACCCTTCTCTGAGCGTTGCTCAGATTGGGTGTAAGCTTTTGGCATGGACTTTGTAAGAATGGACAAATAGTTTGCTGTGGAGGAGTGGAAGAGGTCCCCACCCTCGAACGGTAGATCCAGAATGCGCTCTTGGACGTCCGGGTTGAACTTCGTAGCCCGGATACAGGCTGTGCACCTCATGTCCATGGCAATGCAGCTGGCCCGGCCCGAGGTATCAATATGCGCCACTGTGGATTCCATGACGTCATGAGTCACGAGCTTGGCCTCCGCTAGCCCCGCCTTGAAGGGTGCTTAGCATTGGGAGGGGAGTTCTGGGAGGAAGTCCACAATTTCCTGCCATAACCGTTAGTTGGTGGCAGCCAGCATGGCGTCTGCGTTGGCCTGACACAGGTTCAGGGAGGAGTTTGAGTAGATCTTCTTGCCGTACGCAACAATATCTTCTCCTCCTTGCTTAGCAGCGCCGCAGAGGAGGAGGCTGAGGACGACTGAGGCTTGCAGTATAGGGATGCCGCAGCAATCACTGAGGATGGTTTGAGAGCAAGAGTGTGTCCCCCTCCATTTGCCTGTACTTGGCGTCCAGGCGTCGGTTGACCGGCTGGACCGAGTGGGGCTTGAGCCAACCCTTCTTGGCCAGGCAGACTACATCAGTTTGCAGTGGAATCACCGTGTTGGCAGAGGGGCGCTTTGTGAGGACTTCAGCCAAGAACCCCTCTTCCGGCTGTTTAACCTCGGGCTGAGGGAGGCCTAGGTACTCCGTGTTAGGGAGAATTCTCCTTCTAGGGCTAATTTCCCTCACCTAGTGAGTCTTCTGGAGTTTATGTTTTCCACCTGGTAAGAGTGTACATCCTTTTTCACTCTTACATGTGTTTTGGCCTATGTGTTTTTACTCATTGTGTGATCTTGGGCACTGGAGCACACCACTCCAGATGCCCCTGTTCTTGTATGGGTTACACAGCACCCTCAGTGTAGTAACCCAGGGTTGTCTTTTAGACTGCCCTCTGACTCCATTTCGTTGGGGATGACTACTGTCCCCCAGAGAAAGGTAAAGTTGCCATTTACTTTACATAGTCACTTTTACCACAGACCCAGTACACCCCATCTTACATGGAGTACTGGGAAAGGGCTAATCTGTACCCCTTTTCTGTCTGTACCTCCCTGAGCATTGTTTCGCTCTTTTAACATTTAGACTTGGCTGGTAGCAGTGGTATCTACCCTAACTTTCTACCGCGATTATATTAGATAAATGTGGTAATACTTTTGGCTATTTTAACAGCCTTAAGCATAAACCCGCGTGACCAAACCGTCTTTCTTTTGGCTCCGCTTGGGTTTATTCGCCATTTCTTTTTGTTAAAGTCCTTCTTGTGTTATACTTTGCGCGGCAAACTAGGTTCGCCTTCTTTGTTCACGGTTTTTTGGCGGGCTTCTGCAGAGAAGCCCTCCTCTTGGCGCCTGGGTGTCTAGGTAGACTGAATGTGGAGAAGGGGTGTAGTCACCCCCTGCACAGGATATCCTAGGAAACCCAAGTCGCACTTTGCCATGATTGGCTGAGGTGGTTGTCCCGGCTGTACAACCCCCCTGCTGCATGATTGTCAGCCAGGCTGTGTGAATGGGGGTTTTGCGCATAAAAGGAAGGTCTCTTGGGCTAGAAGTCAGAGTCGCCTCTGGAACTAAAAGGAACCGAAGAGAAGCGGAAAGAATGACAGCTGCTGCAACTACCCTGTCCCGGTGAAGCCCTGCTGAATTCCTGAGCTATCTACCCTTCAACGACTAAGAGAAGATCCAGTCCGGAGTTTTCTTCCCTTGAGCCTGGTGGGGATAAACAGCTCATCTTCTTCAGACAGAGGTCTCTGTCGTGGTCGAAATCGCTGCACACTGCTGTAGTGGTCCGGATAGCCACCTGCCGAGCCTCTCCTGTTTTTAAGGAGCGCACCTTTTATTCGTTGTCGCTGCTGCCGGCTTCATGCCTGTGTGGTGCAGACCCCCTTCAGACGTCCTCCTTCACAACGAAGCTCCAGGAATCGTGGGTCTGCGGGAAACCAACAGGAACAACTGCCAGGGCACCAGCTGCACCTCTGGAATAAAGTACTGTGTTCTGCTCGAGGAAACTGGGTGAATCCCTTTTCTTCATCCTCAAGGCTCGTCCTTGTCTTCCCTCCTTCTTATAACTTTTGCTTCCGAACATTGACAATATCAAAGTACTTTTGGGCTATGCTGAATCGTGAACTGTCCAACGGTGTGATCTTCGGCAACAGGTCTCCGGTGTCCCTTAACCCTGGCTCCAGCCCTTTGACTTTTGAACTCCTGTTTCTAAGTGTTTCTCGATAATGTCTGCCTAACCTAAATATTGCCGGTGATTTTTGGCTCCAACTCCCTCTGGGTATCTCAGGTGCTAAGTGTGTTTTTGCCCCGATAGCATTTCATGTCACGGATACGCTTTTATTTAGTAGACCGAACTGTCAAAAAATGATCGCAACCATATCCGCGGTATCGTGTTTTGTTCATAACACTGGTTCATTCAAACACAGGGTACTTACCTTGAGACATATTGTACAAAGTGAATTGGTTAGTTGTAGTATATTTAACATGTGGTTTTGTTTAAAGATTAATAGAAGTGTTGTGTTTATAACTGATGGTTTAAAAATAAATGTACTTATATTTTTTACCCGAAACCTTGAGTCAGTGTTTGCTTGAGTCACAGTAATTGTGGTCCCTTTGTGTATTCTCTGCTACTGCTCATATACTCTTGAGATAAGCCTGGCTGCTCTGCTACTGCTACCACTATAACTTAGTAGTACAGGCTTGTACCAAAGGTAAAACTTGTATTACCACCTGTGGTCTTAATCGTGTGTAGTGGTCCCTAAGGGGACTGCACAGGATTCTGCCTAACACTCCGCCAGGCCAGCAAGACGTTAGTGGAAAGCCCTGGCTGAGGATGGCGTGTCCGGATCCTCCTCCTCGTCCGTGTCCTGTGGATCCAGAGGATCTTGTGGAGGAGGAGGGGTAGATGGCGTCAGAGGCTGGGGTACAGAGACCGCAGCGGGAGGCTGAAGAGGCGGCAGAGGTTGCAGAGTTGGCAGTCGAGCCGGAGGAGGCGGATGCACCGCGGTCAGGGAGCCCAATGGAGGCGTCTGTGGTGCCGCTAGCACGGCGGGGAGGACTTCCCTGACTGTGTCGTTGATGATAACCCCCATCTGAGGAGACCTCATGAGGCTGAGGAATTTATCCAAGAGCCTCTCCTCGCTGGCCGAAGAGGTGGCAGGGGGGTACCGATGGGGAAGCGGGGCACTGCTGGAGCTGCTGCATACCCAGTTCGTATGGACGCATGGGAAAGTTGTCCTGCGCATATGAAGGGTAGACTCTAGGCCACGTACCTGGTTGCGACCAGTCCCACCTTGACACTTGTTCTTCGCCGAATTCGTGGAATGGCGTCGGATGGGTGTTGTTGTCTGGCGCGGCGGCCTTTTTGTCGAGCTGCCTGCCACGTGCCTTCGATGTGTTGCCCAGCTCGCTGGGTCCGGCCTCATCCAAGACTCTCGAGTGTGGATCACGAGACCTGCCCTGCTACTTGGGTCTTGGCCCGTTAGGTGTGACACCCTTGACCCCCTCGGACGTATTGCTGGTATTAGGGTGTAGCCCCTCGGACGGCTTGCCGGTGTCAGGGCGTAGCCCCTCGGCCATTCCGCTGTTAAACGGGCATAGCCCCTCGGGAGTAGACCCGGTACCAGAACCTTCTGGTCCCTAGACACTCCGTCCGGGAGGATCTGAGGACCCCTCGACCCAAAGGCCGGTAGCTGATGCAGACTCGGTGCACGTGCCGGTGGAAGGACCTGACCGGTCCCTCCCGTACGGGAGAGTCCCTGGGAAGGAGTCTCGCTTGCGGGGTGCACTAGAAAATATCAGCCCTACCTTGGACCTGGGACGATGTCTCACAAAGTTCTTGAGATCCTCTGGAGGCGACTTCTGGAATAGCTCCTTCCACCTGGCTAGTCTGTTCTTCAGCGCCTTCGAGGACAGCGAGTCACACGCCAAACATGATTGCCAACCGTGGTCTGGGCCAAGGCAACATAGGCAGAGGGCGTGGGGGTCTGAAGTTGGGAAGAGACCGTTGCAGGGTGGACACCTGCTGAACCCTGTAGAAGTCGACATGCGCCGGGGAGAAGCGTGACGCCTGAGGACCGAGTACCTGAATGACAAAGAAAAGACAAAAAAGACAAAAAAGACAAAGAGAAGAAGTAGCCATGCGTGGAATTACATGGCCGAAGCCAAACCCAGGAGCGCTGGTGAATTCGGACCGTTCCCGTCGACGCTGAAAAGGGGACTGGGGTGTGGCACCGGAGGACAGAGTCAGGGCAGCGTATGCTCTGTGGGCCGCGCCCTGCGCGCCTCTAAATTTAAAGGGGAAGAAGGTTTTTCTGGTGAAAAAGGTTCCGTCTCCCGTCCCTTGGAAGGGACGCCCTTACAGTATGGAGGAAAGGAGACGGGATGTAAGAGTAAGTGAAATACAGACTGACCACACTATCCCTCACATGATTCCCATCCCCTATGGAAACGAAGTTGACAGTTTATATCAAACCATTATTGTTCCACCCTCAAACCCTGAGAATTATAAATATGTATGGGTGGATTTGGCAGGAGATGGGGGGAGATGTATTCATATGATATGCACGCCCGAGGAGTATGCACGATCAGCGAAAAGCCTATGGTCCGAGTGTAGGTCCAGGATACCAGAAAAGGGAACCCCACCATATGAGGAGGCAGTGAGAAAAGAGAATGAGCCCATGCGTAGGGGTGGGGGGGCGTTCTTACTATAGAAGTAACGAAAGGGTGGAAAGGGGCAACCCCATCCCACCCCCTTAGGCGCTCTAAGGTGAGCCCCATTGGGTGAATTAACCAGATGGGAGGGGGGGCGTACTGAAAGTCCCCACACAAGCATAATATTGTATTTGATTTAGCCACTTAGACATTGTGCATGTAGATAAGCGAACAGCATTTTTGTAGATATTAGTGCTTATAGTTAAAGCACAGGGCCTGTATAGGCATGCAGTAGTTAGTGTGTTAAACACAGGCCGCAAGCATGAAGGGGAAATCTGTTGTATAGTGCTCGTCAGTCTAAGCATGAGCTGAGAGAATGTTGGAGCGCTAATGTGGAATGTTGGTGTGTGAGTGTATGTTAAGGTTCCACCCAGTGCCAGTTGAAGCCAAGCCAGCCTGGGTGATGGGACTCAGTGAGTTCCTCTTTTGTAACAGCTTTAAGAGACTGACGACAAAGCTTATGTTTTGAACCTACAAAAGTGTACAGAAGCTACCTTTCTACATTGGCAACAAGGATGGGAAAAAAAGCAAGAACCTGCCTGCAAAGCTAAATAAGAAGAAGCAGTCTGCTGAGGGGGGAGCAGCAGAAAGGAAGAGGAACCACTGCCCCCCAAAGAGACGTAAGACCCAAATGTAACAAGAGAACACAGAGAAAGGGGTGGAAGAAGCACCCAGGGCAGAAAGGAAGCAGGAGCCCCATGTTTAACCCAAGGATAGGAGAGATTAAATCCCAGTGCAGTCCCAGCGCAGTCCCAGGGGAGAAGAAAGGATAGCCCCAGCGCAGCCTCCAAGTGTTAGAGAGACAGAAGAGAAGCATAAGCCGGTGTAAATGTCCAAGGGGTAAATGGAAGAAGAGCCCCAGAGCAGGCAAGAGAAATAAGCCCAAGCCCAGTGCCCGAGACAAAAGGAAAGGAGGTTTAGCTCTGTAATAGCTACCCATATGGACTGTATATCTACTTGAAGGGAAGGTACAGAGAGAAGGGGCACAGGTATGACGAAGAGGAGAAGTGTCCAATGTCGAGTGCTGAAGTAAAGCTTTTGGATGAAATTCAGATGTTATCTCGAGCATACTGAAATAATATGCGCATGAGGAATAAGGTGTTGACAGAGGGTAATCAAGAACTTAGATTCACATGATGTGTACATACTAAAGGATGAGGCGTTATTAAGTACGGTAGGTCTGCCAGATGAAAATATAAGTCTCCTGGTAAGCTGATTGTGATTGATACAGATGGCGTGAAGGGCAAACGATTTTTCAGCTGGGTGACGGTTGGGAGAAGGAGATGTGTTATGCTCAGAAATGGTCTGAAGCCTGATGATGTCACACTGGGAGCATCAGGTGATGGCGAGAGTTGAAACGCCATTGTACGCTCCAGAGGAATGCCCAATGTTGCCAGGATCGAGTTTCTGTACATTGCAGAACGTGTGATAAGGAAGCAAAGTGCGCCGTAATACAGAACGATCTGATGCTTAACGCAGTACCTGAGGAAAGGACCCTCATCTTCATCGTGTACCTAGCGTCAGAATCAGGAAGAAAATGGGAGACGGACGGACGGAGTAAAGGGCAAGCGGTCCGCAGATGCAGAAAGGAGCAAAATGAAAACATTGCTTAGATAAAAGAGTTTCAGGATCTTGGAGGGACAGTTCCCAGCAAGTATATGGATTTAAAGTATGTGAATCCGAAGTTCACATTATTAAGCGTATCGATGGCTGTGAAGATTTAGAAACATGGAATTTAGAGAAGTAGCAGCAGCACCAAGGAGATTGAAGACGTCAATGTCTATGTATGAATTACGCCACATGGTGATTCATTCAACGTCTCAAAGGGATGTTTGGATGGGAGAATGAGCTGTGAAGAACACGAGAAGTATACCGTCAGAGGTGTATCCTGTTGTTTGGCGATTCATTTTTAACAATGTACGACATGGTTTGTGAAATGCCTCTGTGCTGGCTAGAATAGTCATGTATGAGTGTTAGAGCGGCATATTGGTGAAGAAGTAGAACTGCAATGAAGCATATAATTTGTTTTGAGGATTTGCAGGTACCTATGGACTCTTATGGACTTTATAGGAATACAGTTATTGTCTTAAGACATGATGTGTGCCTGGAATGGGAAGAAGTGAGAGCCTGTGTGAGTGGGCTAGAGATAACTTATTGAGGATTTTTAGGGTTAAGTTGCAAGAAGCAACATGGACTTTAAGCAAGTTGATTATTTATAGCGTTTATTCTGTGTTATGTGGGATGTGCTATGAGATGTTAAGCACATAAAAGATTTGAAGAGTAACAGAATATTGCTGACGTTAAATAGAGCTTGAAGTTACAATGTTAGAAGTGTGATGAAAGTGTCAATTCAGTGATCAATTAGTGTGGAGACCCTGGTATGTTGAGAAGAGATCATGTCTTATGCCAGTGGTAGAGGAAGGATAAGCCTTCCACAAGAAATGAGAGGATGGGTGTTGTTAGTTCCCATAGTGATAAATGGGACCCCACAGGAGAATATGGGGGTGGTCACCCCTTCCGTAAGTGGAAATGGGGAGGTCATGCCTGCCACCATTAGAAGAGGGAATAGTAATTTCCTGAGGGAATAGTATTTTCCCATAGAGGCAATATGTGTAAAAGGATGGAAATGTCTCTAGGCGAAAGGGAGGTCATGCCTGCCGCCGCTAATAAGGAGAGCAGGAATCGTATTTTCCAGTGGGAATAGTATTTTCCCATAAAGGCAATAGTGCCTGCCACCATTTATGAGTAGTGGGAATAATATTTTCCACTATAGGTAGATGGGAATTGGTGGAACCTATAGATGCATATGGACGGTCATGCCTCCCTGTGGGTTTGTTCCGCCTCCTGCAAATGGTAAGGGTGAGGTCTTGCCTGCAACCATTTAAGAGAATGGGGAATAGTAATTTCCCAGTTAATGAAAGAGGTCAATCCCTGCATGTTTTACAGAGTCGCACACCCTCTACAAAGGTGCAATGTTGGTGTGAGAATGTGTATGTTGTGTATTCATATGGAAGGGAGATGTGTTGTATAGTGTAATGTGCGGTTGTGTGTGTGTCTGATGTAAGGGATGGAGATATGTTGTATAGTGCTTGTCAGTGTAGGCATGGGCTGAGAGAATGTTGGAGTGCTGATGTGGAATATTGGTGTGTGAGTGTTTGTTAAGGGTCCGCCCAGTGGCAGTTGAAGCCAAGCTAGCCTGGGTGATGGGACCCAGTGAGGGCCTCTAATGTAACTGATTTTTTCGCGCCTTGAAACACTTGCGTATAGGCGCGTTATAAATACCATATCATATCATATCATAAGAGACTGATAATAAAACGTATGTGTTGAACCTACTAAATTGTACAGAAGCTACCGTTCTACAAAATCTATTAGACCCAAGCACTGTTTAGAGAAGCCCACGCCGCTAACTTCCACAGAAACCCTTCTTTGTTCTAAGATTGTTGCCAATATTTTTGCTTTGAAAAGAATGTGCCCTGCAATGCAATTAGACAATACAAGGCGCGTTGGTGTGCGTGTTATCACAAACAGGCCGAATAAGGCCTCTGACCCAACCCAGCTAACTACGAGTTATAGCCCCTACAACTGTCCTAGTCTCGAGACCCCTGGGGTCTAAGACACAGTTGGCCCAAGACCACAGACCATAAACCAATCAACCATACAAATCTGAGAGTATGGTCATTCCACCTTTATTTCAAAATGACATGATTTGTAATGCGAGGTACAGGGAGGGATACATTATAGTTCAAAAGTGAGGGTGAAAGCCTTGGAAGCTGATGACGCGATTGGGTGTGAGTGAAGTATGTGTGGGTCGGTTTAACCTCGAGTCTCTCCCGTGCCAGTCTTTGAGCATGCCAGGTGCATTGTATAATGATAGAGTAGCACTGTTGACAAGTATAGCTAATAGCTTCTTTGACCTTGGTTCCCTGGAGACGATGAGCCCAGCAGACCTCACGTGATGGAGGACGGATGGACTGGGCTGGGCCCAATGACATGGCATCTCCTATGGAGCAGGCCGACAATGTATCGGGTCGCACCAACCAGTCATGCGGGTTTCCACTTTATACAACGATGTGATATATGATGCTATGTCTCCTTTTAAGCTTCTGCTTGCACACTTTTTGGCAGGACGTTCCATGGGAGCAGAGTTCTTTGCTGATGCACGTATTTTTGTAGAATTAAACACTTGTTATCCTTGCAAGAGTTTCTTGGCCCTTTTTCCCTAGCAGGGTGTGCTTTTTCTGGTGTGAGCGTTTAGGGGCATGCCTTCACACTCAAACTCATGAGTTGAACCAAATCCCACGTCTTTGAATTCGGCGGCATCAAGAAATCCCTTGAGATTTGGGGGCAAGCAAAGTTTCACCCAAACTCGTGTGTGAGCTGAGCAGACCAATTGGAAGCACAGAACCTCTCAGAGATCAATCAGGATAGTAAGAGCTCTATAATCTCCAGTGCAGCGCGGCGGTTAGGAAAAAGGCCCAGCAGACCTCAAGGTTCTCCTTGGGTTGTGCTTGGTTGATAGAGGAAGCAACAGCAAAAGGCCAAAATAACAGAGAGTAAGAGAGCTTGTGCGGTCATTATGTAGAGCACTTCTGTGTCTATTTCACATTGTACTGTATGGCATTTTGTTTTTTTATTGTGCTTATTTTGTGCAGTTCCTTGAAGTCTCACTCTCTCTTTGAAACACCCGGTACTTATGCAGGACAAGGCTTACAGCGTCCAGATGTTGCTGGGAGCAGACTTCACCGAGACAGTTCCTTTAATTTTTGGGGAATGAAAATGCAAGATATTTTTTAAGCGTGATAGCTGCGTTTAACCTTTTAAAAATCATGACCAGGTCAGATATAGTCACGGTTGGAAATGACGATGTCATGATCTGGACCTCCCCCTACATCTAATCTCACAGCAAAGGGAGATGGCCCTCATTTCTGAGCGCATCCTGTTTGTGAATTCGGCATGCACTTTTAAATGCTCAGAAACATCCCTGGCTATGCACAAATGTGCAACGGGTTGAAAGTGGGCATCTGAAAGCCCTGTGAAGACTGGCAAAAATCGTTTGAGTCCTAAATATTTATAGAAATTGATCGTTTGGAAACTTTCTCAGAGAAGTGTTCCATTTTAATGGTCAGCAGTACATTAGCAGACAGACAAATCATTTTGCAAATGCCATACATTTTAATTGTTAGCAGTCACTTTCACAAAGCAAATTCATTAGTTTTAATATAACAGAAAGTATTTGTAAATAGAAAGAATTCAGCTGCATACTGATGACATTCAATAGTAAATATAAAATCATTGTTTACATATTATGAGGTCCCCATTTCGTGCCCTTGAACAGTGAACAGAACAGATTAGTTAGCTAGATTTCTTCATTATAAAAGAACGTTAAGCTTAAACTTTATTTTCAGCCAATGGGCATTTTTTTAAACTATTTTTACCTTATCACTTACAGCGAGAAACTAGCTCAACAGTAGCACGTTACAACAGGAGGGGGCAAGCCGATACACAAGTGTTTTGCGCCTTGAAAACACTTGTGTATAGGCGCGCTATAAATGCCATATCATAAGCATTGGGCTTGACATTTTTATACAGTGGTGCAGTATTGTTGCTTGTTAAAGGAATGTAGTTTTATTCGTCTGGCAGGCATGGTTATATGAGTCACGTTTTGTTAGGAAACAGCAGCAGTCACTGCAACACTTCCTGGCGTTTTACACCACGGCCCATCGCCTACAATGGAGCCTGTGACGCGCAGCGAAGAAGGTACTTTCCTTGCGTTGACGCGGACGTTCCGATGCACTGGAGGGTCTTTTCCTCTAAGCAACTCCATCAACCCCCAGCGTGCGGACGCTCTATTGCGGCAGCAAGGAAAATCATAAATGCCGGCAAAACACAGACATTGGCGTTCTCACAACAGTCTTCATCCGGAGATCTGCATTTCATATAAAAAACCTGGTCTGTTTGCCATTCTTTTTGTAGATAATCATTATTTGTTTGTTTTATTTTCTCTTGTGGCAATTCCATGTTCCTTGGGTTTATATTACATATTATGCTGTGTATACATCTTGCCTGCCTTGTTACTTCTCTGGAATCAAGGAGGGTCATTTGATCCTTTAAGGTAACTTCTCAAACTCCATAGAAAATATCATTGTTAACCACTGTTCTCTCTTTCCCCTCCAGATTGAGGACTCTCTGCCACTGCCATCCTGGGCCTGGGGGTGTGTCCAGTAGCGTTCCTGCATTTTGGGAACTCTCACCTGAGTGTTCCATACCTGGGGGGGGGGGGGGAGATTCTAAAGGGTAAAGAGTGTACCTCATCCTAGTTCCTGAGAGATTTACATCGTCAAGGTCCATGTCTGACAAGTTTTGAGTATTCTGGAAAACTGGAGGATGGTGGGGGCGTTTCAAGCCTCTCCCGGGCTGGAGTTCCAGTTGGCCGGGGCATGTCAGGAGAAGGACTGCTTATGAGTCTTACCTTTATGGGCTAGCTTAGGCTCCAACCTTTTGATTGTTTTGCTAGGTGAGGTTTGAAAACCTCCAGATATGTGTAGTTGAGCCAGCAAGTATGTCAGTGTTCCATTCCATTTTTGGAGGAAAGCCGAAGATGTTGACTATCAATGTTTTGAAAGCAAAAAGAAGTCAATGGAAAATAGACTTTCTCGTTATCTTAAAAGAAAACTGAGATGATGCCATGGACACCTAAGCATTGGGTGCTGGGAACTTCGTGGGGTTTAGAGAAGCCTTGACTTCAGCCAAAAAAAGAAAGCTCCAAAGAATTTCCAAGTGACCAGATCTTTTGCAGGTGGCAGAGGTTACAGACAGAGCTGCACCTCAGCGATAGATCGGATTCTAACTTTGTTACGAAGAAGTAGCTACTCTAGCGAATTCATCAGAGCAGTGCAAATCTGCTTTCTATGTCTAAATGCGTCATTTAATTTATTTTTAGTGGTTTTACATTTTGAGGCTAAATTAGGAATGCCTTGTTTACCCCTTTAAAAGACTATGAGCCTCATTACAAATACAGCAATGTGGGGGTGGGGGGGGGGATGGTGGTAATGCAGCGGTAACAAAGTAACAAAGTTACCACTGCACTACCTCTGCATTACCACACTGCCGTACTATAACTTTGGTGGTGAGGTGGAGAAAGAACCTTCTGCAAAATGCTGGAGATAATTTTGCCACCTTACTGCCAGAAATTGGCAAAATTGTCAGAATTACTGCTGGTGGTAATTTCACCGAAATCCCCATGGAATACTATGTACTCCATAAATGGGGACTAACACTGTCATACCACCACTTGCAATACAGTGGTAATTCCGCCAGACCAATTGGTGGTAATGGCAATTCCATTTGGCAGTATTCTGGATGATTTAACACCCGAAAACTGCCAAACTTGTAATTAGGCCCTATAATATTCTTTACATTGTCTTGGTTAGCAACTAGAGATCATAATGTATTTTTATTAGATTAGCTTCCACCTATTTCTTTGGTACATGATTGAACATAATGTGTGCATGTGCAGTGGGCAAATTGCATATAGAAACCTCTGTTACAAATTGCAGGTCCCTGGCCAGGAAATGTGGACCCACATATGGACCCACATATGCACCAATGTATGTAAGAGAGAAATTCAGCAGGGGAGTTTAGACTGGTTAACCTGCATTTCAATCCATGGCTTTTGATTGCGTTTAGGTAATTGCCCTTCGAAACCATGCCCTTTTGATTTAGCCCTTTCCATTTAATGGGTTTAAAGGTGTGGGATTATAAAATCATCTTGTGTTTTATGTTTTGTCTTTCGTCTGGACAATAATTATTAACCTTATTATGAGACCTCAATCATTAGTGCTTCTGGCACTATGAAAAGTGAGGACTTTCCTAGGAAAGTCTTGGCACCAGTTCGCGATCCACGGCTGACAATGGCTGTGTTGTATCAGATGAAGGCCTGACTGCTAACTAATGGAAAATCACAAAACGCCAAACGTTGGCAAAAGCGGCAGGTCACCTTCAAGGTTAACTCAGAGGCGGGAGGCGACCAGAGGAAACAGTAGGTGCACTGGACAGCAAAACGGGCAAGCTGGAGTTTGCTTCCTTAAGTGAAAGATTGCATCTTCACAGGATTAATAGCTTCTTCAATGACCATATAAGCTCACTGTGGTAAGAAACATATTCATTAGCTCTTAAAACAGTATACAAATGTGTGTTTTGGTGAATTGGTTGTTGCTGCTATTAATTTAGTTTAGGTGGCGACATGTTACAGGTTATTGTATTGCATTGCAAAAACTGAAGAATATACACATTTTTCCAAGAATCAATGCATCTAGCATTGCATTGAAAAATGTCCAGACAAACACTGTGCAAGACATGTTATTTTGCTTTCAGCTATTATCGACGCAATACGTAATGGGTTCTATAGATGATGTTAGGCAAGATTGTATGCAGTAACCTTTGGGTGCACTACAACAACCCTGGCATCCTGGCAATAGGAACCTAACCTTTGTTATAAGTCTGTACTATAGAGGTTGGTAGCGTGTTGAGCAGCCAGGCTTATCTCAAGAGGGGTCAATGTGAGCTGTAGGGGAGTTACATAGAGATTCACAGTGACAAGTATTGAAATAAACTCTTACACACAAGGTTTCTTGAGTAACAGACTTAAGAGTTTGTCAAAGAGAAAGGTTATTATGACATAAGAAGAGATCTCACAAATATTCTCTAAGCAGTTAAGTACTTTTTGTAACACCCCCGAAAGTAAAATTAGTTAACACTTTCCTGGAAGGAAGACCAAACACATTCAAGAAGAAGAATCATTCAGGGAGCCAGGCTAAGCCAAAGTAAATTGAGCAAAAGTCTAGGTGAAACTGAAGCACTTCTCAGAGGTAGGATAAAGTCTTGCACAATGTTTTAGAAGTCTTTGTAGAAGAGAGGAATTCAAAGTAGGGCCAAAAGCTATTCAGGCTTGTGAGGTAAAGAAGCTGTCAGCAAATTTACAGAGCAACCACAACAAGTCTCACCAACAAAGAACAAGTGCAGTTACACGACAAGTGGTAAGTTCTCAAAGACTGTACAGTACCTTTAGGTTTGAAGAAAAGTGCAGCAGATGACTTCTGTTCGTGTGCAGCTCTGCAGATCCTGGTGTTCCTGGGCCTCAGTTGTGGGGACAAGAGGGAGGACGTCTGGGGACTCCTCCACTGCAATGGAGGAGTCTACAAACAAGTGGCACTTCAGTGTTTCAGCTCCTCGCGTCCACCGCAAATAGCAACACAGTGGTTTCTGGCTGTTGAAACGGACTTTCCTTGCATCTGGGGTCCAGCACTCTGTTGAGGTGGCTCAGGCTCGGTCAGTCCTGCTTCCTGGGAGTCCAGAGGATCTTCCTGGAGCTCTTGGCCAGCTTAAAAGCAACGTACACAATCTGGTGTTCCTCTCCCTGGTGTTTCGGTTTCCAGCAGCAACTCTGTGGAAATTCAACCAGCTCCGAGAGGATGTCCAGGTGGCTTACTTTGGAGTTGATTGGTCCCACCAACTTAAAGGGAGAAGTCGTCCTTGCAGGGGCTTCTCTGTCGATACGAATTTGGAATTTCAGCACAGCAGCATGGCTTCACCGGGCAAATCAACGTTCCAGGAGTTGCAGCAGACGTCCTCTTCAAGTTCTTCTTCGGTTCCTTCGTCCAGTGGTCGAATCTGCCTTCCAAGCCACAAAGCCTCACCTTTTATGTAGGTTTCTCCCATTCATTCCAGCCCAGCTGTCAGTCACCCAGCAGGGTGGATGTCCTTACCGGACAAGTCAGCCGGCCAATCACCACAGAGTGCATTTGGGTCTCCTTGGACACTAAGCACAGGAGGTTTCGGTCACTTCCTGTCCCCACCAGACACCCTGGAGCCAGAGGCAGGCTTCACTTGTGAATCCCGCCAAAGGCAAAGCGAACAAAAGGACCAAACCTGGTTTGGCGCGCGGAGTAAATCTTAAGAAGGACCTTTCCACAAAGAAATCGCAAAAAAAGAAGACCGGGGCCATTTTGACAAAAATTGCACCCTTGGGTGCTTTACTGCAGCTGCGAACGCAGCCCGCGGTAAATGCATACCACAGTAGTTAAAAGTAAACCCCTGCCACCAGCCATTCAGTGAGGAAAGATTGACATAAAAATGTTACATGAGAAGCTAGACAAAAGGGATACTAAGTAACTCCTCCAGCACCCTATTGTAAGAAAGTTACAAATGTAATCAAAGTCAATTTCACTTTACTGCTCTTGGAAACAGTAGTTTATCCAAGAGAAGGTATTTAAACCTTGGGGAAATCTGAAAGACTTCCCTGTGCCACTGCACTGAAGGTGCTGTGTGACACAATGTAAAAGATGATGCCTATGGAGTTTGTCAGACTCCACAACCAAAAGAAACACCGAGTTCAAAATCACATTAAAATACATGAGAGTGGGAAAAAGGGTCTCACTCTCTCTAGGCAAAAAATGTAAGTCCTAGAGTCCAGCAAAAGAGCTGGGGTCTTTAAGGTAGAGAGGAATTATCACATTTCTCTGAATTCTCCCTAATACTTGGCATACTTCAAGCTCAACGTATTTGTCATTCATCCCTGCTCTTACTCTTGTTGGCTGTCAGGTTCTTGAAACCCCTCTGTGTAAGAGGATGAGACAAAGCTCCCTCATTCTCGTCTGATCTTAATGCGTCAATTAAAGTTACTCACCGTAGTGACTAGAGTACTCATAGTCCTTTGTCCCCTTTCTTCCATCCTTGTGGGCGTCCCCCAACATGGGGACGGTACCAGAACCTTTGGTAGCAAAAAATGTAGCTTCCCCTTTAAATTTAGATCAGCGTGCAGGGGCGCGGCTATAGCCGTAGGAACGCCACTCAAGGCCCCACCCTCCGGCACCCCACCCCGGCCACTTTTTTAACACATCGGATGCTTTAATACCATGCTATATTGAGTACATAAGCCCCTGGCATACAACCGGGGGAAGTTGGGTGGACGTATGGAGGAACGGGGACTAAGGACTATGAGTACTCTAGTCACTAGGGTGAGTAACTTTACTTACTCATACGTCCCGTCCCCTTTCCTCCATCTTTGTGGGTGATTCCACCGATCAAGACCATAGGGTGGAGCTGTGACAACCTGCCTCATGTCTCGAACGAAGCAAAAAGGATCTTCAGAACCACCTGACCGAACTCTGCATCTCGCCTGGAGATGGTATTTATATAATAGTGCTTACAGAACACCAACGGAGTGGCCCAAGTAACTGCCCTGCTGATGGCATCCCAAGAAGCATGTCTCCGAAATGTGACTTAGCTATGACCGAAAGGGTGTGAATCCCCTCAGGAACAGGTTTTCCCGTTGTTAAGACGGATTTCTGAACTCTGACCTGGTGGGCAGAGGTTCAGAAGGCCAGCCTAGTTTCTAGAACAGGGTAACCTTCTGGACAAGCCAGACCAATCAAGGTAGCATTGGCGGCGGTCAAGACTAGGTCTCAGGAGGGGTTAGGGTGACTGAAAGACCTCAATGAGCACACAGAGTAAAGGACACTTACAAATCACTCCCAGTCAGGTGTATATATATTAAAAATACAAATACATTTATTTCTTTGAGTTTCAACACACAAATACAATCGCAGTAATACATCTAAACCAACACAATCCTATCAATATACATATATACAAGACCAATGGGGTTTAAAGGGTTAATGCACGAAATGGGTCCACAACCTAAAAGGGGAAGGAAACAGGCAGTACAAATAGTCTTTTCTTTAGTCCATTCTGCATCAAACACAATCCTAACTGAGAGGCAGTCCAATCCCTAAGAAGAGTGGAGCCTATTGCTCAAATGTACTTGCAATGTTGGCGCACGCGGTAATGCAGATGGGCAAAACGGGGTCTCTTCAGGGGTCTGTAGCAGCTCAGGAAGGTGGGTGAGGTGATGAAGAATAAGTTCCCACTATTCGTGAAGGGTCTCCCCAACAGGGCATAACAGGTTGCAGAGTTTGTGAATAGTTCGCCAGTTCGCACCAGCAGTGGTAAGTGCGTAAAAATTGATGGAGGTGCTTAGGGACACTGGTGGAGTTGTAATTACTCACTGACCCCTGGTGCACTCCGGACCAAACTTCAGCAGTCAAGTCCACTTCGGTTGCAGGTTCAAGTGCTGCAATTTGGCGGCTCTGCAGCTTTCAGCGACGAAGATACAGCATTGATTCCCAAACGGGACAGTGGTGATTGCTCCGCTCCTGGTGGATGGATCAGGGCAGTTTCACTGCAGCAGGCTCGAGGGGAAAGTGGGGCACAACTGCAGTGCACTTGCAAAGTTCGTCACCACGGCTGGGCGACACAGTAACCGCGTATGCTTCGGTTCGGGCGCACTCACTTTACCTCAGACCTGGGAACGCCAAGTGTACGAAATTGGTGTGAGTGCCGTGAACAAATTAGGATAAGCGCACAAGATGACCCTGTCACTGTGAAACGTAGTGAAGTGCTTGCATGAAGATAGCCTGCAGCTCACTGACCCTGCATTCTGAAGTGAGCGCCACCAGCAACACTGTCTTTAGTGTCACCAGCCTGATGTTCACCGAGGCCATCGGGCAAACGGTTTGCGCTGCAAGGCGGCAAGAACCATGTTGAGGTCCCAGATCGGATGAGGCCTGTGCACTGGAGGAAAAAGCCTGGACAACTCCTTGAGGTGGGCCTTAACCACCGGGTTGGATGCTGAGAAAACATAATTTGATTTGTATATTAATAACGCGCACCAGGACGAATTCAATCGTAATTAGGCGCAGATGTATACATTCCTGTTAGACTGTGCCTTAATTCACTTAATCATTTGAGATTGATTACACTAACTCAAACCAGGAGTTCTAACAGAACAGATGGGTCTCTGGGGAATTCTTGCAGGCCCCAATGGCTTCTAGATAGGTGCGGAAGGTGTCAACCTGGACGCTGGAGCGAGCCAGATGTGCGGAAAAGGCCAGCACGTAGTCCAGGGAACAGTGGAGAGGGAACAAGACCCTTGCCGCTAGCCGAATGGCAGATTCCCATAAACTTGCTCTTGTACTGAGCCTGCGGAGAGGGCCTCCTGGCCTTTTGAATAATGTCCCGTATGTCCTCAGAGAATTGAGCAAGGTAGACTTTCAGCTGGTCAGGAACCAGGCCGCTAGTGCCAGTCTGGCCGAGTCAGGGTGCTCCACAGCACCCCCTGCTGCGTCAGGAAGCCCTGCCCCTGCTGGAGATCAGAAGGTGGGCCAGTCCCTGAGTGAACAACTGCAGTAGATCCAAGAACCAAGCCCTCAAAGACCAGTGCAGAATGATCAAGATGAGGCTGCAGTCCACCGATGTCTGCAACTTGTGTAGGGTCCGCTGCGGCCGAGCCAATAGAGGTGGAACGTATCCCCCCAGAGGCCCCTGAACCGGGCCCACCCACGAGGCAAACCGAGGCACTTGGAATTCAGAGGAGATGCGAACGAGTCCAGAACCAGAAACCCCATATCTGGAACAGGGGCAACAAGGAGCTGATGTGCAATCCCCATCGTATGTGTTGAACCTCAAGCGGCTGAGATGATCCACTTCCGCGTTACTGTCCCCAGGAAGGGGGGGACAACTGAAATCCAGATCCCATCCGTAAGGGCCCATTTCATGATCGCCACCGCCTCCATGCACAGGAGGGGATTGGGGGGGGGGGCGGATGCTACTCTGCTTGTCCAGGTAAAGTATTGGAGTGGAGTCAGTCCTGACCAGAACCGCAGTGATCCTGATGAGGCAGATAACCCCTGAGCGCCTGGCCCACCACCGAGTTCAAGCAGATTGATATGCAGAAGGGCCTCTGTCCTGAACCACGTGGAGTAGCCCTCCAAAGTAGCCCCCCAGTCCGACAGCGAGGAATCCTTTATCACCACCAAAGCGGGCTCCAACCAGGTAATGGTGGCTCCCGCTGCCATAATGCAGTGTATCAGCCACCAGCGAATATCTGGGAGAAGGAGCGGGGGGATTGGGATCCTGTCCGACTGAGACTCTGTCTCCTAGTCACAATTTGCCGCCAGGCACCCCATCTTGAGGCGGGAGTGCTGGACCGTGAGAATGCAAGATGCCATCCCAGGTGGTCGAGCTGGCCAGAAAGTGCATTATCGCCCTGCGTAGGGAGAGGAGCCTCTAGGGCGTGGGGGAACACCCACTGCACAGCCCAGCGCACTCCAAGGAACACCAGATCCTGGGCAGGAGTCAGCTGCAACTTCCGCAGGTTGAGGGAAAAGCCCAGCTGGAGAAGACTGTCTGCCAGCCATTGGCAGGAGTGCACCTCACACTCGGGAGAGCTGATCCTGACCAGCCAGTCGTCCAGGTAAGGGTATAAGTGATGGCCCTCCAGGCGGAGACGAGCCACTGCATTCATCAGCTTTGTGAACACATGCAGAGCCGATTTGAGGCTAAAAGGCAGTACCTTGTATTGGAAGTGGTACGACATAATCATGAACCGCAGAAAACATTGATGCAACTGGTAGATGGGGACATGGAGGGTCGCATTCTTAAGGTCTAGGGATCATATCCAGTCACCTGCACACAGAAACTCTGCTATGTGCGCGGGAGTAATCACCTTGAAGCGTTAGAGCCGTAAAGACAAGTTGAGAAATGACAGGTCCAGGACTACCCTCACGCCAGCCTGGTTGTTCTTGGGTACTGCAAAAATCCTGGAGTAGAAGCCGGAGCTCCTGTCTGACGGAGGAACCGGTTCCATAGCCTGCATCTCCAAAAGAGAAAGGATCTCCCATAAGAGGGCCGGGGAACCTATCTGATGCAGAGGAGTAGAGGATTGTAAAGGAAAAGGAAGACTGAAGCCTGTGGAGACTGTAGAGAGCATCCAAGGACTCTCGTAATAACGCTAACAGCTGTCTTGGAAGAGAGCAAGCCAGCCCCCTACAGGCGAGCTGTGTTTCCCAACCGTGACGTCACTGCTTCTTGACGTCTGAGGCAGGAGCGAAGGAGTGGCATTGGAAAACAAAACATGCAAAGTTCTCTGCCGCTTCCTCCTGTGGTCACTGGGAGACCTGTCAGGCCTCTAAGCACCGCGGACCCGAAACCCCTTGAAGCCGGTGAAAGCACAGGGTTTGAAGTCAGTGCTGCCCTGAGACTGAACGAAGGACTTCTGCCCTGGCTTAGTGAGGATGGCCAAAGACTTGGCGGTTTGTGTGGAGCTCTTCTTCTTCAACTCGTCATCGGTGGACAAATGAAAAAGGTTCGAGCCCTCGAAGTGAAGATCCAGGATTCGCTCTTGCACATCTGATGAAAACCTAGTGGCATGCATCCAAGCCGTCCGTCTTATCTCGACCCCCATGCTGCCCTCTGCTGGCTGTGTCGATGTGGGAGACCGAAGACTCCATGAGGTCCTGCTAATTGCCTGGGTGTCCGTCGGCCGGCCTTGAAGTAAATCCTTAGTCACATTTGGAATAATCAAATGAATTCCCACATAAAGTTGAACGCGGGGTGAAAAGGTTGACTTTGTGAATTGATCTTGGAATGTACCGTGTCTTTCTTTAATCATATAGTCTAGATAATTTAATTTAAGTAAAACTTGCCTTTCCTTTTTAAAACCGATTTTCTCTTCTTAACTGCTTTATTTTACCTAAACTTGAAAATCTCATCCGATTCTTCAGCTATAGTCACTCTTTCACTTCCATAGTGTCCTTATGATGTGCATCTATCACCCAGCCTAAAAATTGCATTCCGATTCTGTGAGCTCATTCCGACCCTGGCGTAAGGGATTAACAGCGCCGATAAGGACGCCGGTGCCGTTAACCCCTTACTGCCCTATCACGAAGTTCCCTAGCAGGACCTGCTCAGAACGTCCGGTCAGACCAGACGTCCTTAGCGGGTCCCGCTAGGGGACAAGGGAGCTAATAACGGGCCCGTTATTAGCTCCCTCCCCATTCCCATTCCCATTGAGCCCTATGGGGGCTCGAATGGGGATGGGTATTTTCTCCCCATTCAAGGAACCTGGACTGATTTTGGAGGCAACTATGGCGCTAATAGCACCATGGCTACCTCCAAACTCGGAATGAGGGCCTGTGTATTTCACCCGTTTTTCTTAAAAATCGTTTTTGACATTTAAAACTGAAAAAAGAAAATTGCAACTTTTCAACGTGTGAATGGGCTGCACTGTGTTTTCATTTCAAGTTGCTTTTTGAACTGTATGCCTTTTGTGATACCTTACCTTATAGTTGCTGGTGATATAACATCCCTGAGACTGTGATCAAACATATGTATCTCATTATTTAAACACACATATAATTAATTATTTGTCAAAATCCGAGTGTCATTTTAAGCAATTGCAAAGGGTTTTGAAATCCAATTTTTTGCCTCTTATTTTGTGAGGGAAGGTTGGATTTTGATTATGTTTGCTGACTCATATTACTGACTCCTTGCTGCTTCTTTTTATCAAGTCAGATTAATTGTGGGTTGAGGGAACATTGCAGGGGAAAACCTTAACTCGGGTGCTATCTATCCTAATTGAAAAAGTGCTCCTATTTATTTGTGCTTTGGATATGTTCTTGTAGAAGGTTACCCAAGTGTATTTCCATTGTAATTATCACCGCATTGGAGATTGCTGCACAATATAAAAATTGTATGATTTTAATTGAATTTAAAATAAATAAATATTGTGTTACCACCCACCGGC
This sequence comes from Ambystoma mexicanum, assembly GCF_040938575.1. NCBI lineage: Eukaryota > Metazoa > Chordata > Amphibia > Caudata > Ambystomatidae > Ambystoma > Ambystoma mexicanum. Next base: position 120,472,859 of record NC_090923.1, read on the forward strand.
CTGGTTCATGGTCCATTGTGACCCGGGGTATTTGTAAAAAGGGGTCTGAGACAAGTCGGGTATCGGCTCAATTCGAATTCATAGAAAATAAACAAAAAGCATTCTCATCGCGCGCTTCATCTGAGGCTAAGGGTGAAGGTCCTGTGTGACGCCCGATTGGAATCCTTCACAAATTGGGGGCTCGGGTCGGGAATTGGGATTGGTTTTCACCTGTGACAGCTTAACACAACAGGCTAACCTCGAAGGTAGCGATACGTTGCATGGTTGGAACACTGTGTTACGCTGTAGAAGCGCCACCCCAAAACAAAAATCCTAAGTACCAGGCCTGTGTATAAACCTAAAGCTAAATAAAGCCCAAAAACTAGACAAAAGGCAACAGAATACAGATTATCCTTACATAAATAAATTAATAAAGAAAGAACACTTTCCAAAATGACCACAGTAGAGATCAAGATGGCTAGGGAGCACCTTCTGCAGAAATTATTTGTCAGGGCGGAATGGGCAGAGCAAGAGGAAAAAGTCTGGCTAGAAGAAATGATGCAACAGGTCACCGCCATGGGCATGGACACGTGGTAGAATGGTGGCCTATTACATCATACTTTGAGCGAGTTATACATGACTACGAAAACTTTGGGACATAGATCACAAACTTAATATTTTTGCAGCATTCTTGCTGTCAATGATAAATCATCTACCCTCCCCTTCCTAATTTACTGGAGTAGCAGTACAATTTACATTATGTAGCAGGATTTAAAATAACCTCAAGAAGTCTGAAATTCTGGATTTAACCCTGTCTCGACTACTGCAAAAAAGTTAACCCACTTCCGCTAGGTAAAGGGAGGGTCAGCATAACATACTTAGGATATCAGAAATATCCTTGCAGTACCAAACTAATTACTGCCGATTGAGAAGCAGTCAAAAGGGATTTGACCAAATGGGGCGCCTTGGGGTTCTCTAAGTTAGAGAAAGGGATTAATTTCAAAGAAAACCCATTCCAGGAACCCCTTCTCCCGATCCCATTGCTTTTTCTCTCAGAAAAACAAAATGGCCACCAGCTTTATTTGAGGATGCATAACCTGAGGATTTCCAGTAAACTCCTAAAGTCACCCGAGTAGAAGGCTGGTCCTGCTTCCTTACGTAATTTCAGGAGATACTTTGAAATTTATACAGCTGTGCAGAGCTTTCAAGTGGGTTAAGGGCTTCTCTGTAAAAATATGAGCCTGAATGGCCCATGCAGCAATTGGCTCAACCATTTTGGAAGTTTGCTAACTAGATAGAAGACCTGACAGCTTGTATATTAGTTGGGTAACTGCTACAAGTGTAGGACTTTCATTGAAACTGAATTAAACTACCTTCCGCTCTCATTTGACTCTGATCGACTTCGATCCCAATTTTACACAAGCGCTGAGGGATTTGGCTTTGAACGTTGGAGGGAGGCTGTCGCAGAATTGTCACTATTTCAGGAGATCAAATTAAAAGCTTTTAAAAATGCAAAGACAGATTCAATGTCTGGGTTTTTGATCACCTCCATTTTCCCAAATCAGATGCTGAGTCATGCAATCACCTTATAAATCAGTGATAAACATTTGAAGTCCCACTCAAGTACTTCCCATGTTATCACAACGCTTTACAACATATTGAAAAACAACACTTGTTGAATAAATAGAATACTGAATTGCGATGTCTGGTATCCGATGATACATGGTTGCAGCTCTGGCAGGATATTTACAGTTTTTTCACTCAGTTTGCCAGTGGGAATTGTGAGAAACCTGAAGGCGTCTCACTGTCTGAACCCTGGGGATTTCTTTCTCAGGTGGTCAGGACACGGCCATCGCCCTTGGATCCAGACCCTGGGGTTGGACAAGTGCGAGGGGAATGGGGGTGAGACATCCGATGGCGAGACACAGTATTCCCCGCCTTTCCGACACTTCCTCCACCTTTATAGGTTATTCTAAATCCTGTCCCGTTACCCCCCCTTTCTAATTCCAACAAGTACCAACTCAGAAAGAAGGTGTGGGAGATCCAGGGAGAAAGAAATTACATACATCAACCCGTGTATTACAACAGCAGGACTATCCTCTTATCTCAGATATGCCACTACCCGACATTCCTACAGTTGAAATAGAATACTATGAAACCAGTTACATTATGCCCCAGTACCTTTATGTGAAACCACACCAACACATTTATTTACCATGATACACTCACCCTGTTTATTTGGAAAAAACCTACACAGTTTTTCCCTCATTAATCAGAAAAACTTCCCTCCACACTGGCTTTTTCTACAAACACTGAGATGAGAAAGAGGGGAGCTGAAAGAATGAAGATCTCTCAAAGAAGGGTCCAAGCCTGGCTAAGGGAGGCCCTTTCTGAACTTTGAGAGGGGTCTGAGCCCGGCAGAGGGAGACCCTTTGTGAATCCTGAGAGGGGTCCGAGCCTGGCAGAGGGAGACCCTTGTGAACTTTGGAAGAAGGGTCCGAGCCCGGCAGAGGGAGGCCCTTTGTGAACCTTGAAAGGGGTCCGAGTCCGGCAGAGGGAGACCCCTTGTGAAGTTTTGAAGAAGGGTCTGAGCCTGGCAAAGGGGGGCCCTTTGTGAATCCTGAGAAGGGTACGAGCCCGGCAGAGGGAGACCCTTGTGAACTTTGGGAGAGGGTCCAAACCTATTGGAGGGAGACCCTGAAATACTGAGAAAGGCCAAGCAGCAAAGAGAAAGAAGAAGGGTACAACACTACTGAGTGGTCAAGCAAAGGGAAACCGCCCACTTGAATGTCTCGGTAAGATGCATTTCGAACTCTGATGTGATTGAAGAGAGAGAGAAGTAATGTTAAAAGGCTTGCGCCTGACTGAGGGAAGCCAGAGAAATTGTGAGAGTTGAATACTGAAACCCCAGTTGAGAGGAACCAAAGTGAAAGTGACCTTTGTAATGGGAAGTGGTCATGTGAGGGTCAGAGTCACACCTCCATCGCACACTCTAAAGTCTTTGACGCAAGTGAATAACTGAAGAAGGTCTGAACCCAACAAAGGGAGAGCCATTGTAATCAGCATTGTGAGACAAAGAGACTTGTGCTAGCATTGAGAACTAGCACCATCGATTTGAATTGTATCCAGAGGCTCTAATGTGTGTTCCGAGCTCCAATGAGACGCCTTGTCCCGTGCCTGAAAACATGGGGAAGGGAGAACACATTTACTCAGTCATTCTGACTTATTATTTCTTGAACACTTATCATTTATACATAGCAATATCCCACATGCTTTTATTATATAGAGTAAGGTTTGGCAATAGATTTTTTTTAGTATAGGCCATCTTTATTTTGACACAACACGACTAGGACAGCGTTTTCTATTATTTGATGATCGTAGCTTGCTCCCATCTATAGATTTAGGGTTAGATAGGAATTTATCATCCCATTTTGAAGTTCAATAAACACCCTTGACCTGTGGTCACTTGTGTTTGTCTCACTATAGATACCATGCCTTCCTGACTTGTGGTTTCAGGAATGGGATTAGACTCAATGGATAATGGTTGGGGATACTGCAAAATTAGAGACAGGTATCCCCCAATACCTTACCAGGAATGTTAGGAGAAGAGCAGAGCAGTCACCGCTCTCTCAAGAAAAACTATGTCTTCTTCCCTTGAAGAAAGACACCATACTCAGACCCCTTTTTCCATCAACAGGGAAGAATCTATGGAAAATTCATGGGAACGCCTAAAACCAACCCAAGCCAAAAAGTGGGAACCCAGGCTTTTCCCTTAATCATGACAAACCGGGAGGAACCTCACAGAGACTCCACCTTTAAAATGGGAGTCACCTTCCATCCCTTGACGCCTCAAGCAATCCTTCCTGAAAGAAGAGTGGTGGAAGGCAATGTGTATCAACTCATATGTCCCCAGGACCACTTAGTACCAGGGAAAGATAAAATCCTGGTATTATTAGACTGACAGATCAGTTCTCCCAGTTGTATGGTGGTCTATATGATTCCCTACAGCAAAAAGGATTTAAATATAATGCCTCTGCTTGCTAGTGGAGAAGACTTACTATTAGTTCCGTTAAATCTTTCGAGTAATCCCTTGAAGATCAACAGAGTGAGCTTCTGGGAAACCATGCATACAAAAGTGTGGGGATCTCTTCCAAGAGAACCACTGAAACCCCTGGCAGCCTTGGTTATCCCCAAACTGATTATCCTGAGGCTAGGGAACACCACCCCTTGCTTATAGAGCCATCTTACAGGGGCTTGCCTAAAATTAAAATTGAACGTAGGAGTAAGAAATTCATCTCAAACATTTTGGAGATTAGCAAGGATGAGAATGATAACTCCTCAGAATTGTTTTTTAGCCTTCTGAAAAAGATATCCTCTACTACCTTCTTAGAGGAGGGTGAACCTCTCCGCTTAGAACAGTTTGTTTTTGGGGTGATTGGGGCCTCGATTTAAAGATCTGGTCAGAGAATCATGAGGAAGAATTCATAGAGGCTCAGGACAAGGAAAGGGTAAAATCCTTAGGGGAAGATTTAAACCCCTCTTTCAAGTCTGTAGCGAGGCAAAGTGAAAGGACCAACACCTACCTCCTGGAGGAAGATATATTATTCACCCAGTTTCAAGAGTTAAATCCAATTCATGAAATCCAAGAGAAACAAACTACTTCCTCCTGAAACCATCCGTGTTTCTCTTGTAGAAATGTAGACCACCTTACTAGGGATTGCCCTTTAAATATAATTCATGGGAAAGCCATAACTAATGTTCCTTGGGTGGAAGGCCAGTACTTTAGGGGAAGGGTATGTGAGAAACCTGAAGGTGTCTGACTGTCTGAACCCTGGCGATCTCTTTCTCAGGTGGCCAGGGCACTGCCTACACCCTTGGATCCAGACCACGCGGTAGACAAGTGCAGGAGGATCACTTGAGTGAGGGTTTCTCAGGGAATGGGGGTGAGACAACCGATGGGAGATGCAGTATTCCCCCCTTTCTGACACTTCCTCCACCTTTATAGGTTATTCTAAATCCTGTACCGTTAGCCCCCTCTCTAATTCCAACAAACACCAATTCAGAAAGGAGGCAAAGGAGAACCGGGAGAAAGAAATTACATATATCAACCCGTGTATTACAACAGCAGGACCATCTCCTTATCTCAGATATGCCCCTACCTGACATTCCTTCAATTGAAATAGAATATTATCAAACCAGTTCCATTATGCCCCACTACCTTTCTGTGAAACCACACCAAAGCATTTATTTACCATCACAGTTTTTCTCTACTTAATCAGAAAAACTACAATTCCCACAATCCCTCCACACTGGCTTTTTCTACAAACACTGAAATGAGGAGGAGGGGAGCAGAAATAATGAAGATCTCTCAAAACACCATTGAGGGACAGAAGAAAGACTATGCCATATTAAGATGGGATTGTCCTGTTAATGAGGCCAGGCAAGGTCAGGCCTCCCTTTCTAACTACTCACACCTGACTCCACTTAAGACACCCAGGAAGTATAAAAATGCAGACAGGAGAGCACACTTAGAGTGAGCTGGGGATGCTGTAGGGTGCAAGGACGCCAGAGAGAGACCTGTGGAGCTGAGAGGAACCTGGAAGGCCTGGAGGAGAAAACTACCCAGATCCTGAGCATGAATGCGCAGGGGAGGCTGCAGTGTGGTGTGGAAGCTGTGCCTCCAGGGAGACTAAACCACGGGCAGCTAGTTTAACCTGGTGGCACCCACAATAAAGCTCCCGCCCTGGGCTAAACATGAGAGCCCAGGCCTCTGGGGGGCAGGTGGCGAGACCCTGACCCAAGGGAAAATTCCCCAAGTGCTCCGGCGGCTCCTAAAACGTGGGAATGCAGTTATGGGGAGCTGAGGAAGTGTGAGCAAAATACTAAGCACTGCATTATAGGACTGGAAGTCCAAAGACACTTTTTTTGTTTTTGTTTGGATAAAAGGAAGAAGGGCCAAGCCCGGCAGAGGGAGGCCCTTTGTGAACCTTGAGAGAAGTCCGAGCCCGGCAGGAGGAGACCCCTTGTGACCTCCTTTTGAACATTTGAAGAAGCGTCAGAGTCTGACAGATGAAGGCCATTTGTGAATCCTGAGAGGGGTCCGAGCCCGGCAGAAGGAGACCCCTTGTGACCTCCTTGTGAACTTTTGAAGAAGGGTCCGAACCTGAAAGAGGGAGGCCCTTTGTGAATCCTGAGGGGGGTCCGAGCCCGCCAGAGGGAGCCCCTTGTGAACTTTGCGAGAGTGTCTGAACCCGGTGCCAGGAGACCTTGAAAGACTGAGCAAGGCCAAGCAGCAAAGAGAAAGAAGAAGGGTACAAAACAACCGAGGGGTCAGGCAAAGGGAAACCACCCAGTCAGAAGTCTCGGAAAAGATGTGTTTCAAACTCTGATGCGATTGAAGAGAGAGAAAAGTAATGTTAAAAGCTTTCCGCCCGACTGAGAGAAGCCAGAGAAATTGTGAAAGATGAATACTGTAACCCCCGGTTGAGAGGAACCAAAGTGAAAGTGAACTTTGTATGAGAACTACAGAAACCATTACAATGTCAGGACTAAAGTCGAAGTGGTCATGTGAGGGTCCGAGTCAAACCTCCCTCGAACACTCGAAAGTCTTTAACACAAGTGAATAATTGAAGAAGATTCGAGCCCAACAACGAGAGACCCGTTGTAAGCAGCATTCTGAGACAAAGAGACTTGTGCCAAAGTCAAAATTGATGAGACTCCTAAGGCATTACTAGACACCTTTTCTCTGCAGAAAAAGGATTGTGAGGCCATTCAACAGGCTTTTTCCCAAAAACTTAAAGCAGCGCAGGATAATGTCAGAAGTAATTTAAGTAAATCTATCCACGTGGTAACAGCAGAGAGAACCGAAGCAACAACTCATCAGGAAAAACATGTTTTCCTTTGAATCCGTTTCTCATGCTATCATGATAGCAACTCTGAAGAACATGAGGCCAACCACCTGCTATGGTGACATACTTCAATCTAAGATTATCCTGGATAATAGTGAACTATTTGTACCTTTTGTGAATCACTTTGTAAATGCCTCTTTTGAAAGGAATGAAGTACCAGACATTTAAAAAAAAAGAATGTGTCAGTAACACCCCTCATTAAAAAAACCTGGTCTAGATTCTAAATCATACGCTAACCATAGGCCCATAACTAATGTTCCTTTCCTATTAAAGATTGTAGACATGCTAGCCACCTTGCAGCTGCAGCAACATTTGGAAAAAACTAATATTTACACTTTAGGCAGTTAGGGTTTAGATCATTTTATGGTACAGAAAGTGCTCTTTTAGATCTTCAAACTGAAATGCTAACGAAATTGGATAAAAGTAATTTTGGGCTGCTGATTCTATTGGATCTATCAGAAGCCTTCGATCTCGTGGACCACAAAAACCTTTTAGAAAGACTGAGTAGTGTGAGTAACTGCTCAAAGGATTGAAATGTTGGCTTATATCTTTCCTCAACAATCGGAGGTCCAGGATTGTTTGGGGAGATGCACTTTCCGGGTTAGAAATACTTGAGCATGGAGTTCCGGAGCGGGCTTGTATTTCTCCTGCCTTGTTCAATGTATTTTGCTGCCACTCCTGGAACCTCCTGGAAACCCTTGGGAGTCCGTTTTACCAACTATGCAGACGACATTCAGCTCCTTATGGAGCGGAGTGGAAATTACGAAAAAGACGCAGAAAGAATCTCCACAGTTTATGGTGTAATACAGAGTTGGAGGACACTCAACGGCCCTACTGAAGCCCTATGTTTCTGACAATGTTTCACGCTAGTTCGCACCATTATAATGCACAGAATCGAATATTGTAGTGCCTTATAGGTCGGGGCAAATAAGGGCTGCTTAAGAAAATTTCAAGTGCAGCAAAATTATGCAGTCGGGATAGTGAAAAATGTACCCCGGCACAAATCCTTCCCGGCACACAGGAGGGAAGTACATTGGCCCCCTGTGAAAGCCAGAACCCATTTTAAAGCCCTTACAAGCGTTCACAAATGACTTTATGGTCAAGCACCTCAGTATATTAAAGAATGTGTTACTGTACAAAAGTCCGGCAGAGTAACTCGGTCTGCCGATACCATGATGCTGATCTGCCCTAAGAGCAAGCGGGTCAAAGGGAGTGGCTGTTCATTCCTGGTGCAAGCTACCCAGGAATGGAATAAACTTCTGGTTGCTTTACGTACCATAAACGATCCCCTGAAATATGAAATTTAGGAAACGACTGAAAACCACCTTGTTTGAATGAAAATCCCCTGGTTCTGGTTCTGACTATGCCTTGTCTCTTGATGCGCCCTGATGCCTGTGGGCTCTGGCGCTATATCAATATACACATAAAAATAAATAAATAAATTGAGAAATAGCACCATTGATTTGAACTGTATCCAGAGGCTCAAAAGTGTGTTCCGAGCTCCAATGAGACGCGGGGAAGAGGAACTCATTTACTCAATCATTCTGACTTATTATTTCTTGAACACTTATTTATGCATGGCAATATCTCACAACCCTTTGGTTACATAGAGTAAGGCTTGGTAATAGTTTATTTTTAGTATAGGCCATCTTTATTTTGACACAACTAGGTTGGGTGGACGTATGGAGGAACGGGGACTAAGGACTATGAGTACTCTAGTCACTAGGGTGAGTAACTTTACTTACTCATACGTCCCGTCCCCTTTCCTCCATCTTTGTGGGTGATTCCACCGATCAAGACCATAGGGTGGAGCTGTGACAACCTGCCTCATGTCTCGAACGAAGCAAAAAGGATCTTCAGAACCACCTGACCGAACTCTGCATCTCGCCTGGAGATGGTATTTATATAATAGTGCTTACAGAACACCAACGGAGTGGCCCAAGTAACTGCCCTGCTGATGGCATCCCAAGAAGCATGTCTCCGAAATGTGACTTAGCTATGACCGAATGGGTGTGAATCCCCTCAGGAACAGGTTTTCCCGTTGTTAAGACGGATTTCTGAACTCTGACCTGGTGGGCAGAGGTTCAGAAGGCCAGCCTAGTTTCTAGAACAGGGTAACCTTCTGGACAAGCCAGACCAATCAAGGTAGCATTGGCGGCGGTCAAGACTAGGTCTCAGGAGGGGTTAGGGTGACTGAAAGACCTCAATGAGCACACAGAGTAAAGGACACTTACAAATCACTCCCAGTCAGGTGTATATATATTAAAAATACAAATACATTTATTTCTTTGAGTTTCAACACACAAATACAATCGCAGTAATACATCTAAACCAACACAATCCTATCAATATACATATATACAAGACCAATGGGGTTTAAAGGGTTAATGCACGAAATGGGTCCACAACCTAAAAGGGGAAGGAAACAGGCAGTACAAATAGTCTTTTCTTTAGTCCATTCTGCATCAAACACAATCCTAACTGAGAGGCAGTCCAATCCCTAAGAAGAGTGGAGCCTATTGCTCAAATGTACTTGCAATGTTGGCGCACGCGGTAATGCAGATGGGCAAAACGGGGTCTCTTCAGGGGTCTGTAGCAGCTCAGGAAGGTGGGTGAGGTGATGAAGAATAAGTTCCCACTATTCGTGAAGGGTCTCCCCAACAGGGCATAACAGGTTGCAGAGTTTGTGAATAGTTCGCCAGTTCGCACCAGCAGTGGTAAGTGCGTAAAAATTGATGGAGGTGCTTAGGGACACTGGTGGAGTTGTAATTACTCACTGACCCCTGGTGCACTCCGGACCAAACTTCAGCAGTCGAGTCCACTTCGGTTGCAGGTTCAAGTGCTGCAATTTGGCGGCTCTGCAGCTTTCAGCGACGAAGATACAGCATTGATTCCCAAACGGGACAGTGGTGATTGCTCCGCTCCTGGTGGATGGATCAGGGCAGTTTCACTGCAGCAGGCTCGAGGGGAAAGTGGGGCACAACTGCAGTGCACTTGCAAAGTTCGTCACCACGGCTGGGCGACACAGTAACCGCGTATGCTTCGGTTCGGGCGCACTCACTTTACCTCAGACCTGGGAACGCCAAGTGTACGAAATTGGTGTGAGTGCCGTGAACAAATTAGGATAAGCGCACAAGATGACCCTGTCACTGTGAAACGTAGTGAAGTGCTTGCATGAAGATAGCCTGCAGCTCACTGACCCTGCATTCTGAAGTGAGCGCCACCAGCAACACTGTCTTTAGTGTCACCAGCCTGATGTTCACCGAGGCCATCGGGCAAACGGTTTGCGCTGCAAGGCGGCAAGAACCATGTTGAGGTCCCAGATCGGATGAGGCCTGTGCACTGGAGGAAAAAGCCTGGACAACTCCTTGAGGTGGGCCTTAACCACCGGGTTGGATGCTGAGAAAACATAATTTGATTTGTATATTAATAACGCGCACCAGGACGAATTCAATCGTAATTAGGCGCAGATGTATACATTCCTGTTAGACTGTGCCTTAATTCACTTAATCATTTGAGATTGATTACACTAACTCAAACCAGGAGTTCTAACAGAACAGATGGGTCTCTGGGGAATTCTTGCAGGCCCCAATGGCTTCTAGATAGGTGCGGAAGGTGTCAACCTGGACGCTGGAGCGAGCCAGATGTGCGGAAAAGGCCAGCACGTAGTCCAGGGAACAGTGGAGAGGGAACAAGACCCTTGCCGCTAGCCGAATGGCAGATTCCCATAAACTTGCTCTTGTACTGAGCCTGCGGAGAGGGCCTCCTGGCCTTTTGAATAATGTCCCGTATGTCCTCAGAGAATTGAGCAAGGTAGACTTTCAGCTGGTCAGGAACCAGGCCGCTAGTGCCAGTCTGGCCGAGTCAGGGTGCTCCACAGCACCCCCTGCTGCGTCAGGAAGCCCTGCCCCTGCTGGAGATCAGAAGGTGGGCCAGTCCCTGAGTGAACAACTGCAGTAGATCCAAGAACCAAGCCCTCAAAGACCAGTGAAGAATGATCAAGATGAGGCTGCAGTCCACCGATGTCTGCAACTTGTGTAGGGTCCGCTGCGGCCGAGCCAATAGAGGTGGAAGGTATCCCCCCAGAGGCCCCTGAACCGGGCCCACCCACGAGGCAAACCGAGGCACTTGGAATTCAGAGATGCGAACGAGTCCAGAACCAGAAACCCCATATCTGGAACAGGGGCAACAAGGAGCTGATGTGCAATCCCCATCGTATGTGTTGAACCTCAAGCGGCTGAGATGATCCACTTCCGCGTTACTGTCCCCAGGAAGGGGGGGACAACTGAAATCCAGATCCCATCCGTAAGGGCCCATTTCATGATCGCCACCGCCTCCATGCACAGGAGGGGATTGGGGGGGGGGGGGCGGATGCTACTCTGCTTGTCCAGGTAAAGTATTGGAGTGGATTCAGTCCTGACCAGAACCGCAGTGATCCTGATGAGGCAGATAACCCCTGAGCGCCTGGCCCACCACCGAGTTCAAGCAGATTGATATGCAGAAGGGCCTCTGTCCTGAACCACGTGGAGTAGCCCTCCAAAGTAGCCCCCCAGTCCGACAGCGAGGAATCCGTTATCACCACCAAAGCGGGCTCCAACCAGGTAATGGTGGCTCCCGCTGCCATAATGCAGTGTATCAGCCACCAGCGAATATCTGGGAGAAGGAGCGGGGGGATTGGGATCCTGTCCGACTGAGACTCTGTCTCCTAGTCACAATTGGCCGCCAGGCACCCCATCTTGAGGCGGGAGTGCTGGACCGTGAGAATGCAAGATGCCATCCGAGGTGGTCGAGCTGGCCAGAAAGTGCATTATCGCCCTGCGTAGGGAGAGGAGCCTCTAGGGCGTGGGGGAACACCCACTGCACAGCCCAGCGCACTCCAAGGAACACCAGATCCTGGGCAGGAGTCAGCTGCAACTTCCGCAGGTTGAGGGAAAAGCCCAGCTGGAGAAGACTGTCTGCCAGCCATTGGCAGGAGTGCACCTCACACTCGGGAGAGCTGATCCTGACCAGCCAGTCGTCCAGGTAAGGGTATAAGTGATGGCCCTCCAGGCGGAGACGAGCCACTGCATTCATCAGCTTTGTGAACACATGCAGAGCCGATTTGAGGCTAAAAGGCAGTACCTTGTATTGGAAGTGGTACGACATAATCATGAACCGCAGAAAACATTGATGCAACTGGTAGATGGGGACATGGAGGGTCGCATTCTTAAGGTCTAGGGATCATATCCAGTCACCTGCACACAGAAATTTCTGCTATGTGCGCGGGAGTAATCACCTTGAAGCGTTAGAGCCGTAAAGACAAGTTGAGAAATGACAGGTCCAGGACTACCCTCACGCCAGCCTGGTTGTTCTTGGGTACTGCAAAAATCCTGGAGTAGAAGCCGGAGCTCCTGTCTGACGGAGGAACCGGTTCCATAGCCTGCATCTCCAAAAGAGAAAGGATCTCCCATAAGAGGGCCGGGGAACCTATCTGATGCAGAGGAGTAGAGGATTGTAAAGGAAAAGGAAGACTGAAGCCTGTGGAGACTGTAGAGAGCATCCAAGGACTCTCGTAATAACGCTAACAGCTGTCTTGGAAGAGAGCAAGCCAGCCCCCTACAGGCGAGCTGTGTTTCCCAACCGTGACGTCACTGCTTCTTGACGTCTGAGGCAGGAGCGAAGGAGTGGCATTGGAAAACAAAACATGCAAAGTTCTCTGCCGCTTCCTCCTGTGGTCACTGGGAGACCTGTCAGGCCTCTAAGCACCGCGGACCCGAAACCCCTTGAAGCCGGTGAAAGCACAGGGTTTGAAGTCTTCTGCCCTGGCTTAGTGAGGATGGCCAAAGACTTGGCGGTTTGTGTGGAGCTCTTCTTCTTCAACTCGTCATCGGTGGACAAATGATAAAGGTTCGAGCCCTCGAAGTGAAGATCCAGGATTCGCTCTTGCACATCTGATGAAAACCTAGTGGCATGCATCCAAGCCGTCCGTCTTATCTCGACCCCCATGCTGCCCTCTGCTGGCTGTGTCGATGTGGGAGACCGAAGACTCCATGAGGTCCTGCTAATTGCCTGGGTGTCCGTCAGGCCGGCCTTGAAGTAAATCCTTAGTCACATTTGGAATAATCAAATGAATTCCCACATAAAGTTGAACGCGGGGTGAAAAGGTTGACTTTGTGAATTGATCTTGGAATGTACCGTGTCTTTCTTTAATCATATAGTCTAGATAATTTAATTTAAGTAAAACTTGCCTTTCCTTTTTAAAACCGATTTTCTCTTCTTAACTGCTTTATTTTACCTAAACTGAACCTCATTCCACCTTGAAAATCTCATCCGATTCTTCAGCTATAGTCACTCTTTCACTTCCATAGTGTCCTTATGATGTGCATCTATCACCCAGCCTAAAAATTGCATTCCGATTCTGTGAGCTCATTCCGACCCTGGCGTAAGGGATTAACAGCGCCGATAAGGACGCCGGTGCCGTTAACCCCTTACTGCCCTATTACGAAGTTCCCTAGCAGGACCTGCTCAGAACGTCCGGTCAGACCAGACGTCCTTAGCGGGTCCCGCTAGGGGACAAGGGAGCTAATAACGGGCCCGTTATTAGCTCCCTCCCCATTCCCATTCCCATTGAGCCCTATGGGGGCTCGAATGGGGATGGGTATTTTGTCCCCATTCAAGGAACCTGGACTGATTTTGGAGGCAACTATGGCGCTAATAGCACCATGGCTACCTCCAAACTCGGAATGAGGGCCTGTGTATTTCACCCGTTTTTCTTAAAAATCGTTTTTGACATTTAAAACTGAAAAAAGAAAATTGCAACTTTTCAACGTGTGAATGGGCTGCACTGTGTTTTCATTTCAAGTTGCTTTTTGAACTGTATGCCTTTTGTGATACCTTACCTTATAGTTGCTGGTGATATAACATCCCTGAGACTGTGATCAAACATATGTATCTCATTATTTAAACACACATATAATTAATTATTTGTCAAAATCCGAGTGTCATTTTAAGCAATTGCAAAGGGTTTTGAAATCCAATTTTTTGCCTCTTATTTTGTGAGGGAAGGTTGGATTTTGATTATGTTTGCTGACTCATATTACTGACTCCTTGCTGCTTCTTTTTATCAAGTCAGATTAATTGTGGGTTGAGGGAACATTGCAGGGGAAAACCTTAACTCGGGTGCTATCTATCCTAATTGAAAAAGTGCTCCTATTTATTTGTGCTTTGGATATGTTCTTGTAGAAGGTTACCCAAGTGTATTTCCATTGTAATTATCACCGCATTGGAGATTGCTGCACAATATAAAAATTGTATGATTTTAATTGAATTTAAAATAAATAAATATTGTGTTACCACCCACCGGCCTGGTTCATGGTCCATTGTGACCCGGGGTATTTGTAAAAAGGGGTCTGAGACAAGTCGGGTATCGGCTCAATTCGAATTCATAGAAAATAAACAAAAAGCATTCTCATTGCGCGCTTCATCTGAGGCTAAGGGTGAAGGTCCTGGTCCGGTGTGTGACGCCCGATTGGAATCCTTCACAAATTGGGGGCTCGGGTCGGGAATTGGGATTGGTTTTCACCTGTGACAGCTTAACACAACAGGCTAACCTCAAAGGTAGCGATACGTTGCATGGTTGGAACACTGTGTTACGCTGTAGAAGCGCCACCCCAAAACAAAAATCCTAAGTACCAGGCCTGTGTATAAAACTAAAGCTAAATAAAGCCCAAAAACTAGACAAAAGGCAACAGAATACAGATTATCCTTACATAAATAAATTAATAAAGAAAGAACACTTTCCAAAATGACCACAGTAGAGATCAAGATGGCTAGGGAGCACCTTCTGCAGAAATTATTTGTCAGGGCGGAATGGGCAGAGCAAGAGGAAAAAGTCTGGCTAGAAGAAATGATGCAACAGGTCACCGCCATGGGCATGGACACGTGGTAGAATGGTGGCCTATTACATCATACTTTGAGCGAGTTATACATGACTACGAAAACTTTGGGACATAGATCACAAACTTAATATTTTTGCAGCATTCTTGCTGTCAATGATAAATCATCTACCCTCCCCTTCCTAATTTACTGGAGTAGCAGTACAATTTACATTATGTAGCAGGATTTAAAATAACCTCAAGAAGTCTGAAATTCTGGATTTAACCCTGTCTCGACTACTGCAAAAAAGTTAACCCACTTCCGCTAGGTAAAGGGAGGGTCAGCATAACATACTTAGGATATCAGAAATATCCTTGCAGTACCAAACTAATTACTGCCGATTGAGAAGCAGTCAAAAGGGATTTGACCAAATGGGGCGCCTTGGGGTTCTCTAAGTTAGAGAAAGGGATTAATTTCAAAGAAAACCCATTCCAGGAACCCCTTCTCCCGATCCCATTGCTTTTTCGCTCAGAAAAACAAAATGGCCACCAGCTTTATTTGAGGATGCATAACCTGAGGATTTCCAGTAAACTCCTAAAGTCACCCGAGTAGAAGGCTGGTCCTGCTTCCTTACGTAATTTCAGGAGATACTTTGAAATTTATACAGCTGTGCAGAGCTTTCAAGTGGGTTAAGGGCTTCTCTGTAAAAATATGAGCCTGAATGGCCCATGCAGCAATTGGCTCAACCATTTTGGAAGTTTGCTAACTAGATAGAAGACCTGACAGCTTGTATATTAGTTGGGTAACTGCTACAAGTGTAGGACTTTCATTGAAACTGAATTAAACTACCTTCCGCTCTCATTTGACTCTGATCGACTTCGATCCCAATTTTACACAAGCGCTGAGGGATTTGGCTTTGAACGTTGGAGGGAGGCTGTCGCAGAATTGTCACTATTTCAGGAGATCAAATTAAAAGCTTTTAAAAATGCAAAGACAGATTCAATGTCTGGGTTTTTGATCACCTCCATTTTCCCAAATCAGATGCTGAGTCATGCAATCACCTTATAAATCAGTGATAAACATTTGAAGTCCCACTCAAGTACTTCCCATGTTATCACAACGCTTTACAACATATTGAAAAACAACACTTGTTGAATAAATAGAATACTGAATTGCGATGTCTGGTATCCGATGATACATGGTTGCAGCTCTGGCAGGATATTTACAGTTTTTTCACTCAGTTTGCCAGTGGGAATTGTGAGAAACCTGAAGGCGTCTCACTGTCTGAACCCTGGGGATTTCTTTCTCAGGTGGTCAGGACACGGCCATCGCCCTTGGATCCAGACCCTGGAGTTGGACAAGTGCGAGGGGAATGGGGGTGAGACATCCGATGGCGAGACACAGTATTCCCCGCCTTTCCGACACTTCCTCCACCTTTATAGGTTATTCTAAATCCTGTCCCGTTACCCCCCCTTTCTAATTCCAACAAGTACCAACTCAGAAAGAAGGTGTGGGAGATCCAGGGAGAAAGAAATTACATACATCAACCCGTGTATTACAACAGCAGGACTATCCTCTTATCTCAGATATGCCACTACCCGACATTCCTACAGTTGAAATAGAATACTATGAAACCAGTTACATTATGCCCCAGTACCTTTATGTGAAACCACACCAACACATTTATTTACCATGATACACTCACCCTGTTTATTTGGAAAAAAACCTACACAGTTTTTCCCTCATTAATCAGAAAAACTTCCCTCCACACTGGCTTTTTCTACAAACACTGAGATGAGAAAGAGGGGAGCTGAAAGAATGAAGATCTCTCAAAGAAGGGTCCAAGCCTGGCTAAGGGAGGCCCTTTCTGAACTTTGAGAGGGGTCTGAGCCCGGCAGAGGGAGACCCTTTGTGAATCCTGAGAGGGGTCCGAGCCTGGCAGAGGGAGACCCTTGTGAACTTTGGAAGAAGGGTCCGAGCCCGGCAGAGGGAGGCCCTTTGTGAACCTTGAAAGGGGTCCGAGTCCGGCAGAGGGAGACCCCTTGTGAAGTTTTGAAGAAGGGTCTGAGCCTGGCAAAGGGGGGCCCTTTGTGAATCCTGAGAAGGGTACGAGCCCGGCAGAGGGAGACCCTTGTGAACTTTGGGAGAGGGTCCAAACCTATTGGAGGGAGACCCTGAAATACTGAGAAAGGCCAAGCAGCAAAGAGAAAGAAGAAGGGTACAACACTACTGAGTGGTCAAGCAAAGGGAAACCGCCCACTTGAATGTCTCGGTAAGATGCATTTCGAACTCTGATGTGATTGAAGAGAGAGAGAAGTAATGTTAAAAGGCTTGCGCCTGACTGAGGGAAGCCAGAGAAATTGTGAGAGTTGAATACTGAAACCCCAGTTGAGAGGAACCAAAGTGAAAGTGACCTTTGTAATGGGAAGTGGTCATGTGAGGGTCAGAGTCACACCTCCATCGCACACTCTAAAGTCTTTGACGCAAGTGAATAACTGAAGAAGGTCTGAACCCAACAAAGGGAGAGCCATTGTAATCAGCATTGTGAGACAAAGAGACTTGTGCTAACATTGAGAACTAGCACCATCGATTTGAATTGTATCCAGAGGCTCTAATGTGTGTTCCGAGCTCCAATGAGACGCCTTGTCCCGTGCCTGAAAACATGGGGAAGGGAGAACACATTTACTCAGTCATTCTGACTTATTATTTCTTGAACACTTATCATTTATACATAGCAATATCCCACAGGCTTTTATTATATAGAGTAAGGTTTGGCAATAGATTTTTTTTAGTATAGGCCATCTTTATTTTGACACAACACGACTAGGACAGCGTTTTCTATTATTTGATGATCGTAGCTTGCTCCCATCTATAGATTTAGGGTTAGATAGGAATTTATCATCCCATTTTGAAGTTCAATAAACACCCTTGACCTGTGGTCACTTGTGTTTGTCTCACTATAGATACCATGCCTTCCTGACTTGTGGTTTCAGGAATGGGATTAGACTCAATGGATAATGGTTGGGGATACTGCAAAATTAGAGACAGGTATCCCCCAATACCTTACCAGGAATGTTAGGAGAAGAGCAGAGCAGTCACCGCTCTCTCAAGAAAAACTATGTCTTCTTCCCTTGAAGAAAGACACCATACTCAGACCCCTTTTTCCATCAACAGGGAAGAATCTATGGAAAATTCATGGGAACGCCTAAAACCAACCCAAGCCAAAAAGTGGGAACCCAGGCTTTTCCCTTAATCATGACAAACCGGGAGGAACCTCACAGAGACTCCACCTTTAAAATGGGAGTCACCTTCCATCCCTTGACGCCTCAAGCAATCCTTCCTGAAAGAAGAGTGGTGGAAGGCAATGTGTATCAACTCATATGTCCCCAGGACCACTTAGTACCAGGGAAAGATAAAATCCTGGTATTATTAGACTGACAGATCAGTTCTCCCAGTTGTATGGTGGTCTATATGATTCCCTACAGCAAAAAGGATTTAAATATAATGCCTCTGCTTGCTAGTGGAGAAGACTTACTATTAGTTCCGTTAAATCTTTCGAGTAATCCCTTGAAGATCAACAGAGTGAGCTTCTGGGAAACCATGCATACAAAAGTGTGGGGATCTCTTCCAAGAGAACCACTGAAACCCCTGGCAGCCTTGGTTATCCCCAAACTGATTATCCTGAGGCTAGGGAACACCACCCCTTGCTTATAGAGCCATCTTACAGGGGCTTGCCTAAAATTAAAATTGAACGTAGGAGTAAGAAATTCATCTCAAACATTTTGGAGATTAGCAAGGATGAGAATGATAACTCCTCAGAATTGTTTTTTAGCCTTCTGAAAAAGATATCCTCTACTACCTTCTTAGAGGAGGGTGAACCTCTCCCCTTAGAACAGTTTGTTTTTGGGGTGATTGGGGCCTCGATTTAAAGATCTGGTCAGAGAATCATGAGGAAGAATTCATAGAGGCTCAGGACAAGGAAAGGGTAAAATCCTTAGGGGAAGATTTAAACCCCTCTTTCAAGTCTGTAGCGAGGCAAAGTGAAAGGACCAACACCTACCTCCTGGAGGAAGATATATTATTCACCCAGTTTCAAGAGTTAAATCCAATTCATGAAATCCAAGAGAAACAAACTACTTCCTCCTGAAACCATCCGTGTTTCTCTTGTAGAAATGTAGACCACCTTACTAGGGATTGCCCTTTAAATATAATTCATGGGAAAGCCATAACTAATGTTCCTTGGGTGGAAGGCCAGTACTTTAGGGGAAGGGTATGTGAGAAACCTGAAGGTGTCTGACTGTCTGAACCCTGGCGATCTCTTTCTCAGGTGGCCAGGGCACTGCCTACACCCTTGGATCCAGACCACGCGGTAGACAAGTGCAGGAGGATCACCTGAGTGAGGGTTCCTCAGGGAATGGGGGTGAGACAACCGATGGGAGATGCAGTATTCCCCCCTTTCTGACACTTCCTCCACCTTTATAGGTTATTCTAAATCCTGTACCGTTAGCCCCCTCTCTAATTCCAACAAACACCAATTCAGAAAGGAGGCAAAGGAGAACCGGGAGAAAGAAATTACATATATCACCCCGTGTATTACAACAGCAGGACCATCTCCTTATCTCAGATATGCCCCTAGCTGACATTCCTTCAATTGAAATAGAATATTATCAAACCAGTTCCATTATGCCCCACTACCTTTCTGTGAAACCACACCAAAGCATTTATTTACCATCACAGTTTGTCTCTACTTAATCAGAAAAACTACAATTCCCACAATCCCTCCACACTGGCTTTTTCTACAAACACTGAAATGAGGAGGAGGGGAGCAGAAATAATGAAGATCTCTCAAAACACCACTGAGGGACAGAAGAAAGACTATGCCATATTAAGATGGGATTGTCCTGTTAATGAGGCCAGGCAAGGTCAGGCCTCCCTTTCTAACTACTCACACCTGACTCCACTTAAGACACCCAGGAAGTATAAAAATGCAGACAGGAGAGCACACTTAGAGTGAGCTGGGGATGCTGTAGGGTGCAAGGACGCCAGAGAGAGACCTGTGGAGCTGAGAGGAACCTGGAAGGCCTGGAGGAGAAAACTACCCAGATCCTGAGCATGAATGCGCAGGGGAGGCTGCAGTGTGGTGTGGAAGCTGTGCCTCCAGGGAGACTAAACCACGGGCAGCTAGTTTGACCTGGTGGCACCCACAATAAAGCTCCCGCCCTGGGCTAAACATGAGAGCCCAGGCCTCTGGGGGGCAGGTGGCGAGA
Organism: Ambystoma mexicanum; assembly: GCF_040938575.1. Taxonomy (NCBI): domain Eukaryota; kingdom Metazoa; phylum Chordata; class Amphibia; order Caudata; family Ambystomatidae; genus Ambystoma; species Ambystoma mexicanum. The sequence continues at coordinate 120,492,867 of NC_090923.1, forward strand.
CCCTGACCCAAGGGAAAATTCCCCAAGTGCTCCGGCGGCTCCTAAAACGTGGGAATGCAGTTATGGGGAGCTGAGGAAGTGTGAGCAAAATACTAAGCACTGCATTATAGGACTGGAAGTCCAAAGACACTTTTTTTGTTTTTGTTTGGATAAAAGGAAGAAGGGCCAAGCCCAGCAGAGGGAGGCCCTTTGTGAACCTTGAGAGAAGTCCGAGCCCGGCAGGAGGAGACCCCTTGTGACCTCCTTTTGAACATTTGAAGAAGCGTCAGAGCCTGACAGATGAAGGCCATTTGTGAATCCTGAGAGGGGTCCGAGCCCGGCAGAAGGAGACCCCTTGTGACCTCCTTGTGAACTTTTGAAGAAGGGTCCGAACCTGAAAGAGGGAGGCCCTTTGTGAATCCTGAGGGGGGTCCGAGCCCGCCAGAGGGAGCCCCTTGTGAACTTTGCGAGAGTGTCTGAACCCGGTGCCAGGAGACCTTGAAAGACTGAGCAAGGCCAAGCACCAAAGAGAAAGAAGAAGGGTACAAAACAACCGAGGGGTCAGGCAAAGGGAAACCACCCAGTCAGAAGTCTCGGAAAAGATGTGTTTCAAACTCTGATGCGATTGAAGAGAGAGAAAAGTAATGTTAAAAGCTTTCCGCCCGACTGAGAGAAGCCAGAGAAATTGTGAAAGATGAATACTGTAACCCCCGGTTGAGAGGAACCAAAGTGAAAGTGAACTTTGTATGAGAACTACAGAAACCATTACAATGTCAGGACTAAAGTCGAAGTGGTCATGTGAGGGTCCGAGTCAAACCTCCCTCGCACACTCGAAAGTCTTTAACACAAGTGAATAATTGAAGAAGATTCGAGCCCAACAACGAGAGACCCGTTGTAAGCAGCATTCTGAGACAAAGAGACTTGTGCCAAAGCCAAAATTGATGAGACTCCTAAGGCATTACTAGACACCTTTTCTCTGCAGAAAAAGGATTGTGAGGCCATTCAACAGGCCTTTTCCCAAAAACTTAAAGCAGCGCAGGATAATGTCAGAAGTAATTTAAGTAAATCTATCCACGTGGTAACAGCAGAGAGAACCGAAGCAACAACTCATCAGGAAAAACATGTTTTCCTTTGAATCCGTTTCTCATGCTATCATGATAGCAACTCTGAAGAACATGAGGCCAACCACCTGCTATGGTGACATACTTCAATCTAAGACTATCCTGGATAATAGTGAACTATTTGTACCTTTTGTGAATCACTTTGTAAATGCCTCTTTTGAAAGGAATGAAGTACCAGACATTTAAAAAAAAAGAATGTGTCAGTAACACCCCTCATTAAAAAAACCTGGTCTAGATTCTAAATCATACGCTAACCATAGGCCCATAACTAATGTTCCTTTCCTATTAAAGATTGTAGACATGCTAGCCACCTTGCAGCTGCAGCAACATTTGGAAAAAACTAATATTTACACTTTAGGCAGTTAGGGTTTAGATCATTTTATGGTACAGAAAGTGCTCTTTTAGATCTTCAAACTGAAATGCTAACGAAATTGGATAAAAGTAATTTTGGGCTGCTGATTCTATTGGATCTATCAGAAGCCTTCGATCTCGTGGACCACAAAAACCTTTTAGAAAGACTGAGTAGTGTGAGTAACTGCTCAAAGGATTGAAATGTTGGCTTATATCTTTCCTCAACAATCGGAGGTCCAGGATTGTTTGGGGAGATGCACTTTCCGGGTTAGAAATACTTGAGCATGGCGTTCCGGAGCGGGCTTGTATTTCTCCTGCCTTGTTCAATGTATTTTGCTGCCACTCCTGGAACCTCCTGGAAACCCTTGGGAGTCCGTTTTACCAACTATGCAGACGACATTCAGCTCCTTATGGAGCGGAGTGGAAATTACGAAAAAGACGCAGAAAGAATCTCCACAGTTTATGGTGTAATACAGAGTTGGAGGACACTCAACGGCCCTACTGAAGCCCTATGTTTCTGACAATGTTTCACGCTAGTTCGCACCATTATAATGCACAGAATCGAATATTGTAGTGCCTTATAGGTCGGGGCAAATAAGAGCTGCTTAAGAAAATTTCAAGTGCAGCAAAATTATACAGTCGGGATAGTGAAAAATGTACCCCGGCACAAATCCTTCCCGGCACACAGGAGGGAAGTACATTGGCCCCCTGTGAAAGCCAGAACCCATTTTAAAGCCCTTACAAGCGTTCACAAATGACTTTATGGTCAAGCACCTCAGTATATTAAAGAATGTGTTACTGTACAAAAGTCCGGCAGAGTAACTCGGTCTGCCGATACCATGATGCTGATCTGCCCTAAGAGCAAGCGGGTCAAAGGGAGTGGCTGTTCATTCCTGGTGCACGCTACCCAGGAATGGAATAAACTTCTGGTTGCTTTACGTACCATAAACGATCCCCTGAAATATGAAATTTAGGAAACGACTGAAAACCACCTTGTTTGAATGAAAATCCCCTGGTTCTGGTTCTGACTATGCCTTGTCTCTTGATGCGCCCTGATGCCTGTGGGCTCTGGCGCTATATCAATATACACATAAAAATAAATAAATAAATTGAGAAATAGCACCATTGATTTGAACTGTATCCAGAGGCTCAAAAGTGTGTTCCGAGCTCCAATGAGAGGCGGGGAAGAGGAACTCATTTACTCAATCATTCTGACTTATTATTTCTTGAACACTTATTTATGCATGGCAATATCTCACAACCCTTTGGTTACATAGAGTAAGGCTTGGTAATAGTTTATTTTTAGTATAGGCCATCTTTATTTTGACACAACTAGGACTGCTTTTCTATTATTTGATGGTCGTAGCTTGCTCCCATCTATAGAATTAGGGTTAGATAGGTGTTTAGCATACCCTTGTTGAAGTTCAATAAACAACCTTGCCCTGTGGTCACTTGTGTCTGGCTTACTATTGATACCATGCCTTCCTTACAGGTTCCTGGTTGAAAGTTGTGTATCGTTGGCTTTTAAAAAATTACCGAAACATTTCTGATCACTGCTGGACGAACTGACTTTTACACATATAGCGCCCTTGCCCAAAATTGGCTGGCTTTTGGAAAGAAATTCTTAGTACAGTTAGGATATTGGGTTTCCAGACCCAGATATCACAATCATAAAGCTTGAGACGAGAAATTAAAGAATATGTCCTCTAAAGAACAGAAACTAGTTGCCAACTTAACCAAAACAGCTTGTCAGGATATCACAGCCTGGTGAAGAAAACCCCTCTCTTTATTGTGGATTCAAAAGTTACAGGAATTGATGGTGCTAAAGTCTATTTTGCCCTCTTTAGCTTCTAGAAGGTCTAGTTTATTTTACTTGCTGGGGTACCATAGTTGGATATCTCTACTCTGACCATATTTCCTCACATGTCCGTCAGGCCTATAAATAGTACTTATTTTCTTATTGACTATTATTTTACGACTCATTACATTTTCCTGAGGGCGTTGTCACTTCCTTGCCTGTTCGGTCTTCCTATAGTAGTGACTCGATTCAAATAATACAGTACTCTAAAACAAACTCTGGGTGTTTGGGTTATATATCCTTTATATTCTTAGGAATAATTTACCAGTGTTTTTCCTAGCTTCTTTCGGAAATTGATGAAAAGATAATAATATAAAAAAAGAGGAAGAATCCCAGGACAAAAAGAGTAACATTGAAGCAACAGAAAATGCCCCATACAGCATTCACACAAGCTTGAACAGTCCGGAACAAAATATCAGCCAATTCAGGATACACAATCATTGGGTGCCATGTGTGTAAAGCACCTTCAGTTTTGCAAGATTATACTAAACAGGCACCCCCAACATCTCAAGTTCTTTTTAATGTCCAACAGTCTACTCCTCCAGGCCACTGAAGACAATGAAATGTGGCTAAAGGAGAATCCTATTCCTCTTCTATTCTGGCAATTTGGCCTTGGCTGTAGCAGTCCATCTCAAGAATATGGGACTTCCAGAAACACTATCAGCATGGAACCAAACATTGGCATCAGTGACAACTATTTCCAGTGCATAAGTCAATAGGCTTTCCTGAGTTGGAAGGAATCACAATTATCACAGAGACCCAATGATGAAGAAAACAAATCCTTTCATCTAGAACAAAGGTTCTACATTAGCGCCCTGTCTAAAGTTTTCCACTTTCCTCAAGATTTTTAATCAAAGATATCCAATGAGCAAATTTTGAGTTTAACGTTCTCAGTATCTTGTATTTGGGTATCCACCTGTGTCACATGTTCAGTTCAGGGCGCAATATCCAACCTGATCGCACGCACCTCCTTTTCAGTCTCCATAACACACTTCTCCATAGCTTCAAAGCAAGATGCTAAAAAGGAGATCACTTTCTCTGCATGAAAGACTCCATCCATATCTGTGTCACAAGGCATGGGTGCACATTCCGCAGCTTCACCTCTCTTGACATTTGGGTGCACAGCTAAAGCAATGTCCACCTTCCCTTTTGTTTCTATTGTCCACCATGGTAGTCCCTCAACCACAGTTCTCCAATAGCAGCTTCTGGATATGGACCATCCGTTTGTAAGACAGAGGGCTTCATTCCGAGATTGGAGGTAGTCATGGCGCTATTTGCGCCATAACTGCCCCCAATAATGGTACCGGCACCAGAATGGTTCAATTGGGTCTTACCGTTGTAGTCCGACCTTTGCGGGACCGGTAAGTCCCCATTGAAAAAGCCCTTCCTCATTCCCATTTGAGCCCCCATAGGGCTCAATGGGAATGGGGAAGGCGGTAAAAACGGTACCGCAAATTGCGGTACCGTTATTAACTCTGAACTCCCTTAACGGATCCCGTCCATAATGCCTTGTCAGACCAGACGTTAAAGGGGGGACCCGCTAAGGGACCTCGTAGTAGGGCGGTAAGGGATTACTGGCACCAGTCTCCTTACCGGTGCCCGGTATCCCTTACCGCCTTACTCGGAGTGAGGCCCAGACTGTTTACCGTGAAGATGTCCACCAACTCCTGCAGGGTGAATGCAGCAGGGACCACATCAGGTTTCTGTTTTGTCGCCTTCTCTGGTATGCCGGCCACCCTTGAAAGATGAAAAACAATTTAGCCAGTATAATTGTTGGTCACGTGATGCAGAACTCCATTAATCGCAGTCAGCGTAGCAGCATATTCCCACCACTGTTGAACACCAAAGATGGAGCTTTCACTTCCCATCCAAGGACACCTGTGCCCATTTCTGGCTGTGCATACTTTTATGTTAGGTACTGTCACTGATGGGCTTAATGGTTTGTGGAATCTCAAGAGAGGTATACAAGGGTTTATATTTTTTTTAAACTTAAGATAAATCGACTGTTCATGTGACAATGTGCAAGTTGTTCAATATTATGATAGGCAGATTGTTCAATGTAATGCACCGGAATAGATTAAGGGGGTGCACTATTGGGCGTCTCTCTCATGTCTCACAAGGGCTTCTACCTCCCTAGCCCTGGAATACCTGAATTCCAGTGTGGTCAGCTAGCACCTCCTATCTAAAAACCTGCTAGCTAGCGGTGAGGGCCTAAAGGCAGGTGTTAGTACCCATGTCAAGAACTGTAGCATCATAAGGCGGAAGAAGCATAGGTTATGCAGGATGAGGATAGCAAAACAACCTAGAACACCTAGGACCACTGCCCTGAACAAATACAAATGGTAGGGGTGACAGGCTTTCCACAGTCTGTCTGCCTGCGTAGAGGTCAGCTGGGTTGTAACATTTGTGACTGCGGCCCCTTTCTCAGAGGTCTTAGAGGAAGAATAAAATAAAGTTTGACACAATGACAAAACCTAAATATGAAGACAAATGTCTTCCTAACTGTCTGAAACACTAAGAAATACTTTTATTCTAATGTTCTGGGTCTCCTGTACTGTTTTGGTTGCAAAGACATGATGCTGCACCTCCTTGTTGCTAAAATGCAGGCTGAGGCGGAAGATGTTCCAAGTACATCGGGGTTGGATTCGGAGATGCTTGCCTGACACTCACCAGGCAAAACACCAGGCCCTGCCCTTCCCATCCTCCCTGAACGTCTTTTTTGTGGACGGGTGTACAAGCATGAACAGGGTGGTGGGGGAAGGAGAGTTAGATGCTTGAGGAGCCACAGGGTTGGGAATGGGGACATGGCTTGGTGCTGAATCCTAACAGCATGAGCCGTATCTATCTGTCTCAATTTGGGAGTTCCTAAGGGTTCCCTAACTTTTTTGCATATTTGTAAAATTATGTTGCCTGGATTGTGCCAATAAAATATGTCCTGGTCCATTCTCTCTAACCTCTCGCACTCTTCCACTCCTTGCCCCAATATTGCTACTACTCCCCCCCCCCTCACAATCTACTCCAATATGCCCTTTCCCCACCTTTCTTTCTCCTTCTCAACTTCTGTTGCTCTGTTCTTTACACACACTCTCCTGCCCCGTTACCTTTCACAACAAAATTCACCTCACCTACTCAGGGATATGTTCGCTGCTCACACTTCCAGGGATATAATGCCCTGCTCACCTTTCCAGGTATATAGAGCACCACTCACTCTCCCAGGGATATGGTGCCCTGACCACCCATATATACTAACCGCTCTCTCACTCCCCTATCTAATACACTCAATGCTCCAGGCTCAGTGCCAACACCATACCACATTCTGTATGGTTATCTCTTGCAACTAACTTCGCTCCACCCTTTTGCTTTACTACGCCACCAGTCTACTCCCACTACGGCCTTGCACTCTCTCTGCCCCTTGTAACGTACACTCTATCACTCTCACTCTAAATCCATTTGCATTTTCTCTGCCTCCCTCTCTATTCTTCACACTCATCTTTTGCACACACACTCTCAACACCAGCGGAGTGTGTGCAGTAGTGTGTTTCATAGAGCTGAGCTGAGAAGCAAGCACGGACTGTTATTTTGCTCTCCATTGTACTCGGCACTCAGAGGTGCTGTCTATACCTCATAAACCCTGTACACTGTGGCGTGCAGCAGTGTGCTGCAGTGTGTTTTGTAGAGGGTCAAAGGGTTCTGTGAAGCAGCGGCTCCTGTTGTGGCTTTATAAGCGGTAAAAAAATGACATTTGACTTTGGATGAAAAGATCTGCTGGATTGTCTTTTTGTGAAAGGTTGATTATGTGGAATAGATCAAAAGGTTTGCTTCCTCGAAGTCGGGGAGTTTGGGCCAGGAGTGAAACTCATTGCCCCCGTTTTACAGCTCTAATTCAAAAAATGACACTACTAACATAAGCCCTCTGCTTTCTCCTATGGCAGCCGCCCTACGTAGTAGGAATTGTGGGCTTGAGCCCTTGCTAATACTTAATGTGTTACTCGGAGATGGGAGGGTGGGCTACAGAATCAGCAAACTGAGGTTTCGAACATGGCTCTCAAGGGATCAGGTTTTAATGCACTTAAGGCTATGGTCATTAACTCATTGTTAATACAGCCCACGTTTAGAGATATGTGCCCAGCACCGCCCTTGGATGCGGGGTCAGATTTTTCCAATAGAGGGGTTACATGTGCGTAGGTGCTACGCTCAGAGGAGCTGATCTCTACAGTGCCTCAATCTATATCAACCAAGCCGGTTGTGGGGTGTGAATGAAGATTCATCAGAGGGAGGGGATGGCAGGGCAGTCCAGTAAAAAGCTCCCTTCTGGGATAATTCAGTAATTTAGATGCATCTTTCCTCAGACTATGCAGGGATATGGAGTTCTCGCAGCTTAACAAGGAATTCCCAGTGCATCCTAAGGATTTGAATGGGGGTCTTGCCTTTTCACCCACCCATCAGTACACAAGAAAGGTGTTTGCCACTGCAAACTAACAGAACCTGAACAACATGGATTTTTTCACACTAAGAAATATTCAGCTAAGGAGACAATCAAAAACGCTAGGGTTGATGCCCTGGGTGCGGCGTCATTCTCTGCCCTACATTTGGTTCTGGAGTTACTTCTCAGACTATACGATAATATGAAGGACATCGTTAGTAATAACTCAGTGAAACTTTCTAATTTGGAGAAATCTATTGCAAGAACAAATGTGATTGATAATTTGGGGCAAGGGACCACATCTGTGTTGATTGACAGGAGTCCAATGTACGTCAATGTAAAAACGTAACCTCTGAGAATGGGGATGGTATAACCATCAATCTTTTGGCTATTAGTCTAACTCCTAATTCTCCCACTCCCTTGTTGGAATGCGTCTCCAGACTTAGTGTGTCACCACTCCTTTTTGAGTCTCCCGATCCCTTAATAAATAAGAGTGTTGGTGAAGAGGTATCGGTGTGCCCTATGGCCCCGCTCATTAATAATGTAAAACGTAAAAAGACCAACAACAGCAGATCCCTGTCCAAAAATCAGCCTGCACTAAAATGATATCACCAAAATTCTAAAGTACTTACGCCAACTCCCCATAACGGATGACATCATTGATTTGAACACTATTGAGCAAACCCCTTTTTAGACCTGTTCTATGGGTTGCCAGGCAATACTTTTAATGACAACAGATCGGGAAGCGCCTCAGACGACCACCAATTCCAATGATGCGCTTTATAACTGTACCGCCACTTAAATAACGAAGGTTGCAACAACCAATTTGAATGATAACCCTTTGGGGTAGTACAGAGGGAGAGGGCGAATAATTCTGCTCACTGTACATTGAATTCCTTGCCCTCTACTTCAAGGATCACTCTTAGTCATATGAAGGGTCATCAAACCAAAATGACTTCCTTCTTGTGACTCCATAATCAGAGTGTCCTTCCAATAACACAAGCACTGGTACAAGCAACCAGAGGGCAACTATGGAAGGTCCATCAGTAGGGTCCTTGGCCAAACAATAATTGTTGAAGCAGTTCCCATAACTAATAAGGTCACAGTACTTACGGGACTGGCGCCCACTCCAATCAAACTAAACTCTTCTAAGATTATGGGTTGGGAATGCATCACACAAAATGAGGAAATAATACATCTGAATAGAATTAAACTCTTGGGAATTTTCAAACAGATCCAGACACTGAGGTGCCTACAGTCTGAAGATATTGATTTTGTACTCTTTCAACAGCACCCAACAACAGAATGGTGTAGTATTTCCACTCAATAATTATCTCTAACATGGTATGGGGCAGCGCTTCAACTTAAAAATGTTGGGCTTTGAACTCCATCAGTTGAAATATGTGGAAGAAGCAAAGATCTTTGGACCCATCCAACTGCAGGGAAAGTTGGGGGTTCCTGAAACTCCCCGAAACAAGAACTTAGATTCTGCTTCCTCCTCTATTGCTATAGCCCAACTTTCTAACATTTTATAAAAAGGGGCAGGACTGGTCCTGGATAGAAGCAGCACTTAAGTCCTTCTTTGGGATAACACAGAGACTGACCCAACCCTAACCTTGCATCTATTAAGATACTGTTATGGAATGTATGTGGACTCACAACCCTTACAGAGATGGTCGATACTTTGGGTTTGATGAGAAAGGTGAACATTTTCTTCTTGCAGGAAACAATGGCAATCTTGTACTTTGATCTTAGGGTTTACAGGACCTTTACATCTCCGGCCACCCGAACTGACCAGGCTCGACAGAGTGGAGGTTTGGCGATAGCCATTGATAGTGCCTTGAACCTGCAAGTCAAGCTGTTACAATCTTTCGAGGGAGCTTTGGCAATATCTTTATTGATAGCCTCACAAGGTCTAAACTGTTATTGGTCAATGTATACTGGAATCGCGCAAGGCAAAATATGATAGCTTTTCAGCAGGCTCTGTGTCTCTAATATTCAAATCTTTGTTACCAAGGGGACGAGATCCTGCCATACTAGTAGGGGGAGACTTCAATTCTAATTGTGCAGAGGGGACTAGAATGGATTCAGTTGCTGCCATTCCTCATGCTTCACGGATCAGTTCCAATAGGGGGCTCCTTTATGGTTAACTTGGAATTTACTCAAGTAGAGGTCCAGCCCGAGGGTATGTTCCACATAATTACATAGCACAGGGGAATGACTTCCTCTTGGATAGAACATTTCTTTGTATCTCGGCAACTAAATCCAAAATGTGGGAATCTTACCATTCATGATCCTCATTTAGGGGATCATTTGATGATATATTTTGATGTCATCTTTCGAAACTCTGCACATGGTTTTAACTCGTCCACCGCTTGGCTGTCATAAGACAGGGGAGGTCTTTCGGCAAGATGGAGTGAAAGACTGAGCAGAAATGCACTCATCTTCTGCGAATTGCAGTGGCAGAAGCAAGTGGGACGAGGCGATCCCCTCCTCGTGGTTCATTGGCAGACCTGTACGTGATTGTTGTGGCATGTATCAAATGTTTGTCTTGGAAGGACAAGGGTTAGAAAAAAGTGACTATAGCAAATAATTATAATTATATATTTGGTTATTTATACCGCGGTTTATACCCAGAGGTTTGTATGCGCGGACCCGGGGATGAAACCTGTGTTGCTCCGTTTCGTCTTGCTTCTAAGGCGAGCAGTTTGCACCAGAGCTATCCTCCCGATACATCAGTATGATGTAAGAATTGCTATCTCAAAGAGAGAAAAAAGCAGGAATATTAAATATCTAAAATTGAGGGGCTATCGCCCAATGAGTACCTGATAAGCATGAGACTCATCTATAAACTCCATAAGAACTTTTTTATATCAGTAAAATACGAGGAATCAAAACATCTTTTGGATAAGAATTCTCAGCAATTCTGGGCCTGTTTAAATCAAGGGTTGGGAGGTGCTAAACCACATATGGATTGCCCTTTCTCAGAGCCCGAATGGGTGAAGTTTATAAAACGAAAATGTCACCTACCCAATGAATTCTGTGGGCTGGGTGATCACATGGTGGGCCCGATAGAGCCAGGTCTATGAACAGGGTCAGGGCCTTTAAAATGCACAGGCTATTGCTAAATTGAAGCCGTCGGGGGCTCCTGGCCCGGATAGTCTACCACCACTGTTGAAGCAGGCATCCATCCTGTGAGTACAGCAGTTAAAACCTTGCTTCGATTATATTTTTAAAACGTACAGGATTCCTCACACTTGGTCCCAGAGATAGTCATCCCAATATACAAAAAAGGGGCCAAAGATAACCCATCCAACTATCGACCCATTGTTCTTATCGATGCCATCAGCAAGGCGATTGCGATCCTTATCCTAAGGGATCTTAATCAGGTCATGCAACAATTTGACATCTTGTCTCGTTTTCTGATAGGGTTTCGGCAGTATATGGGAATCCCTCTTAATGCAACGATTCTGGCACAACTACTTCAGATGTCTAAGTGGGGTGGGCAAGGCCCATATATATGGCTCTAATGGAGATGTACTGCGCTTTTGACCGCATGGTGCGTTCCATCTTATGGTCAAAGATGCTTCAATTTAAGGTTCCCCTAAAATTGGTACAATTAATTGCTCTTCTTCATTCCAATTCCTTCCTTAAGATTCAAATTACCCGGGAAGGTTTTATGACCAACTCAATCCCTTCACATCTTGGACTCCAACAGGAATGTATTTGAGCTCCCACTCTTTTCAACATCTATGCAAGTGACATTGAGGATATATGAAAGGCAAATAATATGATCCTGGTCAGGTTAGGTCATCTGAGGATAGATTGGCTTGCATTTGCGGATGACTTATTATTATTCGACAGGACTCCTATGGGTTTACAGCGCAAGTTGAACTTGTTCCATCAGGTTACATGTGTTTTCATCAAATGAAAAAAACAACTAATGTTATTTTAACAAATAAAAAACAACTAAAACCAAAATAACATTTCTTTTACGTTGTCCCCCTCCCCTTTTTTTGTAATACTTTTCCCCCACACCCCAAAACCACTATTCCAACTCCCAACCGCCATTTTTATTTTTTTCCAAAATTAGTTATTTTTCTTTTCGATGTTTTTTCATTAGTTAAAATTTCATTTGTTGTTTTCTATTCGATATAATCACTGCATACCGTTCCATCATGATGCCGTAGGCAACAACCTACAGGTGAATGGGTCAAAATCGAAGGTGGTCATATTTGTGAAACCTAAAACCATGTGATGGTCAATTGGCAATGAGAGAGTTGAATGGGTACCTGCAGTAAGGTTACAATCTTGTGAACTCCTCATCCATTACAATGTGGAGGGACTCTCTAAAAAAAAGCTTTTGCCATATATTGGTCAGATGAAACGCATACTGTCCAAACTGTGTACATTTTCTGATCCTAACAGCCTTGAAAAACTATCTTGGGAAAGTGGAACCAGTATTATTATTTATAGTTGGGTTGTCCTTGGTGGATCTAAGGGAATATATGAATGTTTTGCAGAGTTTGCTTTGGAAAAAGGTTTAGGTCTGCCCCCTTCGATGTCTAATACCATCGTCCGTCACAAATTGGATCTGGTCTCATTGAAAGCTCACAATTTATGGACATAGCTGCTGAATTATACTAAAATGCTGCAGCCACCAGACAACTACTTAAACATTGATCTACACAAAATGATGAATGATTTGTGTGTATATTCCATATAACGTTTTAAATATAAGATGCATGATCTACTGGTGTGTTTGAGGGTTAGCTGAAGAGGATCTTATATATCGTTCGGGTAAGACTAAACTGAAGTTGTTCGGATATGATTGGATGCTGTAACTTCAATCAATGCATTCCTACTCTGTGTATTCAGAATATGCGAAATTCCTACATAAAAGCTAATATTTCGACATACTTAGTCCGTTTTCCTTGCAATAAGTTGCCCACTGTATAGATGCGATTTAGACTGAACCAATATCGTACAACGGAAAGGTCTATGCATTGGAACTTATCCGATTCAGTGGACAAAATAGTGACATAACTTTTCTGCAGTTTTAAGGACCTGTTGGAGGCGGTACGCCACTGGAATACCGAATGCCCCTGTCGATCACTCAAAAGGCAAATGATCGAAGAATACGGCCCCGGACAGCTTTACCGCCCAGTTCTACAAGAAATATACCAATATCTTATCACCTCAGCTGGCAGTCCTATTCAACTCCTTCCTCGAAACAGGCACCACAACCCCGCCGATGGAGGAGTCGGTGACAGTCCTCATTCCAAAGCCAGGGAAAGACCGGACCCAATTCACCTCATACAGACCTATCACTCTGCTAAACAACGATGCAAAACTGTTTGCGAAGATCCTGGCGAACAGGCTGGCACCGACTCTCCCAAGTATAATCCACCAGACCAAACCGGCTTTATCCCTGGCCGCAGCACACACGATAACATCAGGCGCACAATCAATACAATTGAGTCGGCCAACCGGATGGGGTCGGAGCTGATCATCATGTCACTCGACGCACACAAAGCCTTTGATAGGCTGGACTGGGGCTACATCAAGGAAACATTAAGACACTACAAGTTCGGCCCAAACTTCACCAAATGGGTCCTGGCCAACTACCAGCACCCCTCCACACATCTCAGAGTGAACGGGATCAAGTCTGAGAGGATCACTATCACAAGAGGCACCAGGCAAGGCTGCCCCCTATTTCCCCTCGTATTTGCGCTCTCTATGGAGCCCTTCGCAGATAGAATAAGAGCTAACCTAGCGATCCACGGTCTCTCGGTCGGCGGAGAATCCTACAAAGTTGCCCTCTACGCAGACGACGTACTCTTAACAGCCTCTCATCCGGAGGAGTCCAGGCCAGCAATATGGCAAGAGTTACAAAAGTTCGAAGAAGCAGTGAGTTTCCAGGTTAATTTCCTAAAATCCGCAGTAATGGGCCTCAACATGCAAGAGAAACGCAAGGCCCACTTAGCAGCCAAATACCCGATCCCATGGGTTAAGCAACATCTCGCCTACCTGGGAGTCCTAATGCCAGCTAAAACCGAAAGGATCTACAGAATAAACTTCCACCCACTTCTTGCAGAATTCCGAAAAGACTTAACCAGATGGCAAAAGCAGGAAATCTTGTGGTTTGGAAGGATTACCGCGGTGAAAATGAACTTAATCCCAAGACTACTATACCATTGTCTGCCCCTTCCAGTCACGATTCCAAAAAATGCCATCCAAAAGCTACAGGCAGACCTTCTAAAGTATGTTTGGGAAGGGAAAAAAGCAGCGAATACCAAGGCGCATCATGCTTCGAAGCACCGCAGCGGGTGGTCTAGGGGTCCCGGACATCAGTAGATACTGCCTCGCAGCCGAGCTCTCTCACACCTTTGCATGGAAACTGCAGGACCCCCGGCCCCGCTGGCTAACCCTACAAGACAACTGGTGCCAGTCGCCAATAGAAAGCTTACCACACAGGAGAAGCCCCGAACACAAACGGCGTAGAACCGCTGACGTAGACCACAAATACAGTATCAAGCTGGAAGAAAGCAGCCCGCCAATGGAACCGCAGAACCACGATAGGCCCTCTCACCCCCATCTGGGACAACCCGGATTTCTCTCTGAGCGTCTCCCCAAACAGCTTCGAGAAGTGGAAAGCGGGCGGATTGTGTGTCATTGCGGACTTCTTTGAAAATGGCGCTCCACTGACCTTTGAAGCCTGCAAGACAAAATTCCAGGTCCCGGAAACGGAAAGGTTCAGGTACGCCCAGCTCAGGCACTGGCTATCAAGTGACGGGGTTAGGCAAAGCGGAAGCAGAGAGCTATCAGCCCTGGAGAGCACTCTCACGACAACTCCCCCCAAAGGGAAAGTGGCTACCCTATACAAACTACTGGAGAGAACGGACCCGAACAAGAACGAGCCTTATATGATAAATTGGGAGAAGGACATGGGAAGAGAGATCGACCCAGCAGAGTGGGGGCCATATCTGGTCCCGCATCCACAAAAGCTCCAAATGCGTAACCAATAAAGAAGGGGCCTTCAAGGTGTGTTATAGATGGTACCATACCCCAGAAATCCTCAACAAGTGCAACCCCTCCGTCCCACCGAACTGCTGGAGAGGATGCGCAAACAAAGGCACATTATACCATCTGTTATGGACCTGTCCCAAAGCAGCCCAATTCTGGAGGAGCGTCCTCGACCAAATCAAATTAATTACAGGCCTTTCGATTCCGTGGGACCCAGGGGTAGTCCTGTTGGGATCTACAGGCGAGGGTCGATTCCCCTTGTCCGGCCGCATAGCCGACCTCTGCCTGCATCTGCTAACGGCGGCAAAAATATTGATCGCCAGACTCTGGAAACACCCTGAGGGCCCATCTATCCCAATGTGGTGGACCAAATGTTGGGAGATAGTGGCAGCCGAAAAAATCACAGCCATACGCTTCGACAACAGAAGCAAATTCTACCAAACATGGGCCCCTTTCCTGGACTACACGCAGCAATTCCCGGGTGTGGCAAGACAGCCCCCAACTCTGCGCTGGTTAGAGGGAATGACCTGATCACTTGACGCCGACAAAGCAGAGACACTTCCGTTGACCGGACCGGAGCCAGCACCAACCTCCTCTTGCCTCCCGATCAGCAAACACTCCCGGCTCTATAATATGGCTCTCCCCACCTAGCCCAAGGCAAAGCAGCAAGAAAGACTAGTTCCCAACACAGCTTATTATGTAAACCTATGCTCCCTATGTCTCCCATCCTCCCTCCCCCCACTGTTCCTTTTTCAGACCTCAGTTCGACTGTTCTGTTAAAGTTGTTGAAACGAAGCACTAATGTCATCCGAAGCCAGATACCTTTCCGAAAGCTATATGTTTCCAATGTTTATTTTGTTTTTCTGCTTACCCCTATAAAATAATAAAATGAAAGTTTGAAAAAAAGGCAAATGATCCTCTGTAAATTTGGAGATTGTTTTCATATGGATTCTTCGAAGAACTTATTCTGGTCCAGGCTCATGCGGTGGGAGAATTTTTCGCTGATTATTACTCTGTGCTGCTTTTTATGTGAGATTATGCATTACTTGAAATAACTTATCAATGGGCTTCATTACGAGGACGGCGGTAACCCGCCAGCCGTACGCGTAACACTGAATCCGCATTCCTGTGGAGTTTCATAGGATTCCATGGAAAGGGGTGCACAGAAGCAACGCTGCCGGTGCTTCTGTGAAAACTCTGATTTCCAGAGCCGTTGTGTCTGCAAAGTCGGGAATGGGTGCAGGTACGTTGCTACTGGCACCCTTATTTCCAGACCGGCAGATTCATAATGAGGCTCAATGTGTTTTAGGTATTGTTTCTTTTCCTTTTTTCACATCTAGAAAGCACCACACCAGGATAGTATTGTGATTATTAGCCTGTGCCTCTCTTGGATAGTACTGTGATTATTAGCCTGCGTCACACCCTTAGAAATGTGTCCATATTGATTTGAATCGCATCTAGAAAGCACCACACCAGGATAGTATTGTGATTATTAGCCTGTGCCTCTCTGGGATAGTACTATGATTATTAGCCTGCATTGCACCCTTTAGAAATGTGTTCATATTGATTTGAATCACATCTAGAAAGCACCACCCCCGGATAGTATTGTGATTATTAGCCTGTGCCTCTCTGGGATAGTACTGTGATTATGAGCCTGTGCACTCTGTGATAGTACTGTGATTATTAGCCTGTGTCGCACCCTTAGAAATGTGTTCATATTGATTTGAATCACATCTAGAAAGCACCACACCAGGATAGTATTGTGATTATTAGCATGTGCCTCTCTGGGATAATACTGTGATTATTAGCCTGTGCCTCTCTGTGATAGTACTGTGATTCTGAGCCTGTGCCTCTCTGGGATAGTACTATGATTATTAGCCTGTGTCGCACCCTTAGAAATGTGTTCATATTGATTTGAAACACATCTAGAAAGCACCACACCAGGATAGTACTGTGATTATTAGCCTGTGCCTCTCTGTGATAGTACTGTGATTATTAGCCTGCGTCACACCCTTAGAAATGTGTCCATATTGATTTGAATCACATCTAGAAAGCACCACACCAGGATAGTACTGTGATTATAACCTGTGCCTCTCTGGGATAGTACTGTGATTATTAGCCTGCATCACACCCTTAGAAATGTGTCCATATTGATTTGAATCACATCTACAAACCAACACACCAGGATACTACTGTGATTATTGGCATGTGCCTCCCTGAGACTGTACTGTGATTATTAGCCTGTGCCTCTCTGGGATAGTACTGCGATTATTAGCCTGCGTCGCACCCTTAGAGATCTGTTCAAACTGATTTGAATCACATCTAGAAAGCAGCACAATAGAATAGTACTGTGATTTTTAGCCTGTGCCTCTCTGGAATAGTACTGGGATTATTAGCATGCACCTCTCTGGGGCAGCACTGTGAATATTAGCCTACATCACACTCTGGGAGTATTGTTGATAGTAACCTTGAATCACATCTAGAAAGTGCCACATTGAGATAGTGCTGCAAATATTGGCCCGCCACACAGAGATAGTACTGTGATTATTGGCCTGTGCCATACTGAGATGATGCTGTGAACCATGGCCGGCCTCGCACCCTACAGAATTGTAGGTGTTGCATTGAGTTATGCCCAGAGAGTCCCACATTGGGACAGCACCTGAATTGCTCTAGCTATATAACCACGACTAGATCTTCCCCACAGCCATCAAGTACACGTAGTCTGTCTCACATTAGCCACCTATTGAACCAGCCACTAGTCATCTAGCAATAGCACCACCAGACAGAGCCCTAGCTTGTATCGGACAAACCCACCTCAACCAAACTAACCCCACGAGACAGCCGAACTAAGCACAAAAGACTGACTTTATGCAACGACAATCAACTCCACAGCATACTGCCAAACACAAAAATGCCACGAAAAAAAATTGAACCAATAGAAAGACAAATGGCAGAGAGAACAAACCCAATTGAATGCCACCAAAGATCCACAACAGCAGAACATACCCCCATCGACAAGAACAAAAACAGAACCATCGCCTAAAAAAGAGAGGAATCCCTATACGTAACACCATACCTCGCAAATAACCACTCACCGGAATAAACCGACCCAACGAACGAATCAAGAAAGACCGACAACCAAACACAACCAGGCACAACAGACAAAACTAGAGGTAACAAGAACACGATCGAAACCCTAACCTGATACATCATCAAAACAAGAGTACCTTCCCTTCAACAGCCACAACATTTAGAAGAGGAACCTGATGAAAACTAAAACCAAGACTTAACCTAGAAGAGCTATTCGAAGATGACACAGACACAACTGTATCAACACCACAACCAGAGATCGACTTGGAATGAAACCAAAACACCAGTCACAAGACAACGCCGATAAAGCACAAACCAAATTAAACCATAAAAATCCACTGCAACCTAATCAATGCAAGATCAAACATTCAACGGAGATCTTCGACTTGCTCTGCGACAATGGTATCAACATCCTATACACATCAAAGAAACATGGCTGGACGACAACTACAAAATCACACTCCAAAGATGCCTCCCCACCAACTTCAAATGCCTTCAGTTAAACAGGAAGAAAAAAAAGGAGGAGGAGGCTTCGCAATAGCATGCAAAGAAAACCTGCAAAGAAAAACAGACGAACCTCTAAACATCATGAACTGCAAATCCATGGTCATACACCTATCAGCGAATCCAAAAACAAACATTAAATTCATACTGGTTTACAGACCACCGACATATGATGCAACCTTTGTCGACAACTTCATAGAAGCCATCATCAACATAGCCATACAACATGAACATCTGATAATCCTGGGGGACTTCAACATATGGTTCCAAGAAAAACTCACAAAACTCACTAATCAGGCAACTAACAACCATGAAACTACAACAGCTGGTCAAAGGGGCAACACACTCGGCAGGGCACACCCTTGACGCAATCTTTGCCAGGAAAAAACATATCACAACTGCACCGCTGTTACAAATACTTTGGAGCGACCATCTCATCATTCCATTTATGATCACTCTAACCAACCAAACCTACCATGCAGCCCATCAAACTCCCAACCACCACCAAAAGAAACTGGAAAACCTGCAAGCAACCTTATAGAACTGGACCTGACCAAACCTCCCACGACAGAACTGGAGAAGGCAGACCTAGACCGGAAATTGGAGCTACTCCATAAATGGATTGCTGATACAATGGAAAACCTCTGCAGAAAAACTTTTTTTACCCCCTCAAGAAAAAGAGCTTTGGCAAAATGTTTCACCCCACTACTAAGCATCATGGAAAAGAACAACAAGAAGCTGGAACTAGAATGGAGGAAAGAATATGACCAAGAAAAAAATCTCAGTTCCAGAGACAAATCCGATCGCTTAAGAAGGAAATTCAAAAGGCAAAGAAAAGGCATTATGATGACAGAAACACCAAAGCCACCAACATACAAAAAGAAATGTTCAACATCATGAACCAAATGAGAAACCCACCATGTTGCGACAACACTCCAATACATTCACAGAGACTATGCAACAACTTGGCAGACCATTTCAAAAACAAATTCAAAGACATCCCACAAATCATATAAAACAGACCAACCAATCCTAACACACTACCAACCGAATCCAACAGGGAGCTAGAGCACATACTCCAAAAATTCTTCCCGAAAATATCAGTAGAGACATTCGTCAAGTTGGTAAAACATAGCAAGAAAGCAGGATCGCCCACGGATCCCTGCCCCCTGACATCTAAAAATTAATCCTCACTCAAGGAACGCCATCTGAATACTACAGAAATCTCCTGAATATGTCGCTCGCAACAGGGACCATACCACGATCCTTCAAATCAGCATATATTAAACCACTTCTTAAGAACACAAGTGGCGACTTGGAAGACCTCTCCTACCTGGCAAAACTCTTAGAAACATACGTATACTAACCCAAGAACACGTTGAAAAACACCAGCTGATAGACCAAGCACAAGGCTGTTTCAGACCCGCAGGAGGAACTGAATCAGCACCCCTATCCATCTGGGACGACCTAAAAACAAACCGCCGACTCCAACACAACCTGGCCATGATTCTGCTTGACCTCTCAGCAGCTTTTGACAAAGTAAGCCATGAGACGCTGAACAAAAGATTAAAAGATGTAGGTATAACGAACATGGCACTATTCTGGATTAAACAATACGTAGCAAACAGAACAGAAACAGTTTGGATAAAACCATTCAAATCTACTCCACGAGTTAACGACTGTGGAGTACCACAAGGATCCTCATTATCACCACTGCACTTCAACATTTACCAGACTCCGCTAATCAAGATTTTTAAAAAATGCAACCTTACGTGCTACAACTAAAAAGACGACACTCTAATCATCTACAAATTCAAAGATACACAAACAGATCATCACTGGATGAACACCAACAACCTAAAAATCAACCCAGGAAAGACAGAAATCATGATTATATACAAAAACCAAGAGAACAACACCTACATAACGTGGCCGATAGAATTGGGAACCGTGCCAACACCATCAAAGGTAGTCAAAAACTTGGGAGTCCTCATGGATAACACACTAACCTTAGAACAAAAGTAAATGCGATAATTGAGAAATGCTTCTTCCTCCTTCACTCAACAAAAAAGTCCTTCACCCACAAAACACTAACAATCATGTCAAGAATCGACTACGCAAACAGCTTCTACCTCGGGATGCCGGAACACCTCCTGAAGAAATTAAAACGCATCCAAAATGCAGCAGCTAGACTCCTCCTCAAACTATCTAGAAGAGATCACATAACTCCAGCAATAAAAATGTTACACTGGCTTCCAATCAAACAACGTATTATGTTCAAAATAATGTGCATGACACACAGGGCAATTATCCGGTTTGATGGTAATATTATCTGGTAGGTCGGTAATATCTTCTTCACTCAGGAAATGGAGCTCTCCCTCTCCCCCTTCCTCCTCACCTGATGTTGTAGAAGAATAATCCAACTTTTTCCTTCGAGGTCGCGGGGCTTCAGCCTTCTTTTTTTGGTGCAGATATGGTCTGCCTCGGAAGGAAGCCACCGTGATTCCAGTCCTGTGAATCTCCGGTGACTCCTCTCCGCAACAGCCGGAGCGGTGGAGGGAAAAAGCCACAGGCGTAAAAAAAAAAACAGATCTTCACGAGTAAAGTACCGCCGCCGGTCAGGATGGTATGTAACAAATGAACGTAGAATCCAGGACAAATGGTGGTTGGGAAGGAAATCTCCCTGCAGGAGATCGAGAGGAATCCTGAATAAACAAACAGCCAAAAACGAAATGGTAAGAAAACGGAACTAGAGGATCTACCGACAGGAAGGAATCACACAAAAATTAGACAAATAATGACAGAACAGGGGAAACAGAAAAAGAGGAAGGAAACCAAGAGGGAGAAGGCGGACAGGCAAACAGCGATGCGGAGAGCCTGAAAGGCAGCAGAGAGGAATACAAACTGTCAGCAATAGAGTGGGCGGATCACCGCCAAGGGAAGTTACAAGGAGCGTAGGCAACAATGAGAAATCCAGTAAGTTGCAACGTGCCGAGCCGCCGAGTACTGAATCGGAAATAGAACTCGGCGGCGGTCATGTTGAAAAAGACTAGACCGCTGCGGAACGTTGCAAAACAGCGTGATGGCACACTCTAATGGCGGTTGAGGTTCCATTTCCTCCATACTCGCCAGTCTCCTGAGTTCGTGATAGTATGCCCCCTTCGAAGACCTCGCCCTCCCGGCCGACCCGGGTAAAGACGATGGTATTTGCACATCAAACGAGGGGCCTGAATATTTGAACAAGGTTCCCAGGTATCCTCAGAAGAGGGGTACCCTTACCAGTGAATTAAATATTCCAGGCGTCCTCTGCGATATCTGGAGTCCCGAATCTGCGAGATCTCGTACTCTTCTGAAGTGGAACTAGGAATGACCCGTAGCTTGGGAGCAGACTGTGTTCGGGTACCAGGCAAGTAAGTTCGTAGAAGAGAGGAATGAAAAACTGGATGTACCCGCCTCAGGGTACTAGGTAACATGAGGCGGTAGGCTACAGGATTGATTTGGGAGAGTATCTCATAGGGACCGATGTAACGGGGAGACAATTTGGAAGGACGTACCCAGCGAGGCAAGAATTTTGTAGAAAGCATAACCTTAGTGCCTTTCCTCCATTCAGGTACCTGTCTGCGATGTCTATCAGCTTGTTCTTTATAACCACTGCTAGCCTCTTGAAGATACTGTTCCAGAGTACCATTTAGCCTCTCTGTCTGTCTGTTGGTTTGGGGATGGAACCCCGAGGAGAGAGCCCTTTCGATCCCCAACTTCTTACACAATGCTGTCCAAACTTTGGAGGTGTA
This sequence comes from Ambystoma mexicanum, assembly GCF_040938575.1. Classification (NCBI taxonomy): domain Eukaryota; kingdom Metazoa; phylum Chordata; class Amphibia; order Caudata; family Ambystomatidae; genus Ambystoma; species Ambystoma mexicanum. The sequence goes on from NC_090923.1 coordinate 120,515,010, forward strand.
TTGGCTTCCCCGATCTTATATAATTTTCAAAGGAAGACTGTGTAACCTGAAAATGTCCTTCAGGAAGACATCTGCCATCACTGAAGCAGAGGGTAATCCGATTAGGGGGGAAATGTGTGAGATGTGTTTCCAAGGTCCAGGGGGAATTGGTTCTTGATGAAGTAGTTCCTAAGGCTTCTGCGTGAGGTGTTTGCTTTGTATACAAACGAGACAGGTTTGCACATACTCCTGAGTATCAGCTCTCATGTTGGGCAAATAGAAAGATCTTTGGAGCAATTCCAGAGTACTGCATATACCTCTATGGCCGGCCACTTGGAATTATGGCTCCATTTGAGAACTTTTTGTCAGAGATCGGGGGATGGAATGAACAGTTTTCCATGGACAAAGAATAACCCATCTCTTCTTACCACTGGCTGCTTCAGAAGGACAGAAGCAGGCTGTTCCAGGCTGAGGGAGGCCTCTTGAACTTGTTGCAAAAAGGATGTCATGGTGGAAATAATCCGAGTATGAGGGAACATCAGTTCCTTGCATTGTGTGGGGTACTTTTCGATATCTTCTTTGCGTGATAAAGCGCCAGCAATCAGGTTTTGAGAGCCGGGTATGTAAGCGATAGAAAAATGGAATTGGGTAAAAAAAGTGAGCCCATTTGGCTTGACGTGTATTGTAGCATTCTTGTTGTTTAAGAACTTGCAGGTTTTTGTGATCCATTCGTATTTGAAAGGGATGCAGACTTCCTTGAAGTAGGTATCTCCACCCAGACAGGCTAGTTTCTTGGCCAACAGCTCCCGTTCGATAACGGAATAATTACGTTGGTTCGGGCTCAAGGTCTTGGAAAAGTAAGCAATGGGATGTTCTAATCCTTGATTGGATTGAAGGAGAACAGCTCCCACCACTGCTGCAGAGGCATCGGTTTCCAAAATAAAAGGTTGTAGTTGGTCAGGCTGTTTTAGGACAGGAGCGGTGCAAAATCTTTGTTTTAAGCTGGATAAACTGTCATCAGCTTCCTTAGACCAGACAAAAGGTTCAGAAGTCTTCTTCAAGAGAGAGGTAATAGGAAGAGTGAGCTGGGAGAATTCAGGGATGAATTTTCAGTAAAAGTTAGCTAGTCCAAGAAATCGTTGGATCTCTTTAACCGAAGAAGGAGGTGGCCAGGTCAAAATTGCCTCTATTTTCTTTGGATCCATGGTGATCCCTTGGTCGGATAGGATGAATCCCAAATAAGATATTGAGGACTGAGAGAAAGCACTCTTTTCAGGTTTAGCCAAAAGGTGATGCAACTAGAGCCGGCGTAATACCACCTTAACGTGACACTGATGGTCCTCTAGATTGCGAGAGAAAACCAGTATATCGTCTAGGTATACCACTGTGGTTTGAGCCAACAAATCTGAGAATAAACGGTCCATAAATCGTTGGAAAACAGAAGGAGCATTGACTAGTCCAAACGGTATCACCTGGTACTCAGACCGTATGGAGTGCGGAAGGCCGTTTTCCATTCATCACCTGTTCTAATGCGGAGCAGGTGGTATGCATTCCTAAGATCGAGCTTTGTGAACACCACTGAGCCTTGGACAGACTAATACTTCTGTAATGATGGGCATAGGGTAACGGTCCTTAATGGTTAGCTTGTTTAAACCCATATAGCCGATACAAGGTCTTTGTTCTTTTGTGTTTCTTTTTGGGATGAAAAACAAGGATGCCCCAGCGGGGGACCGAGAAGGTTTGATGAGCCCATCAGCGAGATTGTCATCCAGATATTGCTTGATTACCTTCTTTTCGGATACCAAGAGTGGGTACATCCGGCTAAAGGGAACCAATGAATGAGGAACTAGGTCGATTCTACAATCCTCTGGTCGATGTGGAGGTAGTTTACGGGGAGACTGTCCCTTGAAGACATCCGAAAATTCGGTTAGGTAACTGGGTATGCAATGGATTGCATTGGTCTCGGTAGAACATACTGTTTTAACATGCTCAAACAGTGGCTTGGGGAGACACTCCTCTTTACAGTGCTTGGAATGAAAGTTCAACAGATTGTTGGTCCAGTTGATAGTAGGATTGTGTTTTCTGAGCCATCCTATACCAGTATAACCGGGAAGTGGGCTGCACGAATGATGTCAAAGCTCATTATTTCTGAATGTTGTTGCATGAAGACTTTTACTTCCTCGGTGGTACGAGTAATAAGACCGGAACACAGGGGTGTTCCATCCACTACTTCTACCTTTTGATCTTCCGTCTTTACGAGTCTTTTTAGACCCACCTTGTCCGCCCATATGGTGTCCAAGAAGTTACCGGCAGCTCCACAATCCAACAGGGCTTGTGTGTCAACTTCTTTCCCTCTGAACTGTATCTTTACTGCTATAACCATCAGACGTGAATCCTCGGATGACTTGGCGGTGGTGACAGAAAGGGTTGTGTAGGGACTGGGGTTCGCCCCTCGATAGTCCGTCCTATTAACTACCGAGGGCGTTTGTTTCCCGGTCTCCTAGGAGGAACATCTGGGCAGTCCCGCAGCAGGTGGGAGGAAGCACCACAGTACATACAGAGGCTTCCCTCTCTTCTTTTTTTTCTCTCTTCGGGAGTTAATGGCGCCCAAGTAGTCCCAATCTGCATAGGTTCATCTCGGATGGGACGCGTGGCAGGAGAGGAGGGAAAGGGGTTTGCTTCAGGATAGGATCCCGAACTGCGGCTCTTCTTCTCATTCTTGCGTTCAGTCAAGCGGAAATCGATTCTTAGAACTGCCGTGAGGAGGTCAGAAAAAGTCACAGGGCGAGGGATACGAGCGAGCTCGTCTTTCAGTTCTTCTCGCAATCCTCTGCGAGAAATGGTATATTGGGCTTGTTCTTGCCGACCCGCCTCGGCCGCCAATTTTTTGAAGATTGAGATGTAGGTAAGCAGGTCAGAATTTCCTTGACAAACATCCAGCAGATCCTCACTGGCTACAAAGGCACACTCTGTCCGGAGGAATGTCTGTTGTAGCAGAGCTTTAAAGGCTGTGAAATCTTGCAGAACCGGGACAGACTGGGATACTAATGGAGGTGCCCATGCCAAGGCATTACCCGACATATGAGTAATCATGAATCCCACCTTGGCTTGATCGGTAGCGAAGGCGCCTTTCCTAAAGGCAAAGTGAATGTTACAAGCCTCGAGGAATTCTTTTACTTTCCTTTCTGAGCCGTCAAATTTCCCTGAAACCAGGGGTAGAGGAGGGAGATCAGCAGTTTGCTGTTCTCTAGCAGCCACCCTTTGCTGTAAGGCGGTATTGTCGGCTTTGAGTGTCTGTACTTCGAGATCAAGGTTTTGAACCGCAGCCACAAGTTCTTGAATCTGCTGTGGTGTGGCCATCTCTCCAATCTGGCGTTGCAAGCTATCAGGTTTGATGGTAATATTATCTGGTAGGTTGGTAATATCTTCTTCTTCACTCAGGAAATGGTGCTCTCCCTCTCCCCCTTCCTCCTCACCTGATGTTGTAGAAGAATAATCCAACTTTTTCCTTCAAGGTTGCAGGGCTTCAGCCTACTTTTTTGTGCAGATATGGTCTGCCTCCGAAGGAAGCCACTCTGATTCTAGTCCTGTGAATCTCCGGTGACTCCTCTCCGCAACAGCCGGAGTGGTGGAGGGAAAAAGCCACAGGTGTGAAAACCCCCCAGATCTTCACGAGTAAAGTACCACCGCCGGTCAGGATGGTATGTACCAAATGAACGTAGAATCCAGGACAAATGGTGGTCGGGAAGGAAATCTCCCTGCAGGAGATCGAGAGGAATCCTGAATAAACAAACAGCCAAAAACAAAATGGTATGAAAACGGCACAAGAGGATTTACCGACAGGAGGTAATCACACAAAAAATAGACAAATAATGACAGAACAGGGGAAACAGAAAAAGAGGAAGGAAACCAAGAGGGAGAAGGGCGACAGGAAAATAGCGATGCAGAGAGCCTGAAAGGAAGCAGAGAAGAATACAAACTGTCAGCAATAGAGTGGGCGGATCACCGCCAAGGAAAGTTACAAGGAGCGTAGGCAACAAGGAGGAATCCAGTAACTTGTAACGCGCCGAGCCGCCGAGAACTGAATCGGAAATAGAACTCGTCGGCGGTGGCCATGTTGAAAAAGACTAGACCGCTGCGGAATGTTTCAAAACAGCGTGATGGCACACTCTAATGGCGGTTGAGCTTCCATTTCCTCCATACTCGCCAGTCTCCCAAGTTCGTGATAGCAATCAACGGAAGGGAGCAGTATTCCTACAAAAGAAACTAATCTACAAGCCAACGAGACTCCTCAGATCAAGCAATGAAATCCACCTGGAACCAACACCATATGCCAGAAAAAAACTATGGGGCTACTCTTTCTCCCAACTGGCGGCAAAAACCTGGAACAACCTCCCAAAAGGAATAAGAAATACCAAAGACCAGCTAAAATTTAGAAAACTACTAAAAACCTGGCTCTTCAACACCTCGGAACCAGATGGAAACAACTGAAACAATCAAACAGGAAATACAAAAGAACAGGCTTCCAGAATCCATGACGGTACAGACGGTACAGACAACACCTATAACCGACTAAGGGAAACTTAGACAAGAACAAGAGAGACAATGCTAGGTAGTACCGAAGTACTGTTGGCTGTTGATGAACTCTGTTCTTTTCGACTGAAATTGGAACCGGAGGCTGCACTGCTTTCGAGAGTGAAGTGCACTGGACCTTTAAGAAAAGTAATTGCTCATGAACACTTAGAACTTTGTTGTGTTAAATATCGGAGCCCGTTAATGTTGGTCACTGTGTGTATTTTGTAAGTTGTGTAAGTCGCTTACTTGAGACACTCTTTCTTCACCGTGACCACTAAGACCCGCCCTTTGTTTCTATCCTAGAAGCCTGAGCCCGCGCTCACGTGACGCTTGCATCCCGCCTCTGGGAAGAGTCAAATATCCAGCACCCTGCGTGCGCACCCGAGAAGTACGGAAGTATTGTTGGCGGTTTGCTGTGCGATGCGCGGTAAACAGGGGGCTGGTTATATAAAGGTGTAATGTTCAGCAGAAAGCGTAAATAGTTCTTGTTTGAGGCCCTGGCTAATCTATGTGTGATATTTGAATTAAACCAGTGACTATTTATATACTCTTTTTATTGACGCCAAATAATTACAGAGGGTGTGGAGTATTGGGAAAAAAAAGAAAAAAAAAATCACAGTAGATTATTAGATTATCTAAATCAGATTAGTAGAGATATGGCTGGGGGCTTGCGCAGCAAATGCAATGAGTTGGCCGTGCTTTCCATCGCATCCCCCTTGACATCTACTGGTATTGATGCAATGGTTTGTAAAGGTCGAACTTCCGATATTGAACCTCCTACGTTAGAAGCGGAAACTTCAAGCGAAATGGAGGAAATCAATTTTCAATCGAACCCAGCATCTCATGCTGTGATGATACATGCTACTGAAATGAGTTCATTCTCCACTATCCCCATTGCAATTTTTCCTAGACATAAGAAGATTCATAGTCCAGCTAGACAGCAATCAGGCATAGTGCATGAAACCTCTACACAATCTTTACTGACTCACCAATCCCCTAACGAACTCCATGAATGCACCATGAAAAATATGACCACTCTTGACGAACAAATATCTCGAGCTATATGCACGCTAACACCGCTAGTCTGTACCCCTCGGAATAAGCAGCATGGGTCTAATTCACGTTCGATAGGCGATTTAAGTTTTACTAATGAACATGATAAGGACAGGTACCGGGATATTAACCATGAAGTATTGCCACCTCGCCTATCTTATTCTCTTGAAGCAACTGATGTATTTATTAGGCCAACCCAACTAGATCTATCAGAAGTGCATTCTCGTCCTATTGAGAAAGATACTCAATCTCTGTGTACCTTTCCACTGATCATTAAAATACTTGATCTACTGGACAAAGGTCACGATTTGACTCATCTAGAGTTAAAAAATGTTAAAGTAACACTACAACACCTGTGCTCTCAAATGGATAAGATTGAGGGATTTATTATTGCTGCTGACACAATAAGATCTATTAAAAGGCATGCAATGCCTTATCTTCCGGTACGCTTACAAAAACACAATCTGCCTAGCAATGAAACAGAAGATACGTCTCTTTTGCAGCCAACTATAATCCCTAATCGAAGCTGCAATTGCTCTCAAGAAATTAACGAACTGAAAGCATCTGTTGATGCAGTGACCCAGATGATTTCAACATATTTTGCCTTGATGCCTCAACAGGAGGACTCTCCGGACAGTCCCTCAACACTTGTGAAAGTAATTAATGAGCAACAGCAGAGGGATCAGGGTGCGTCTCATGTGGAAGAGAATTTGTCTTTTATGTCACGCCGCGTAAAAAAAGCACACCTGAGAGCAACAAAAAGATTTCTGAAGAGGCGAAAAGAAGCCATGGCCAAGAAGTCAGGTGCCAAGATAGATAACAACGCACTATCATCATTACCTGATCTTGCACATACCATAGGCCATGAAAAGATGATTGTCATCTCTGATGAAGAAGGCATATATGTCCAGCAACAAACTAGGGAGAGCCAGGAAGCACTTACACCGATGCCAAACCTTAAAGAAAAACTTTTAGTATAAATTGAAAGAGCTGAGCTCCCTCCTAATACATAAAATAACGAAGTTGACAAACCTTGACCCCAAGCCTAGTGATAGAGCAAGGAATGCCTCTACGGCTAATACTGACAAGAACTAACGAAGCAGGGAGTAAAGGGACTAAAACGTCTACGATCACTAAAACTAAATCTAATTTAAACAGTTACTTTCCGATTCTGGGAAGAAGCTGTACGACTAGGAATGTATCTATATCTGAACAATCCCTTGGCACCTCTGCTATGGTCACAAATCTGCCTCTGGTAAAATCATATAGCGCTGCTTGCTCTCTGCCATCACGGAGCTTAGAGCTCCCACGGAAAATAAAGACGTGCAGCAATGGCAATGTACTAAATATGTTTAATGGTATGGGCAAAACTGCACTAGTAGAAGTTCCATCTGTAAAAGACAAATCTAATCATGTCATAACTATTAGTGCTAGAGAAAAGTTAATCCTGCCAAACTTGGATGTGATGAAGATATCCGCCACTTCCTCCAAAATGAAAATCTCTACTGAGAAGGATTCTAAAACGATTTTTGCTACTAATCGCATTTCTATACATGGCCCTGCACTAAGCAGAGCCCTGCCAGAAAAAAGTAATGTGGACGCTGATAAGACTCTTTGTGATCCACTCAATATTCTGGACAAAGCTCTCCAAGAGCGCACATTCAATGCTGAAACATTGAAGCAGCTATCCACTTTTATTCCAGTGGAGGTGGAAAGGACCGAATGCATATCACATTCCAGTTTGGTAGGGAACATTGTTGAGAATACTGATAATGGTCCCTGGAAAACTCAGAGATATGCCCACAGTGGGGGCTTCCCAAATATTAAAATGCCTACTTTTTCTGCTTCACCTACACATGTGCCACAAGTCCGAGTTGTAAATTCCCCTTTACCTCGAACTGGTGAAAACAGTCAGATATCGGTAAACAAAGCGAATGAAAGGACTTACCTGGTTGGCTTTGAAGGGGATACGACCATCATGGATGGGAGGCATATTAATCGCTCTTTGATTTTGGCTCTTTTTGCTCGCATCCCCCAATTGAGAATGATTCAGTCAGAGGATATTCTGAGAGTATCGATAGCTCAGACTAACAATTATAGAGCTGTTTGTTATCTTAGTTCAGAGTCTATCTTAAAATTCCTCTGGTTTAATCGTGAAGAGATGAAAAATCATGGGCTCAGGCTATTTACTTTTGAATTGGAATCTACTGCAGACGATTTTCTAGCATATGTCGATCCCATGTTTTCGAAGGCATTGCTATCTGATGAGACTTTTCAGCTACCCAATCCTAGTGTTGAACCTGATTTGCAAGCATTATTCTCGCAGGTAGCAAGGTCAACAGCCATGCCATGACTGGAACCATTGTTCAACACTATTGTGGGGTCGACCAAACAGCATACAAAGCCATAGCTCCTTGATAAAACCCCCTTTAAAGTTCTCTCATGAAATACATGTGGTTTTTCTAATCTTATGTCTTGGTGCTCATTGCTATCGCCCGGGGATGAACCAACCATTTTGATTTTACAGGAAACAATGCAGATGAATATCCTTACTATCCCAGGCTATACCACACATTGCATGCCTGCAAAGAGGTCGCAACAAGGTCGCCCGAGTGGGGGTCTTGCAATTGCAATCAATAATTCCGTTAATATAAAATCAAAACGGATATGGGAATCTCCGAGTGTATTGAGTGTATTAGTGGAAACCCACTCGAAGATTATTCCACTCATCCTAATATTATCTCTATATTGGAATCCTGCTGCGGTGGTAATCGATGTAATATTAGAAGAACTCGATGATTGTCTATCAAATATATCTAATAACCATCAGTCCCTAGAAATTATCCTTGGCGGGGATTTCAATTGTGATTGTAGAGACCCCAGTGGGCATGGAAATATTAAATCCTCTTCCCTATCATCTGGAAGGGGTTTGCATTTCAGAGCTCCTCAGTGACTGGGCTATTGACATGATAATAAATGGAGATGGTAACTCGCAAATTACTTGGTTACGTGGAAGCAAGAACTCAATTATTGCTTTTATATTTACCACGAGGATGCTCACAGTCCTTACTTTACCTTTACAGACCAGCCAAATTTCAGGTAGTGATCACGCCCGAATCTCGTGCATGCCCAATATAGAATGAGAACTTCTAGCCATTGAACCAGCTCTGGCTCTGGTAGAGAGTGATCGCCCATTGATATCTGTTAGATGGAATCATGACCTATGCTTGCAATTTGTTAAATATGTTTCGTCTGAGGCACAAGCTATCATTTATTCGAATATCACTGATATAATGCTAACCATCCAGTCCCTCACGGAACTGTTTAAGAAAGCACTTACTCACTTTAGCAAATAATTTACTAGAAGAAACATTCCCATCCGTTTGATAGTACATGTAAATCTTTAAAAAGAAAGAAAAATAAGGCTCTAAGACAACTCAAAATGGCCTCTTTGGGAGCGTTATATTATCAAAAGAAGCGTCTTCAAATATTGAAATCTTATAAGCAGGATCTCAGGCATGTCCACATTCTAAACTATAACAGGGAGAACTGCAATCTTATAAAAGCATTAGCATCCCATGATACTAGAGCGATTTGGCGAGCACTGAGGAGCGGTGACAAGTCCTCGACACTGATAATGCATAATTGCATTTCCAATCAAGAATGGGAAACTTACATAATAATTAAATATCAGATGCCAACTAAATTCAAAGCTGCTCCAGACTTTGAGCTTTGTTATAGAATGGTCTTTGTTTGGAATAGTCTTTGACAGATATTAAATGGGCTCTCGAAACTTTCCTTTTCTAAATCTGCTGATCCAGATGGCCTCCCCCCTGCCTTTACAAGGCCGACACGGAATTCTGGGCTGGATTCTTGAAAAATCAAATTTGAATCAATTATTAACTCCGGATCCATTCCAGCGTCTTGATCTACTGTGAATATTGTACCTATTTTTAAAAAGGGCGACCCGGCGCTTCCACAGAACTACAGACCTATCTCGTTGATTGACACTGACGCAAAGTTGTTCTCTATTTTACTCCTACATGAATTAGAAAAATTCATAGCGGATAACGACCTGTATTCAAGATACCAAACAGGCTTTAGGAGAGGAATGAGCTCTTCCTTGAATGCTGCTATCATGGCTCACATGATAGATGGCACAAGAGGAAGGAATTCACAATCTGTCTATGTAGCTATGATAGACATGACGTCAGCGTTTGATAACGTTATTCGTAATCTTCTGTGGAATAAGATGCGAACCATGGGAATTCCATCTGTCTTACTCTTTTGGTTCATCAAACTACATACTAATACTTCATATAGGATTAAGATCTCAGTTGAGGGACAAACTACTGATCCAATTAAAACCTTGATTGGGCTCAAGCAAGGTTGCAATCTTGCGGCAACATTCTTTAATCTTTAACTTGCAGATCTAGATAAGGAATGGGAATGTCATAATTTGTTTGCAGTAAATGTCGGATCTTTGCGCGTTAAATGGATGGCATTTGCAGACGATATTGTCATTCTCGATCCTACACCTGCGGGATTGCAAAAGAAACTCGTATTGTTTGAGGAATTTGCTACGGCCCACAATTTGTCTCCGAACCCTGTAAAAACTGCGATCTTAAAATTTGGTATCAAACAAAACAGTAAAGGATACGAATGGGAGATCATGAAAACTAAAACTTTGTGCGTTACTAGCACGATTTATTTAGGATACAATCTCCAAGCTCAGAATTCTAAAAACGCTTGGACGAAACTAATAAAAAACAAGATCCGCTCATTATCATCTCAGTTAAAAATGATCTATCGAAAATTTAGTACATTTTCACTTATGCCAATGTTGGATTTTCTGATGCTGAAAATTGAAAGTGTTATCCTTTACTGCCTTGACATTTGTCTTTGTGACATGAATGATATAATAGATTGTATTCAGGGTTCAATGATCAAAAGTGCGATGCAATTACCAATGTCAGTCCCAAACGCAATTATTACACATGAGTTTGGACTTGTGGCTCTATCCGGACACTGGAAAGGCGCCAACTATGTAGATATGAAAAAATCTATTTTCCTCCAAAAAAATTGCTTATATGAAGACTTGCATGAATTGATGAACTCTACTAATTCGGTGTCCTTTTCTCAATATCAATCTACTATGGAACATTTACTAAAATTCACTGAATATCTCCATTGAAGATGTCCATCAGCGTCTGGTTTACGCCAAAAACCCAAAAAAAATCTCTTTCAACAAGACTGGAGGCTGACAATAGAAAAGATATCGCTATATAAAATAAATAGAGAATATTGTACGTTTACTAAACCTCGCTTGCCGAGATTTGACCACGTTACGCTATTCCCATGTAATTACATCAGGAAGGCTTATATATGGTTTAGAATGAATTTGTATCATACCAGAGAAATAACTGCTAATTGGAGTAGTAATGGCACCATACAAACTAATTGTTGCTTCCCTGAATGTAATGAGCCCTTGGAAACTCTGAAACATTTAATTCTTGAATGTCCTCATTTTAAATCTATGCGTACCAACCGCTCGATGAAATTTGTTAACATCGACTTTGAGGATTGCTTGCAATTTCTTTGGGCACGGAAGATGCAGGGTGTGCATAAACCTCTTGTTTTTTAATTGGTCAGCTTGTGCAAGCATATACAAAAAGAACTTCTTAATTATGCGATATAGATGTTTAATTTTTAAGAATTGCAAAAAAGGAATTTTAACTGTAATATGAAAACAAATGTGAATGTAATTGTTGTATTCTTGTTTTAATAGTTTATCTTTTGTAAAGGTTCTACATCTGTAATTGAACCATAGACAAATAAAAAATTAAAAAAAATAAAACAATGCTAGGTAGAACCAACCACAAGCGACAACCCTATCAGGAGAGAACAATATCAAACTACCCTAACACAAAAGGCAAAACTACCAACCTACTCACTCAGACAGGGCATTGGGTACAGGCGTAGGTTGAAAGTAGATTGTTCCAAGAGGAATAGCTTGCATCAACCATAAAGTGAGATGTAGGGGCAGCCCAAAACAAAGAGAGAAATGCAAATACTAGGTAACTTAACATAATGACAGAGAGATGAGAGACAGCCTTACCAGGCTGAAACTAGATCACTGAAAGGTAGACAACCTTGTACAAATCCCGAAAGACACACAATAGGAGTGTACATATGTCGGGACAACAATGCTACTAACCAACCCTTGAAAAAGAAAAAATAAACTCACCCCTCTTCACACACCTCTCATACTATAACTAAACACAACCACACCTCTTAAACCACAGAAATCCGCAGGCACTTCACCACACCACACCGCAACAACAAACAGACCACACATACCCTCACACAACAGCACACGACAGACTCGGACCGAATACCACACCAAAAAGCTCAGCGAACGGTGTTAACCGAACTGAAGCTGCCAACAGTACATCAAAGCTCCCTTACTCTTCTCCAAACTTCATCCAACTAAAACGCCCTCACCTACCCCCCTTGTCTTTCAGATCTGCCAAAGCGCCAGAGGACCACTCCGGTGGTGAAAGTACGCAGTACAAATATCCTTTAACACTAACAATATCGACTCCCTTGCCCCAGCCTTGCCGACCCCTCCCTTCTGGCAAACTACTGCCATATGTCCATCACTCCCTTCTTGTGCAAACTCCTGGATAAACTGGCTATCTCCCAGCTGACCCTCCACACTGAATCTATTGGTTCCTTCCACAACCATCAATCTGGCTTTAGAGCATCCAGAAGCACAGAAACTGCTCTTCTGAACAACCATGAAGAACTTCTCTCAAATCTTGACACTAGCACCCCCTCTATCCTCATTCTCCTTGACCTCTCTTCTGCCTTTGACATGGTTAACCACAACCTCCTGATCGCATGTCTCTGTGACACCCTGGGAATCACAGGGCAGGTTCTGGTGTGGTTAACCTCCTTCCTGTCCGACCGCCCATCCCAGGTGGCACTCGGAGCCTTTCACTGGACTATCACTTTCTCAACCTGTGGCATTCCCCGGGGATTTAACCTATCCCCCTGGTTCTTCAACGGCTATATGGCTGCCCTAGCACGTTTGATTGCCACTTTCACCTCTAACTTCCGGTGCTACGCGGATGACACGCAACTATCTTTCAGGCTACTCTCTGCCTCCTCCTCGCTCATATCTGACTGTCTGTCTGCTATTCAGTCTTGGTGTGCCGCACAAGACTGAGATTGTTTGCATTGGGACCCCTGCTCCTGCTCTCCCTCTTTCGCTCTGGCTGGCCTCCGCTGGCCATGCGCCTGCACCCACCTCAGAAGCAAGAAACCTTGGGGTCATCTGTGATTCCACTCTCTCCTTCTCTTCTCACATTTCAGACATCTCTAAAAAATGTAACTATCAGCTTCACCTCCTCAGAGGTACTCTACCATGTCTCACTTTCCCACAAAGGCTCACTGTCTCCAGAGCCCTGGTTCTCTCCAGGCTGGACTATTGCACCAGCCTCTTCCTCAACCTCCCTTCTTCTGCGCTGTGCCCTCTGCAACTCATCCAGAACAGAACCGCTAGACTAATCCTTGGCCTCAAGCCCAGGGACTGCATCTCTCCGGCATTGAAATCCATTCACTGGCCCCCTGTGGCTGCAAGAATCAAATTCAAGACCCTTTGCATTGTTCACAAGACTTTCTGGGGCCTGGGACCTACCTACCTGCAACGCTGCCTACCTAAATACTGTCCCTCACAAGCCCTTTGCTCATCTACCTGCAACCTTCTGCGAGCCGGTTCTCCAAGCAGAGATTTGGAGGGAGATCCTTATCCTCAGCAGGTGCCTCCCTCTGGAATAGCATCTCTGCCACCCTCCGTCTTGAGCCAGAACCCCTTAAATTCTGGAAACTCCTCAAAACTTTCCTCTTCTCTTCCTTCTCTCTCCCTTTACCCTGCTAACCTAGTTCTCTGTTTTCTCCCTCTCTCCCTCCTCTTCCTTACAGCATGCTGACTGGCCGCAGGTGGTACCTCAGAGTCTCACTGGTCCCCGGCACCCCCACCAGTCCTCTCTCGCACTTGTCTCTGGGCCTTACACCCCACCCACACTCAATGCACTTGAGTAATTAATCTAGGAGAGTGGTTCTCTCTGCAATTACCCCAGTCACAACCGACCGGGCGCACTTGATGCTCCCTCTCCCAGTGACCCTATGTGCACTTGCTCGATTCGTACGCACCGCACCCGAAGATCGCCTGTCTGTTCTCTTTTGTCTTCACCTCTTGTACTGTTTAAACTGCAGAATCGCCGTCAGGCCTATTTGCTGTCTCCCAAATAGTTAAATGTATTTTTTACGCAATTACTCTGCCTGTGCAGACGATTATCTTCTCAGAATTTCAAGGGCTCTGAGCAACTGTTTGTTTTTTCCACATGCTTCCACCCTCATTGAGCGCTTGGAAACACTTGCCTCTGTATAAGCGCTATATAAATAAACAATACCTAACATACCAAGGAGGAGTAGTGGAGGCATAGAGAGTGCGATGAGAACAATTTTGAGCGGTCTACCTGTTGTCGGCTGTTCATTGGTCTAAAGGGAGTAGAAATAGAGGAGGGAAACCAGAAAGTGTTGTCAAGCCCTGCCTGGACAAAATGCACATTGCAACTGGAAGGTGAACAGAAGGAAGCTGGCGGACCAGGTCTGAGAAAGCACGAGAGGGACCCAGAGTAGAAGGACCACTTATTCAGTGCAGAAGAAGATCCTGGTTGTTCCCAAACATGTGTGGGACGCTGATAGAAAAGTCCTCGGGCCCCAGGAAGGTGGGTGAGCTGCTACAAGCAACTGAATGACCACGTGGACTAGTGGAGCCCCACAGCAGGCCCAGGCACCTAGGAAGACCCGAAACCACTGTTGACCAAACAGGTACGCTGGTGGTCAGGGAGGCGCTGGAGCCCCAAAGTAGTGCTGAAGAAGTAGAAGCAGAAGCAGTAGAAGACATTTGTGAAACACGTAGAAGGCGAGTCTGGGACTTGCATCCAAATGAAGAGTGCATCACGCCGAATCTTCATAGTCACAGTACCTGGCTTGGGGTAAGTGCACAAGGTACCAGGATGGCTGTGATATCAGCAGCAATAGATTGTCTAGGGGAGGGGAGTCACTCCCCTAGTGTTGAAACCTTCAGGAAATAAGTGGAGAGGAGGGTGGCATCCTCTAGACTGGTGATTATTTGTGAGAATTAAAATCCCCTCGTTGAACATACGGAGGGTACAAAAGTCTGGGAGTAAGACTGTTTTTGAGAACCTTTGTGTGGCAACAAATCACCAGGGGAAGGAAAGTGTCCCACCTCGTTTAACTGGAACTTTAAGACATGGAGAACTCTCAGGAGGAGGGAGGTACTCATGAACTTTAGTTAAGGATCTTGTATTGGCACCCTGTTTTTGGAACTTTGTTTTCTACAGAGAAATCCCCTTTTTTGTAATATCCTGAGTTACGAGTGTAAGGGACGGAAATAGGAAAAAGGACATTACCCCCGTGGGTCATGCTTGGTCTGCCAATTTACTTCAAAAATACAACAATTTTATTTTGGAGCAAAAACTTGGACCTTGAGTGATGTCTCTAATTGCAAAACCAGCCAAGTTGTATACTGTATCGAGTGCCCCTGCCAGCTGCGATATGTGGCGCAAACGATACGCAATGTGGGCGTACGGATCTCTGAACACAGGTCACGGATCCGATGTAAGAATCTTACATCCCCTCTAGTACAACACTACATAAAGCATAAACACAGCCCAATGGTATCAAATGGTGGGTCATTGAACGGGTCCGGAGGGGCCCCAATATCCAAGGAAGACTTTAAGACCTGGAATGCAGGTGGATACACAGAATGGATTCTGTAGCCCATGGGCTGAATGAACAACAACTTTTTCCACATTAATGTATTATGTGGCTAGCCTGGCCACACACAGGGAGGCTTCGCAGCCATGGGTAGGCATTACCTTATGTGCATTCCATGTACACCCTAAAGCCATTCGTACCATCTATGCCATACTCGCAAAAAGAAAAAAACCTCTTTGACTTGCCCTACAAGCTTCAACTAGGCACACTAAATACTCAGTGGACATACAACCCCCTCTTCTCGTTTCAATGTATACATATCCCAAACCCATGGGCATTTGCACACCAGGTTCAGGGCCTTTTCAGATCAGGCAATGTTGGACGCAGACTATTTTTTGCATACAACAGACCGCCGTTTTCATTCCAACACCATCATGCAGATGAGGATACACAGACTCAGCCCAGCGTCTGCATATACTCATTTGTTCCATGCCGCACGTCGCTACACATGGCTACTCACCCGCACATCGAGGAGAGTGCACAATAGCTCACTACTAGCACAGTCAGTGTCTTCGCAATACCGAGGGCCATTGCCCTGGTTATGCAAGTATACTTCCTGGTAGAGAGTAAGACAGCCAACCGCGGTCGCATGGCTGCTGCACCGTGATTGGACTACAGATGACGCGCCACTCCTGGGGCCCGTCCGTTGCGGAAACGACTGCTTCCGCATCCAACACGTCACCACCAATAAGGACACTGGGCCTCAGGATCTTGATTGGTTAGTAATAACACACCCCTTAACCCCGCCCAGACCAAGCTTTCGGCACCAGGCTACAGTACACCAGGTGGACGCTGCACGGCCGTGGTGGTGCTGAGCTGCCAAACTACTGCACAGCCGAGCCGCCCCACGTGGCAGTTCACGCATGCAGAATCGCCTTGCCCGCCCAAGCACAGATCCATATCTTCAAAGGTAATTGGAATAGCGGACACCACATCAGATATTTGAGCCCGTAACTCCAAGCATGCTCTACCCATAGCTGAGCTGCTTTTTAAATTTAATTTCCTTTCCCTTCTTTTTTTGCCAGGCAGCACATGTCGTCTCTGTGACATGAGAGTTGTGGCTTTCACAAACAAGTAGACACAAATTGCGTCCTATTCCACCGTTCTCCACTGTGGGGATACTGTTTTTGATACCACGCGCACACCAGCCTGCACCAGGTACCCCACTTCAACTATACCTTCACTTCTAATTTGCACTCTCCTTCAACCTGGCTCCAATTCAAACCTTGGAGCCCAGCACTGTAGGATACTCAGGCAGAGGCTTTTCCTCACGCCTGCCTTGCTTGAGAGGGGGCACCGATAGCTTGGACTCATATTTTTCCCCCCCTCTCTCTTCTTTTTTCGCTTTCCACTCAGTGACAAGTGACCCCGGATGCAACTTACCTCTGCGCATCCCTCTCACACCAGACTTTAAAAGCGGTCCCGCTATCTGCAACTTTCCGGCCCGGAAGCATGCCACTCGAAGAGATTTCCTACTAGCTATCTGTGGTGAGACACTTATTACTTACGTCCACCCCAGTCTGTCAGGGATACAAGTCCTCCTATGTTTTATTTACCCTGACCGTCTATTAGCCCAGTTTTCATGAAGCATTGTCAATGCTTTTTTACCCACCTTTATGTTTTGCATTAAGTGCTTTTCCTCTTACCAATTTGCCCAGCAATGTCAAGAAAGGAAACACATTTTACCAAGAGGATATTATATTTATTATTTTTTCCTCGTTTTGGTTTTTGTTATAGGGGCTGTTTAATCGCCCTGATGAAGGCGGCTACCATGGAAAAATAAAGCATCCCTCTGACTTTGTTTCAAGATGGATGATATTGCCGCAGAAACGTCCAGTTTATGCGAGGGGGAACAACAAGCCCAGTGTTATAGGCACTTCTGATTGACTTTTTCACGTGGTGGTTTGACCACATCTTTTTTTCCCCCTTCAACGTTGGCACATGGTTATCAGAATTATTCCCTTTTTCCTTTGCAAAATTAATCAGTCAGATGTATGACTACTAGAACTTTCTAGGCACTTGAATAATTCATGATGCGTTATGCAATTTAACTACAATTTATGCACCAGAGATTTTGAATCTGGATACAAAAAATAATAACCTTAGGTGCAAAACCTAGAGGTGTATCCACTATATTTGCTATTCTTTTGGTTTATGTTGTAAATGTGTTGTTCCTTTTAACTACACTAGTCCTATGACTGGTATATGATTCATGCTGTTCCTCTGTTTATGACACCAATATATGTTTTCTGTTTCAGTCCAGCAATGTGTTGTACATGTAATTGTTTATAAAAAAAAATCATTTTTTTTGTCTCAATACAATTAAGTATATTTATGATACAGCCCCTTCTGTGTTTGTGTGTTTTTTCTTCCTTGACAATTTCATGGGCAACTAACTTTGGGATATATTCCTTGAGTATGAGTAGGAAGGTTACCCAATAAAACCAAAATGTTTTGCATCCCTTGAGGAAGCAATTGGGTTGAGCCTACTAGTAGCAGTACTAACTCCTTTTTGTTTTCTTTACTGTTTATGCCTGAGTCTGCTACTTCTCACCACGGGCATTCCGAAAATATTTTTTTGGGGAAATAGGTTTGAACATGGAACAGTGGAGGCATTTTGATTTTGGACATCCTGATAAAGACACTAGTAGTTTTGGTTGAGGTTGCGAAACGACTATTAGCTTTAGGGCAAGATAGGATTTAACCCAGCCCCTTTTTACTTCCAATAAAAGTTTGTAGCAATCAAAATGCCACCTTTGTGTCCGCCTCATTCGTCTGATCCCTTACAATGGACATAGATGGGGAGAACGCGACACTTCCTAAAATCTGCTGGAATTTCAGTAGGCTTGCTTACCTGATGAACTGAAAATTGTCCACCAAGATGCTGCTGCGTATAAGGACAAGGTCTGGGTTCTCTGTCCTTTCCCTTAGCTACGGTTATCATTATTGGCTGCTGGACGTCCTTCTATGGGTGCCCTTTGTCCTACCGTGTTACTTCCAGGATCTCCTAGAAGTCACATGGCAGGACATGAAATGTCCTGCCATGTTCCTCCTCACTGATTGCAATGATGTCCTGTTTTAGGTCAGATTATCTGCTGTCTTCCCATTGTATCCTTCTGGTTTTACGAGATAGGGAAAAGTGTTTTCGTTTCCTTGTGATATTTCTTCTTTATAAAGGATGCACATCAAAAAGACAAAGTCATTTCGGCTGTTTTTTGTGTGGCCTTCAAAGGTGGAAATATCACACTACTGAGGGGGGATTTCACCACCCCCCAACCACCCCTGGGAAGGCGTTCCCCTGTCCACTCCAAACGTCTCCGGAGTTGGCAGGCTGACTCAGAAATTGGGGGTATTTCACTGCGCAAGAACCCTTATGTCCACAGCCTCCCTTCCCCCCAAAGCATTCTCACTCAACGCCCACTACAGACACACTGATCCAGACACACAAACATGGAAAAGCTCCAACACTCAAGTTTACCCACACCTCCCCTTCCAATCCACACGCAACAAACATTCCCCTTCCACACCCACACACATCAAAATCTCGAAAAGACATACTTCGGGGACCTGCATCTCCCCTCTTCCTGGTAGCTCACTGCCTGTCAGTCCCTGCGTGCACTTGTGTTCGGCAGGGACGTTACAGTTCGATTTATAAAGAACGCTCTGGTCGGTCTGCGAGCTGTCTTTCTGAATCAGTCTTTTTATAAACCGTTTGTCTTTTTGAACAATATTTTCACTTAGTGCCGTTTGTTCAATAACCCGCCATTGCTCTTCATATGGGCGTGGCTATCCCTGTTGTCCCCATTATGGGACCCTTTTTGGCTGGTAGCTCTGTTCTGCTCCAAAGCCGTCCAGATATACTTGGTTGGGTTACTCAGTCTTCATGGTGGATTTCCTCCTGATGCTTTTGCTCCAGGCTGAAGGATCGAATGATGTTTCGTTTTGTGGGTGTGTGTCATGATTGGTCAATGGTTCAAATCACTGGGTGACTGGATCGAGTAAGATCACCAGGTAGTTTCGCCATTCCGGAGTTATGTTCTGAAAACCAGCACTGTAGGAAAATATGCTTTGGCCCTGGGATGATAGGTTAGTCTTCAGGACTTGGTTGCTGCCTTTTCTACGCCTCTGGGGTAGAACTCAAGATTTAGTTGACCACTGCCCTGCATGCAGACATTGTCCTATTATTTTATATGGGGAACCTTTGATCCACAAGTGAAGAGTATTCAAATTCCGGTCTTATTATTTTGCTTGCTTGGTTTTCCCCCAATTAATTTAAGTAATAGAAACACAAGAAACATATTCTGCAAGAAAACATAATACTTTGTATTGCAACACTATGAAACTCTAATATACATCTAGTGCAAAATTGGGGTTGCAGACAATACAGTGTCAGATGTTTCCCATCTTCGGGCAACTTACTCTAACTACTTAGTTTGAAAATGTTAAACATCTCTGAGTAACCCGTTAACATCATATTACGTTAAGACTATGTATCGACCTGAGAACTGAATGTATTTTTGACAATTCTGACAAATGTGCATAGAATTTTGCATGTTATTCATTGTGCAGGTGGTCTAAATATAAAGTACAGCAGAGCCATCAACTGTAAACAGTTGCACATGGGGTAGATAAGACTGAGGTAATTAGTCTGCTCACTCATCAGCACTGCATCCCATATAATATGGAAGAGTTGCGTGAAATGTTCGGTCCAATGTTCAGTCATTGATATAGAATGTACACTATTTCCTATGTCAATACATTCACTAGTCATCTCTGCTAATTCTTTAAAGGTCGTTCAATATTAAAATTCTATTCACATGCAATGTAATGTTCTTTTATTTCATGTATGTTCAGTCTAAGGTCTGCCGAAGAGCCACTCATCTCACAGCACTTCGCATCAATAACCATGGCAATAAGGAGCTATACAAATATCAAGTAACATAACATATAAGGAGGAGGATGGTTAGAGACATAGGTAGGAGGTTGATTTGAGATATACCAATATATATGGAGTAGGCTGTTTTGATAAATGAGGATGGTAAGTTGAATCATCAGGAGAAGGAGGTCAATTGAGAGATAAGGAGTAGGTAGAATTAACATATCAGGGGGCTAATTGGCAAAATCATGAGGTTGGTGGGAGACTTAGGGAGTTTGGTCAGAGGCTTCGGTAGAAGGGTGGTTTAAGAGTTCAGGAGGAAGTATATTGTAAACATCAGGAGGAGGTTGAAATTTGATATCCTGAAGGAGTTGTGGGTAAACATCAGGGTGCTAGGAATATCAGAGCTATGAAGATCAGTAATATGAGGGGCATGCTTGTCCCAATGCATGGGGAAAGGGTGAGAGCCTGATCAGAAGGTTTTGAACCCACGTTGGATGGAGGAGCAATCACATAGTATGGTGCTGAGGATAAGCTGGACGAGAGCAGGAGTTGAGAGGTAGTGAATAGGAGTCAGGATATGCAAGATCTGCAGGGCCTGCACAACTGTTCGGGCAAGCGGAAGTAGAGAGCATTTTCCCAATACGTTGTTGGAAGGATAGATTGTTATCCACAATGAATCCTACTGATTTTGGTGATAGGGTGAAGTGAAACCTGAACTGTCCAAGCACATTTCCTCTTTGAGTGGGTTCCTGCTCGGAGTAGTAGGTAGAAATATGAATTTGGACTTCGCTGGGTTACACTTTAAGCATGCACTTGTCATCCACATTTGAATGGTTGTAAAGCATGAGCGAAGGCAAACGCTATCTCGAGGGCCCTTGACCTCTAGGTACAAGTGTGTATCATCTCACATAGTAGTGTATCACAGTGTATATTGGTATATCACTGCATTGGGTTCACTTAAGAGTGAACCAATCAGTTCCACAGAGGTTAAAGATGAACAGGCAGTGAATGGAACCTTAAGGAATTGCACAGGTGAGGCAGAGGTGTTCAGATCTCAGGGAGCCCATCTGAACTGCCTGATGTCTGACAGATAGGTATGATGTGAACCAATTTAGGATGGCGCTAGAGAAGTCCATCCTGTGTGCTAAAAGGGTGAATAGTGTGTTGGTTGACCATGTTGAGCACAATCGAGAGTTCCAGGAGGACTAACAAGTACCCTTTGTTGAAAGTCTGAAGGGCGTCATTGACTACTTAGATGGTGACTGTTTCAGTGAAGAACATAGGGAACAACCCGGAATGATAATCCCAGAGCAGACCAAGTTGCTCAATTTTTCTAAGTAGTTGGTTAGCAACTGTCTTCATAGTTACTTTGTTCTCAAACAGGAGGCTCATGATAGGTTAGTAGTTTGCTAGTTCTTCTCGGTTGGGGTGAGTTTTTCAAGAGTGTTTGGGAAGGTACCCTCGCTGCAGAGATGCTGTCTTTCCCTAGAAGTGCATTATGTTCAGGCCTAGTATGTTTCTTAAGTAAGGATGGTGGCCAAGCTGATGATGTCGGTGTAAGAGTTTCGTTTTAAGGATGAGAGAGCGTACAAGTAGTCCTCGAGCAAGCGGGGAGAAAAGAAAAGAGGATTTGGAGCACTCGATGTGGAGCTTTATGCTACCGATCTAGTTGATAAAGAACTTATTTATAGCCTCACACTTCTCCCAGGATTCTGGTACCTCTGGTTCTGGTGAGCGGTTCCAAGGTGCGTTTGACAGCCTCGTGAAGGGCTTTGCTTCTGCTAGGGGCTGCCATAACTGTTGTTGTGTAATAAGAAGTCTTGGCTTTAGAACGTCATCTGGTTTTGGGTCTTTGCACCAGCATTTCTCAATAGCTCTACTACACCATTTTCTGAAAAATAGCTCTTGAGTTTACGACGGGTGGACACTTTGGTTCTGGCATGGCCCAATTTTACGGAGCAAACGTATCTGTAATCTCCTTTGAAGAATGGCTATTGGTTTCAAACAGAAAGACATTCGAAAAAGGTGGGGAAGTTGGAGATACTCTCACCCAGCACCTCCATTGGAAAATGTTTGAAAGAGCGCTGTGCTACTATGGGCTTTCCTTTGGGTAGAAATCAATTTTTTATAATTTTTTCGTTTTGATTGTGCATTGATGGAAATGGACGAACCATTAGTTATGGAACCCAGTACGACTAGCGATTAGCAGAAATGAGAATGTTCAAAATTATACTGCTATTGGTTGACAAAGATATAGATCTTCTTTCCATACCTCCAGGTGCAAAATGGGTTGTTCAGGGGAGTTTGTTTTCCAGATAAACTTGGAGCCAATAAGGAGCGCGGTAGGTAAGTGCAGCAGAGTGGCAAAGGAGTGAGGATAAGGCTCCAAGTGGAAGAAACTCGTAGTAGCAGGTAGGAACAAAAAGTGGACGCAGCAGTGGGAAGAGGACGATAATTGTAATGTGAAAATGATTTGATTAATTACTCAAACATACTTAAAAAGGCGCCTTGTGGCCACCAGAGGGCGCAGAGGCTTCCATGCTTTGCGCGTAAGTTCTGTTCCTAGAGCCCCGAAAAGTGATCTGAGCCCCACTTTCTGGACCTCCCATAGGCAAAAACCCCAGCTGTCGGAACACCCTCCCCTCAAGTGGACGAAATCCCGATTGAAATCGGAGGAGGAATCCTCCGAAACGCGACGAGACGCAGAACGGCCTCGCCAGGCGGACAAAATGGAAAGTGAAACCTCCTTGATACGCGGCCGCTGAAGATCGCCACCCCCCCCCAGAGAACATTTACGGGCACTCCTCGGGCGCAACGGTGCACTGCCCACGACCGCAGTGAAGGAGGGACCTGCAGCCGAATTCCCAGCCCCCCGACGATCAGAAGAGGTGGGTGCAAGTTGCCATGCACCACCCCCCCCGCTCGTCGCATTGCCGCCGCTCGGGGGAGGCGTGCGCCGGGCCCCCGATCGGAGAGGGGTGCAAGCAGCAGCCTAAAGCCCCACATAAAGGAAATACCCTCAATTGAACCTAGACATTGCCCGCGACGTCCCAAGCCATCCCTGCCCCCCCGCACTGCTGCATCTGCCAACTGGGGCTTCCCCTGAAGGGACACAGAGAGGAAGTTCCAGCCTCCTGAGGAACGAGTTAGTGTACTGGGCTCCCTCCACCCAGCAGACCTCAGTTTCCTCACGGAACCCCTGCAAAGAATCTCCCGGCGCATTCAACAAACGCGGGCCCCGTGTCCGCTTTGGCCACGAACATTTTTCATTAATCTGGTCTCCCTGTGCACGCCACACGGAGGAGCCCTTGAGATACGGACAACGGCTACCCACATATAGAGTGAGGACTGACCCCAAACACATCTTGACACGCACCCACTAGCCCCAAGCTACGGAAAGCAACACCAAGTAAGAGGTGCAGAGCCACGAAGACAAAGTGGCAGACCACGGACCCTTTAAGTTCTAATCACGCATCAGAACAAGAGACCACGAACAGTGCCTCACACGACAAACAATCCCCGGAGCTGCAGTGCCAAAAGAAAGGAGACAACTCCCTCCGGAGTCCCAACCCAGCTCACCAGAAGCTCAGTCCACAGTCTCTGCCAAACAGAAACGACAAAAGGTGAAAACTCAATTGCAGGGACCCAAGCATATAACTGCGCACCCTCCAATTAATTGCCGAAGACCACATAGAAAGACAACATTCCGAAATCTCCCGGGTAAGACGTCCCCCATATAAGAGCTGCTATTGCCGCGGCATTGAACTGTTACCATCTTCAAGGCCTTCTGGACCACATGAGCGTAAAAGAGAAATTGGCCTCATTCGCCTATGTATCTTTACCCCCTGGAACCAGCAAACTCAATATGGCAAATACAGATATGACAGGGAGTGAATTAGCGGCCACCAAGGGGGACATCGCAGCCTTGCTGGGAGAAATAAAGAACTTGGGGGCCAACATCGGATGTAAAATAGACAAAATTACGAATCGCCTGGACAGCATGGAAGAAAGGCTGGAAGGAGTGGGACGCAACCAAGCCTCCATAGACACACTCGAGGCACAGCTTGACCTGAGAATGACGGCCTAGAAAGGCGGGAAGAGGACTTTAAACTAAAGCTCCTTGACTTGGAAAACCGTGAAAGACGAAACAATATACGCATTTTTGGGATCCCGGAACGAGAAGGGGAGACGGAGGGTGACCTGAGAAATACTCTACACAACATCATCAAACTCCTTGTCGCTGATGACGCCATTGACGAACCCCAAACTGAAAGAATTCACAGGGCCGGAGTCCCCCCGGGTGGACCGAGATCAGTACTAGCACGATTCCACTGCTTCCAAGATAAGACTAGAGTCCTTGAGAGATCTAGAAACAGCGATGGAATCACGCTCGGAGGTGCCCAGATTTCAATATATCAAGACTTATCATCGATGACTCTCGCGCTCCGGAGAATGTGCGGACCCTTAGCGAAGCACCTGAAAGAAAAGAATATCAGGTACAGATGGGGGTACTCCTTCTCCCTCTCCTTCGAATACAAGGGAAACAAAATAAAGCTGAGCTCGGAAAGGGAAATCAAGACGTACATATCCTACCTGCTTGGCCCCCGCTCAGAAGACAACAAGCGGGAAGGGCCGCAACGAGAGGATAGAGGATGGCGCCTCCATGGTCCCAGGAGAAAACGTGTGAAGGGTTCGGGGAAATTTTGAAGAGGTAACGCCTCCCCGGAGGCAGCCACCTGATCACCCACGA
Organism: Ambystoma mexicanum; assembly: GCF_040938575.1. Taxonomy (NCBI): domain Eukaryota; kingdom Metazoa; phylum Chordata; class Amphibia; order Caudata; family Ambystomatidae; genus Ambystoma; species Ambystoma mexicanum. The sequence continues at coordinate 120,540,116 of NC_090923.1, forward strand.
AACTTTGGTAAAATGACATCTGTTTCAATGTTAAAAATAGAGACTTCAGTAGACAAAAATAGGGAGGGAGGGAAAAAGGGGGGAAAAAAGGAAGAAAGGGAAAAGAAAAAGGAAAACTTCCTTCTTGCCTGATAATAAAGTCAGGAAATGAACATGGGGGACGGGCATAGGGGGCTCAATTGAAATTGAGATGATATATTAAGCATGGGGACGTGATGTAACGGTCTCCATAGGTGGTTCGATGTTGGACCACAATTACCACCTGGGTTCAATCGAACGAACGCCATCAACTCAGGAGGGGAGGGGAGGAGGAGGGAAGGGGGAATAGAAACGTGGAAAAGGTTGTATCAACATCTGAATTAATCTGAAATATCAAAAGTAACATGGGACTTGGAGACCGCATAATTGTCTAGTCGCTGAAAGTGAGCAACCTCCCAATAAAAACCAATGATGACATCACCCGATGAACTGAAAGTGAGGGACTCTCTCAGAGTAGGGACCAGAAATGTGAAGGGCTTGAACTCACTAACCAAGAGGTCACTGGTGTCTAGAGAATTTTGAAGATCCAATATCGACATCCTTCTGCTGCAGGAGACAAAGTTTGCAAAGGGAGAGGAACGAAGCATCCTTGGGAAGCGGGGAGGGCTAGAATTCTGGGGCTCTGGTCCACTCAGGAAGGGAGGTGTCGGAATCTTACTCAAGAAAGGAATTAAATTTGAAGTGGGTAAGACATGTTCTGATGTGGGAGGTCGTGCTCTCCTTATAATGGGGAAAATTGCGAAAGTAAAGGTAACAATTGCCACTGTATACTCACCCAACACTGGACAGGCCAAATTCCTCGAGAAAACGATCCCTAAAATAATGTTGGAAGCCGCAGGTCATATTATCCTGGGAGGTGACTTTAACCAGTGGGCAGACCCGACTAAAGACTGGAAACCAGGTAAACCCGAAACGAGAAGCTAGCATAAGGGTGACCGCACTGAACTGTCGGATATAATGGAATTGTATGAAATGAAAGACGTGTGGAGAATTTTACACCCAAACGATAGTGGATACACTTTTTATTCAAACCCCCACAACACACTCACACGTATTGATTATGTATTTCTCACAAGCGATCTCACAAACACTGCACAATACTCAGATATCATCCCGATAACATGGTCAGATCAGGACATGGTCCTAGCAGATATTAACTGGGCAGATTTACCTGTTATGGGAGGGAAATGGCGGTGCAATGAGAGCCTCTGGAAGGATGCAATTTTCAAAACTGTAATGGAGAATGAAATTAACGTACTTTAAAATTAACGATAATGGGGAAGTATCTAAACAAACGATCTGGGAAGCCGTGAAGGCCACAAGGAGAGGCATTCTAATACGAGAAGGGAGCGAAAGGTCATAGAACTGAAATATGCCAATCAGAGGGAGAGATAAGAAAGGACCCCGAGGTAGATCCTGACAAAATGAAAGCAGCCCAAAGAAAAAGGGAGGACCTACGGTTGTTGGAGCATGAACAAGTAGTACGTAAATTACGATTCCTTAAACAGAAATTTTACGAAAAGGGAGACAAGGCCGACGCACTATTAACCGCCAGGCTTACAGAGCAAAGAGCAGAGTGCAAGGTACAGGAAATAATAGAGGACGACTCCTCTTCAACTCACACTCCCCACACCATCCCAGAGTGCTTTGCCAATTTCTATGAGAATTTATATACCTCTGAAATAACTCCCGGCCAATTAGACACAAACTCCTATCTATTCCCAATTAACATGCCCACGATAACGTACGCAAAAGCCGAGCTCTTTGACTCTCCAATTGTTGAACAGGATATCCAAGACGCAATGAAAAGGTTAACCCTGGGCAAATCTCAAGGGGAAGATGGCTATACTGCTGGCTTTTATAAAACGTTTAATAAGCAACTAACAGCTGTCACGACCCATATAAAAAAAAACCTGGCCACCCCATGGGCCAGGAGGGGCCTTGGATCGGGTCTCAAACAAACTCAGGCATCCTTTGCTGAAGCCCTCTTGGGGCCAGTCCCGGCGCCGTTGGCACCAGGCTCGTACTTCGTGAGGACTTGTGTTTTGGGACTACTTTATTTCCAGTGCCAGCCAACATGGAGGCACCCACATAGCTTGGTTCCCTTGGAACCAAGCTATGCGGTATAGTGTTTTGGGGGTGGTAGCCTAGGAACTACTTTACCTGGACTACTTTTCTGAAGCTATTTAAACCACACCCGACTTGAAGGACACGCTTCGCGTTACTCTGCAATCCTGCATTGTGACGCTCATCGTGTTCAGCTGCACCTGCGAACCTTGGAAGAACAGCATCTGAAAAACAAAAGGACATTGTTAATAGCAGCAGCTTACCTGTGATTTCACCGCTAGCTGCCCTCTGCTCCTGCAAATAGCATCCAAGGAACAGCGAACCTCCCGGACCGACGGATCTGCAAAAAGGAGAGAAACAGGAAATTAGACATTTTACAATTGTGCCGGCAGCTTACCTCACGAGTCGCCCATCGACCAGCATCGCCTTGGGACTTCTTGCTCCGGGTGAGTACCGCAATCTACGGGAACAAAAGACAACAGGTCAGCAAAGGCAAGGCATCATAGCCCTGCGCATAGCGCCTACTTACCGCATCAAGGCGCTCTCAAAGCACCATCACCTACCGGCGAGTCCCAACTCAGCCAACGTTCCACAGCGAACCTCCGCGCACCTAAGGAGAGAGAAAAGACATTGCTTAAACCCAAGAAAGGCATGCAAGTATAACAGTAATAAGGCCTACCTGAAAGACTCTAAAGGGCCTGCATCAGTGAAGTAACTAGATCGCACTCGCCCACGAAGGACAACGCGCCCCAGCCAAGAAGGCAGGACGGAGAGCACGCCAAAACCCATAACAAGGTGAGGAAAGGTCCGGGAAGGGGCTGCGGGCATACAGGGTGTTGGGAGGCTCTTACCCCAGTTGCCCAGTCTTGAACATTGCCCACCTGTATTCCAGGCAGAACTTCTCCGCTGATCATACCTGGGAGCGGCTGAGAAGGATACCAAAGTCCCCACAGCTGGGTGGCGTCCCCGTGGACCTAGGTGAGCATAACAGAACGTGAAGCCTGCCAAACCAATCCACCTGGGCGCCATGGAAGAATCAGAATTAGACCAATTGGCCCAATTGTTAGGAGAACTTCGTGCCGAGGTTCACTCTACCAGACAGGAGACTAACGCTCTCCGCAGTGACTTATTGGTGACTAAAGAGCATACTGAAGATATCAGCAGGCAAGTCTTACAATTACAAGCGGGTCAGACGCCTCTACCTGGGAACAACCCACTGATGTAAAATCCTACCATGTCATCCACTGTCTCTACTCCGTAACAAGTTGTGTTAACAGGTGCAGTTCCTTTGGCACCACCGGAGAGGTTTGCTGGTGATCCACGAAAATATGCAGCTTTCATGAATCAGTGTCGCCTTCATTTTCTTTGCAAGCCGGGAGCATTCCCAAATGACCAAGCCCGGGTAGCCTTTGTTTTATCATACTTAAGTGGCAGCGCCGCAGATTGGTCGGTACCATTGGTGTCCCCTGGTGATCCTTTATTACATGACTTTGGGGAATTTCAGAGGGAAATGGAAAAACTTTTTGCTCGCCATTCCCGAGAACAAGCTGTGGACAATGAACTCCTTTCCCTCCGACAGGGGAATCAGGATTTGTTAACGTACATCGCTACTTTCAACCGATTGGTTGCTGAAGCTAGGTGGCCTGAAAACAAAAGAACCACGTTGTTTCATCAGGGCTTACGGCGAATTAAAAGACATTCTAGCTCAAGTGGTTAATCCTCCCAGAGATTGTTCTGAATTCATAGATTTGGTTGTGCAACTGGACCACCGGTTGCAAGACCGAAAAGAAGACCTTTCTAAAAAGGACCCTCGGCCAGTGTACCTTCGACCTAGAGACAATGTAACTCGAGTGCAAGAAAATACTGTGGAGCCCATGCAAATCGGAGGGGTACGACCCCCGATAACAAAACAAGAGCGAGATAAAAGGAGACAACAACAACTATGTCTGTACTGCGGAAAGTCAGGGCATTTCCTGAAGGACTGCCCAGTGAAACCTCCGAGGAAGATCGTTGGAGCCATGGAAAAAGATGAAGAGGAGTGTCAGTCGGGAAACTACCCAGCTCGGCAAACGTAGAGGTCAGTTTGTCGAGTGAGGGAAAAGAGCCACCGACCTCACACTTTGCAATACCGGTGATCTTAATTAATAACCAACAGTCGTCAAGAATTCATGCCATTGAAGCATACATCGACAGCGGAGCAGTTTGGAATTATATAGATCAGGACCTGGATGAAGAGATGGGGCTTCCACTGTGTTCCAAGCCGACTACAGACAAGGTAACCACGGTGAATGGGACAATAATCGCTTCCGGACCCGTAACCCACCGCACAGCCGAGATAACCTTGCTGTGCCAGGACGGACATCGGGAACTTATTTTGTTCGATCTCATCAAGGCACCTCAATTCCGGCTCATACTAGGGATGCTATGGATAGTCGCTCACAACCCTTTGATTGACTGGCGGGCAAGAAAATTAACCTTTCCCAGCAACTGCTCCCCAGCCTGTTATTACCAAGAACAGAAACCTGCTTTCAGTATCTCTACGACTCCTGAAGTGGCAACTCTGGGAGTGACTTATACCTTGCCTGAGGAATACCACGATTTCCAGGATGAATTCCAGAAGGACCAAGCAAACACGCTGCTGCCGCACAGGCCCTATGACTGCCAGATCGACCTTGTTCCCGGTGCTCAAGTTCCTTGCGGCAGAATCTATGCTCTCACGGAACCCGAAAACCTTCATCTGAAGGCTTATTTAGACCAGTACCTCGCAAATGGATTCATCCTTCCATCCAAGTCCCTTGCAGCTAGTCCTTTGTTCATCATACCGAAAAAAAGAAGGGGATTTAAGAACCTGTATTGACTACCGCGCATTAAACCAGATCACTGTGAAGAACCGTTATCCATTGCCGCTCATCCCTGAAATACTGGACCAGGTCAAAGATGCCAAAATTTACACCAAGCTGTACCTTCGAGGAGCATACCACCTTTTGCGGGTCAGAAGCGGTGACAAATGGAAAACTGCTTTCCGCAACCAAATATGGTTTGTACGAATATCAAGTCATGCCCTTTGGGTTATGCAATGCTCCTGCAGCATTTCAGTATTTCATGAATGACGTTTTGAGAGAGTTAATTGATGTCTGTGCCCTAGTGTACATAGATGATATCTTAGTGTACTCAACTTCAAAACAGGATCATATCAAGCACGTCCGTTCAGTCCTCTCCAAGCTCCGGGAACATTGTTTATATGCAAAGCTGGAGAAGTGCTTTTTTCACGTCACCGAAGTTGAGTTTCTGGGTTTTATTCTTACTCCAGGAGGCATCAGAATGGACCTGCATAAAGTGGACACCGTTTTGAAATGGCCATCACCAACGTCAGTAAAAGGGGTACAGAGCATGTTGGGCTTTGCGAACTTCTATTGCTGGTTCATACAAGACTTCTCACAGGTCGTACACCCGATCACCATATTGCTACGAAAAAATAACAAAAAATGTGCCTGAACCGAAGAAGCAGAGAAAGCTTTTCAGGAACTCAAGAAAAGGTTCACCTCCGCGCCAATCCTGTGACATCCTCGCCCAGATCTTTCTTATATCGTGGAAACAGATGCTTTCAGTAAAGCGATGGGAGCTGTCCTCTCACAAAGAGATCCGGAAACAGGCCAGCTACATCCAGTGGCCTTTTGGTCGAAAAAATTCTCTCCCCCAGAGATGAATTATGCCATCACGGACAAAGAACTCTTGGCGATCAAATCCGCCTTTAAGGCCTGGCGGCACTACCTTCTGCGGGCCAGACATACCATTACAGTTATCACGGACCACCGAAACCTGCAATACCTTAAAACAGCTAAAGCCCAGGCTTCACGCCTATTTCGGTGGGCCCTTTTCTTCGCCGAATACAACTATGTCATCACTTTTCGACCAGGAGTCAAGAATGGAAAAGCTGATGCACTCTCTCGTACAGGCACTGATGACTTGGTATATACGCCCCCAGACCCAGTCCCCATCATACCGGAAGACAAACTCTTGGGCCTCACTACGGCCTTAACCCAAGTTGAACTGAGAAATAAGATTCAACAAACCATGAACCCAGATGCCTTCCTCGCATGGCAAGCGCAAGGAGAACAATATTCCATTAAAGATGTAAGTGCTATTAATAAAACAGTTTTAAGGGTAAGGAATCTTAACGAACAAGAATGGAGAGGTTCGAAAGGTGTACCCATCAGGAAAGTTAGTACTAAGTTTAAATCGCATAGGGGAACTTGGAATGGTCTTGGGGGATAAACATTGGTTAACCCCTTTAGAAACTTTATTACAAAGGGTAATTTGAAATAGGATGGTTCTTCCGCAGTACGCTTAAAGATAGATAGCGCTGCGAGATAGCCCTTAATGGTGCCAACTTGAAGGCCTGAATTTGCCAAATATAATAGGAAGGACAAAACCATTGGTGTACCACATGAAAATGGGTCGATATTCTGTTCTCTACACCAGCTGCAAAATCTGTTCCAACGGCAGCGGTATAAAGACTTTGTTGCTGGCCTCCTTGCCGAAAGCAACACCTCCATAACATCATCAGGGAGGTCCCAATCCTTGTACCTCAGCCGTTCAGAAGCCAAGCGTGAAGGTTGAGGGTTTTGATGTCTGGATGGAGAACCTGACCTCCCTTCTGTGAGAGTAGGTTCTCTCTGAGAGGAAGTCGAATTGGAGGGCAGATGGACAAGTCTAGAAGGTCCGGGTACCACGTTCTCCTGGCCCAATCCGGGGCAATTAGGATCATGGTTCGCCGGAATCTTCTCAACCTCCTGATCATTTGAGGAATGACAGGGACCGGTGGGAACGCGTACAGAAGCGGAAACTCCCAGTCCACTATGAACGCGTCTCCCAGAGCTCCTCTCGGAGGAAATTCCCTTGAGCAGAACAGGTCGCATTTCCTGTTTAGGCTGGTGGCGAACAGATCTACCTGAGTGGTTCCCCAAAGGGCCAAGATCTCTTGAAGGACTTCCTGAGCTAGCTCCCACTCGTGGGAGACTGTGTTCTGCCTGCTCAGAGCGTCCGCTGTCAAGTTCTTCTCTCCGGCTAGGTGAACTGCCGATAGAGAGATTCCTTCTTGGATTGCCCAAAACCAGAGCTGCATCGCCTCTCTGCACAGGGGTAGTGATCCTACGCCTCCTCTTTTGTTGAGGTAATGCATGGCCACCGTGTTGTCCGTCATTATCAGGACGTTCTTCCCTTGTACAGCAGGCAGGAAAGCCTTCAACGCAAGTCTGATGGCTCTCAGCTCTAACAGGTTGATGTGTAGTCTGGACTCCGATGGAGACCAACGACCGCTGATGGTCAAGTCGTTGGCGTGGGCTCCCCACCCCGTGAGTGAGGCATCCGTGACTACTGTTATCTCCGGCCAGGGTTGCCAAAACTGTTCTCCTTTCAGAATGTTCTCCTGACAGGCCCACCACTGAAGGTCTCGAGCCACCCTGCCGGGAACCTGAAGAAGATCTGTCATTCTCCCTGAGAATTGTGACCACTGAGTCCTCAGTGCCCACTGGAGGGATCTCATTCTCAGGCGAGCCTCTGGCACAAGGAAAATGCAGGATGCCATGAGGCCTAGCAACCTCAAAAAGTCGAAGGCTGGGAGACGTTGGGCATGTTGGAACTTGGTAACCATCTGTAGAATATCTTGAGCCCTCACCTCTGGTGGCGAGGCTTTTCCCAGGGAAGTGTCCAGGATCGCTCCTATGAACTGGAGTCTCTGTGTTAGGCAGAAACCTGTGCAGTTCCCTCTGGGACCACTGCAAAAGATTTAAGTCTACAGGTGTTGGCAGTAAACCCACTTGGTAGCAGTCTGTACCACACAGATTCACTGTGGTAGCTGTGGCTGAGCAGTCAGACTTCCCTCAAGAAGAGTTAGGCAGTATACAGAGGATACATAATAGGTACAGAGGTACAATAGCACAAGCAAACACTGACCAGAGCTAGGTGTAAAAGTATAAACTTATTTATTAAAGGTACACTCATAAATTACACTAGCACAATTAACACCACTTATTTCCAACCAGAGGTGAGCGCTTAACGTTAGATGGTACTCCAACAAGTATTACCAAAAGGGAGGGAAAAAGGCAAAAATAAAGAGCAGTAAGGTAAAACACTTTTCACATAAGGTTAGCAAAGACAGTCGATAGTGGAACAAGGAGAATTAGTTCGGGGCCCGCATTAGAGGAAGCCAGGCGAAAATGTGCCCAAGATCACACAACGTCACAAGTCTTTGCAGCTCAGTAGAAAACGGTTTTACTATGGTTCTGAAAAGTTTTAGTTAGGGTGTCCCAGACCTACCCAGGTTCGAGAGCCGAGGGCTAAATCTACCCCGTACAATCGGTGGCAAGGGAGGCCGGGCGGAACACAGTACCTTTAAAAGTGGAAAGATTCCTCCAGCGGTGGTAGTCGTTCCTGGTAGTGGGTGCAAGTCGCGGCGTCGTCCCGAGGAAGAGGTGATCTCGACGGGGAGGAAGGCTGCAGGTCGTTGCACTACCAGGGATGAGGCCAGCCGTGGAGTTCTCCGGTCACAAAGGATTTTTACCCCTCTTTCGCGGTTGAGGTAAAAAGTGGTAGCCCGCTGGCCGGGGTGCTTGGCACAGGCAAGGCGGCCACGAGATGCTTCGGGACGGCGAAAACAAGGCAGCAACTGGTTGTCCCCACCAGTTAAGGGAAGAAGACTCTCCGGCGGGAGATCTCCTCTGTCGTCGGGAAAAGTGGTGAGACGATTCTGCAGGGCTTCACCGGTGGAGTCGTCTTGGCAGGTCGGCTCGGCTTCTCCCTCTTCGGCTTCTTAGGTCCTGTGGCGACTTCTGAAGAACCAGTCCCAAAAACCCTGCTTTTATGCAGCAAACCCCCATTCATACAGCCTAGCTGTCACTCAAACATGCTAAGTGGTGAGCGGGGTGGCTCACCACTTGGGCCAATCACACTAGAGTGCGACCTGAGTTGGCAAGGCAACTCGGTCCAGGGTGCCTAAACCCCCTCCCACAACCCCTGTGGTACCCAGACAGAATGGCACCACTTTGGAGGGCTTCTGTGCAGAAGCCCGCCAAAAGTGGAACAAAGGCTCGACTCGGGTTCAGGGTTACTGAAGTGAACCTAGACGCCATTTTGGCGGCGAGTTCCGGCAAAAAATCCCAACCGGTGAATTTATATTAATTAAATAAACCGGCGGTATCTTTAACATTGCACCAAAAAGTGGTGCATCAAAAACCAATGGGAAATCCCATTGGGAAATATTCCGGTGGAATATTTCCGTGGTATCCACTGCCACCAGCCAGAACTCGGCGAGGGGGGACGGGACAATACCCCCTCGACAACAGACCCAGGGGCAATCTAATTGCCCCTACCAGTACTTCCGCAGTAAGATGGTTTGTACTGGTTAAGTTCCTAAGTTAAGACTAGTAAAGTCAATGGTAACTTTACTGACCCAGGGAGACAGTAGTCAGTCCCAGGGTGTGGAGTCTATGTTTGGGGGTCTCTAAGACACCCCTGTGCTACTGCACTGAGGGTGCTGTGTAACACACATTCAAAAACTAATGATGGCCTATGGGGAAAATTACCCCCTAGCCCATAAGCACATAGCAAGTCACAGAGAACACTCTCAAGTCATGTCCAAGAGTGAGGGTAAAAGAGTCTCACTCTTGGCAGGAGAAAAAAATAAACCCCAAAAATCCCTGTCCTGTGGGACTGTAGGATAAGCCGTCTTGACATCGGTAGAGGATGCTGCTTGTACCACCAGACTTTCTGGGGATGGATGTTTAGACAAAAACTCTGGGTCTGTGGAAGATACCCTGTACTTTGCAGACAGTTTTTTATTTACTGCTAGTATTACATCTGGGGTTTCCCAGTTTGTCATGATCTTTCTCTGAAGAGCTTTATGAAAGGGCACCGCAGGATCCTCTTGTGGGCCTTTGTCGAGAATATCCGTGAGGTCATCTTGCTGGAAAGATTGTGAAGGTGCAGACCACCCCATGAACTCTGTAATCCTGGCCATTAAGGCTCTGTAGGGGGTTTCAGCATGCTCCCCCGGGTCTGGCTTAGCAAAATCCACCTCAGGGGAAGTGTCTAACCCACTTGCCTCATGTAAAGAATCATGAAGATCCTTTAATCTGCGCTCTTCAGAGGAAAATTCCTCTCTAACTGGGGTTACAGGTCCCTGTAACTCAAATGTGTCTTGTTCAGACAAATCACCCTCTTCTAAAATTGAGGATACAGTTCTCAATTGTTCTGAACTCATAAAGGGAGTAAATCTCATTTCCAAGGCAGAGGGTGCCGAACTTGTCATTATTGGCCTCGAAAACGTCGATGTCGTCGACGCCGACGTCGAAGGCTTCGAGCGTGGCGTCGAAAACAGAGGTGGAGGCCTCGAGGACCTCGACAGAATTGGAATTCTACTCTACAATATCGACGCCATCGACGTCGAGGGCCTGGGGATAGTCACTGGATGTGTGGTCACCGTGACTTTTCTTGGCGTCGACGCCGGTGTCGAGTCGACAGACCCGTGTGTCGAAGGTCCCTTCGACAACGGCGTCGAAGACATCGACCTTCGTCATTTCTTTAAGCATGCATGCAGAGTTGATAATATTATATTATATTATATTGTCAATATATTCCGCTATAGGTTCTGTCGCCCAACCTATGCCACTTACAATAGGCCTTCCTTCTGGGATAGTGTCATATTTCTTGTGAACTTTCGGAATAAAGTATATGGTTGGAATTGTAGGTTTATTTACCCGTAGGTGTGTCTGCTCTTCATCAGTTATTAGTCCTTGCTGGTGCCAGGCATTAATAAGGCTTGTCAAATCTTCCGAAAGTTCACAAGAAATATGATACTATCCCAGAAGGAAGGCCTATTGTAAGTGGCATAGGTTGGGCGACAGAACCTATAGCGGAATATATTGACAATATAATAAGACCTGAAGTACCTAAAATACAGGCATATCTGAAAGACACAACAGATGCCATTAAAATTGTAGAAGAAATTCAGTGGCAAGATACATACTTATTAGCAACATGGGACGTCAAGGCTCTATATACTTCTATTAAATATGAATTGGCCCTGGAGGCAATGGACTATACTTTCAAAAATAGATCTGCGTCATTTTTCAACTCTGCATGCATGCTTAAAGAAATGCTCATGACAACTTTAGAGAATAATGTTTTCATTTTCAATAATCAGTTTTTTCGACAAATACGTGGAGTCGCAATGGGCGTTAAATATGCCCCAGCCCTTGCCAACATTGTAATGGGAATGTTTGAAGATCTACACATATACCAAAAACCTAAGTTCAAGAACAAAATAATCAAATGGCTAAGGTACATCGATGATGTACTAATTATTTGGAACGGTACACCGGAAGAACTGGAGTCTTTACTAAACCAAGCAAATAACAATGAATTTGGCCTAGAATTTATCGGGCAAAGCAGCAAAACGGAAATTAACTTTTTGGATCTAACCATCTTTGTATCCACAGGACAATTACACACAAAAACATTCAGAAAAGAGACGGAAGTCAATTCAACATTGTATGGGACTAGCTGCCACCATAAACCGGTTATCTACAACATTCCGAAAGGAGAGTTCATTAGAGCACGACGTAATTGCACAGAATTATCAGATTTTGAGAGTGAATGTCATCTGTTATCAGACAGATTTAAGGCCAGAGGATACTCACAAAAATCAATTAAAACTGCAAAAATGAAAGCCAAAAACAAGACCAGACAATCAACATTATCTCAAAGCAGCAAAAGTACACAACCAGATGATACTATTCATTTTATTACGGCATATTGTGCAAACAACAAAGAAATTAAAAAAGTCCTAAAAAAGAACTGGTATCTATTAAAACTAGACCCACATATCGAGAAACACATACAAGATTATCCAACAATAATTTATAGGAAAGCCAGAACTCTGAAAAACATGTTGAGTCCTTCTATGATGTCCGAAGAGGAGGAAGAAGAAACAAGATCACAAACATGGTTACGACAACCACAGTCAGGTTTCAGGAAATGTGGCTTCTGTTCGATGTGCCACTATGCACTACAAGAAACAGTTACTTTTACGAACCAAGAAGGTGTCAAAACAAAGATTAGGGAACAAATTAATTGTAGATCCAAACATGTGGTCTACGCAGTGATATGTGTCTGTAATCTGCTCTACATTGGGAGCACCATTCGGGAGTTAAGAACTAGAATTAGAGAACATATTTCAGCCATAGGAAGTCAAGACAAAAACCTCCCGTTATCTGTTCATTGGCAAAACCAACACCAAATGCAAAATAAAAAAGACATTAGATTTATTGGACTGAAAAGAATCAAAATGGGCAAACGAGGAGGAAATCAAGAACTTTGCTTAAGGCAAGAAGAAGCCAGATTAATCTGTCATTTTCAAACATTGGAACATGGATTAAATTCAGACAATGAAATGATTCACTTTTTGTGATGCTGGAGAAGTAGCAGAGAAATAGCAGAAACAAAACAAAAAAAATGATAATATACAGGACTCTTGTTATGAATATTGCAAATGTTTTCATTAATTACAAAAATGTTTTTTCCTGTTTTCTATTTTGTTCAATTATAATTTGTTGCATAGAAAAATATTATTGAATACTGCAATGTTAAAACATATGCTTCAGATATACACATGGGGAGATCCTATATATGGGCGAAACCGCTAATCAGATGAAAGTTAAACAGATGAGAGAGGCGAAATTAACATCAACCACAGGTACCACAATGCACTATTCTGAAATTGTGAAAAGAATGTGCACTGTTAAATCATATGTTTTAGATATACACATGGGGAGATCCTATATGGGCGAAACCGCTAATCAGATGAAAGTTAAACAGATGAGAGAGGCGAAATTTACATCAAACCACAGGTACCACAATGCACCATTCTGAAATTGTGAAAAGAATGCTAATAAAATATAGTGAGAAAATAATGGTCAATGAAGAAAACTAAAGTTACCATAATGCACCATTCCCAACAGGAAACTGTCTTAGGTATACATAATATAAAGAGATTGCGGGGGGGGGGGGAAATACTAATAAACATAGTGAAAAATTAGTTACTCCTTTAACTTTAATTTTTGTAAATTTGGACATAATAATAAGTAACAGATCAGCTGCGCAAGATAAATACGGAAGTTTAAATTCAAATCAATGTTACACTAAACATAAATGCAACAGATCATTTTAAACATCAAAAAGGAAAAAAGGACTTACGTACTAAAACTCAGCCCAAAGTATGGCCGCCGAATTTTGTAAATGAACAAAAGGAAAGAGGGACTAGCAATCTGTAACTCTTTATGAACAAGGATTTGCCAGAACCAAAACAGGACCCCCGATGCTTGAGGCATGAGCAAGAGAATTTTGTAGGTAAGCGCTTTTAAGGGGTGGAAAGACCACCGCTACAAGCATGCTCAATGTAGAATTCAGCACGCTTGATGCCGAGTGGCATAAACAAAATATATTTTGGTTGGGATTTCAAACTCACGCGAAAGGGTGTTTTGGTAAACACAAATGGGGAGCAAATCGGTTACCAGTCATTGTAACTGAAAAAGTCATTCCTAGTGACCGCTAGAGTAACAGAATGCATGAGACCAAGGATATGTAATGCGATTGGAGGATTGCAAATATGAATAGCACTTTTTACATAAATGCAATGAGAAAGATGTTACTAGTCATGCTTACTAGAGTTTAAAATGTGTCTAAATATATGCCAGGGAATCATGCATAAAGAATCAATCCGATAGAAGGTTAAAAGGCTAATGTTAGCATAATAGAACAACCAAATTTGTTCTAGGTGGGATTTAACCCTGGAACTACCGTGATACACTTCAACTAAAAACTAATTCCCGGAAATAAGGAAAGGGAGATTCGCATTACATTCAATAAGGGTAAGAAAACAAATTTACATGCTTTTCTGACAGCCAAAAATTGTTAGGTCCATGCCATCCCATACTTACTTCTTATTCGGATTGCACAAATTTAATTTGAAAAAACTAACATAGTCACTGTAATGGATTTATTTTTAACCATTTGAGGTAACTAAGAGGTGCTGCACTTTTAGGTGTTCATGCAATTTGAGAATGCTAAAAGGATATACTACACAGCCTAAGTCACTATTCTAACTACTAAATGTGTTACAAAATATGCTAAAATGCTATTTCATGTGTTATATTTTGTGTTTTGTTTTATTACATGTTACGCTTGCATTCAGCCCGGATTTGAAAAAGGCGCCAATGAAACGCCGAAACACGTGTCATCCATATGGGCAGAACATATATCAAATAAATTAAGAAAATATACTTGAAGAAACTTGACTACGTACTTTTATTCATTTACATCAGAAATTTGGCGCAAAGAGGTGTAGGCACAAACAAACTACTGCGGACATCTTACACATGCCAGAGAAAAACAAAAGCAATTTGCCGACCAACACCGGAAAAAGGCCCCTGACTATCAGGTAAGAGACAAGGTCTGGCTGGCCGCCAAATTTGTACCTATTAAAGGAACCCGGACCTTTCAACCCAGGTACTTAGGGCCTTACTCCATCAAAGCAATTATTAATCCGGCGGCCGTCAAATTGGATTTACCAGCTAACCTACAAATCCATCCGGTATTTCACGTGTCCCTTCTAAAACCGATGCAGCCTGGTACACCGATTGGGACACCACCAAAACCCATACTCATTGACGGGGAACCAGAATTCGAAGTCAGAAGCATCTTGGACTCCAAGTACTCAAGGGGCAAGCTTTACTATCTAGTGGATTGGAAAGGATCCGAACCCCAAGATAGGTCCTGGGAACCTTGTGGGAACATTCATGCACCACGTCTGATCAAAAAATACCATCAAAACTTCCCAACTAAGCCTGGCCGGACACAAGGAACACCTTGAGAGGGGCCTTGGGGGGGGATGGGGGAGGGGGAGTGCTGTCACGACCCATATAAAAAAAAAACCTGGCCACCCCATGGGCCAAGAGGGGCCTTGGATCGGGTCTCAAAACAAACTCAGGCATCCTTTGCTGAAGCCCTCTTGAGGCCAGTCCTGGCGCCGTTGGCGCCAGGCTCATACTTCGTGAGGACTTGTGTTTTGGGACTACTTTATTTCCAGTGCCAGCCAACATGGAGGCACCCACATAGCTTGGTTCCCTTGGAACCAAGCTATGCTGTATAGTGTTTTGGTTGTGGTAGCCTAGGAACTACTTTATCTGGACTACTTTTCTGAAGCTCTTTAAACCACACCCGACTTGAAGGACACGCTTTGCGTTACTTTGCAATCCTGCAACGTGACGCTCAGCGTGTTCAGCAGCACCTGCGAACCTCGGAAGAACAGCATCTGAAAAACAAAAGGACATTGTTAATAGCAGCAGCTTACCTGTGATTTCACTGCTAGCTGCCCTCCGCTCCTGCAAACAGCATCCAAGGAACAGCGAACCTCCCAGACCGACGGATCTGCAAAAACGAGAGAAACAGGACATTAGACATTTTACAATTGTGCCGGCAGCTTACCTCACGAGTCGCCCATCGACCAGCATCGCCTTGAGACTTCTTGCTCCGGGTAAGCACCGCAACCTATGGGAACAAAAGACAACTGGTTAGCAAAGGCAAGGCATCATAGCGCTGCGCATAGCGCCTACTTACCGCATCAAGGCGCTCTCGAAGCACCATCACCTACCGGCGAGTCCCAACTCAGCCAACGTTCCACAGCAAACTTCCACGCTCCTAAGGAGAGAGAAAAGACATTACTTAAACCCAAGAAAGGCATACAGGTATAACAGTAATAAGACCTACCTGAAAGACTCTAAAGGGCCTGCATCAGTGAAGTAACTAGATCGCACTCGCCCACAAAGGACAATGCGCCCCTGCCAAGAAGGCAGGACAGAGAGCACGCAAAAACCCATAACAAGGTGAGTAAAGATCCGGGGAGGAGCTGCGGGCATACAGGGTGTTGGGAGGCTCTTACCCCAGTTGCCCAGTCTTGAACATTGCCCACCTGTATTCCAGGCAGAACTTCTCCCGCTGATCATACCTGGGAGCGGCTGAGAAGGATACCAGAGTCCCCACAGCTGGGTGGCGTCCCCGTGGATACCAGGTGGGCGTAACACACCTTTCCTAGCAGAATTATTCAACAAGATAAGAGACAGGGGTGGCACCAGACTCCTTCAAAAGAGCATTGATAACAGTGATCCCCAAGGATGGGAGAAACCCTAAACACTGTGGATCATACCGCCCTATTTCCCTTCTTAATCTTGATGCCAAAATCTACGCTAGGGTGTTAGCAGCAAGACTGGTATCACTAATGCCCCACTTAATACACCCTGACCAAGTTGGGTTTATACTGGCGAGGCAAGGGGCGGATACCATGCGCAAAGCACTACACCTCGTCCATGCAGCGCATAACCTCCTCGGCGACCCTGCTCTTTTATCAATAGACGCAGAGAAGGCCTTTGATATAGTTGAGTGGGAATTCCTAGGAGCAGTCCTGCAGAAGGTCGGAATAGGTCCGAGAATTAGAAATGGAATACAGGCAATATACACATCCCCCAAGGCGTTGATATTCGTAAATGGAGAATACTCCAGATGGTTCGAATTGAAACAAGGGACTAGACAGGGATGCACCCTCTCTGCAATTCGTTTTGCGCTTTCCTTAGAACCCCTAGCACAAAAAATGAGAGCTGACCCTAAGGTAGAGGGAATGCGAGTAGGGGCAACGGAATATAAGGTAGCACTCTATGCAGACGATATCCTCCTACACATAACTAACCCTTCAGAATCCATCCCTCACGCCCTTAAGCTATTAGAAGAATACGGACAATTCTTTGGGTTCAAAGTGAATAGGACCAAATCCATACTGTTCCCCCTCCAGGGATCCGCAGAAGAAAATGACGCCAGATTCCTCCCACTAGGCCTTAAGATTGAACACTCCACATTGCAATACTTGGGCATACAGATCACTAAAACTCTGAATGACCTATACAAAGCCAATTCCCCCCCCCCCCCTTCTCCAGCGAGTCGCAGCTGATCTCAACAAATGGAACAAACTCACGATTTCCTGGTTAGGGCGAATTAATGCCGTTAAAATGGTATGCCTCCCCCGATTCCTGTACCCCTTCCACATGTTACCAGTGAAGATACCAAAAGGGTTCTTTATTGAGGGCAAAAAGATCATGGTAAGATTCCTATGGCGGGGAAGAAAGCAAGAATCCCATACAACACATTAACACTTCTCAAGGACAAAGGAGGAGTGGGGGATCCCCGATCTAAGAATTTACTACAAAGCCGCCCAGCTACGCATTCTAATCCCACATCTCTGAGATCGTAAAAACCTCCAATGGGTGCAAATTGACAACCACTATCTATCCCCAGCTACAGTATCAGAGTGGCTATGGACCCCACATAAAAGGTTACAACGGAGAATCAAAGGCCACCCAATATTGAGCACCATATGGAGTATATGGCGAACAGGCAAAGAAATGCGTAGAAATACTACCTGGCCGTCCCAGCTCAGCCATTTATGGTCTCCTGGCATAAACGATCACATTCCCAACGTAGGAAGGTTCCAATCATGGTACGAGGCGGGCCTGGAAAGGGTGGGGCAGTTGCAGAGAAAAGACTTGTTCATCCCTCAATAGGCACACTATCCACATTCCAGTATATTCAAAGGCGTTCTAACGAGACCTGAATGGAAGGACAAACTTAAAAGAGACCTTACACAATTCGAGAAACTCTTAGACTCTAAATCCGAAATGAAAGGCCTCATATCTGCAATGTACCAAGAATTAATAGCGGCACGAGATGGATCCACGGACCCCCTGAGAAATCAATGTGAAAAAGACATTGGGGAAGAGATACACCCCGACCAGTGGGAAATCATGTGTAGAGCTGCATCCAAAACGTCCATATCCAGTCAATACAAACTTCACGCCTTCTAACTGTTACATAGGTGGCAATATGACTGACTCAGACTCTCCAAAATGTCCCAAACAATGAGCCCAAGATGCTGGAGAAAATGTGGAGAAATAGCAAATTACTGGCATATGTGGTGGGGTTGCCCGCGCATTAAAGTGTTCTGGGACGAGGTCCTGGGTTGGATCAAAGAAATAGATGGTATACAAAGGGACGCCGACCCCTATTTAATCCTATTTGGGCTAGAAAGAGATGAAGATGATTGGATCAGAGTTAAAGGACTGACCCCCCCAACTATTACTGGCGGCTTGGGCCTTCCTGGTGATCAAATGGAAACCCACAACTGTTCCGGGAAAGAACTAATTAATCAATATAGCCTCAAACATCTACACAATGGAAACAATTACAGCCTCCCTACACGACAAAGCCGCACAATGAGAAACTTTATGGATGGACTTCAAAAATAAATATCTCGCAACAACCTCCGATTCCCAATCTGAGGAGCCCCCAGGGACCTGATGCAAGATGCAAGGCACAATAGATGATCATGGAAGAAAACTCAGATTTAGTAATGAAAAAGCGACCAAACAGTAGAACTATGTTCATTATGTCTTTGTATTTCCCACACTAATACAACGTTCATATGATGTGTGCTAAACCAAGGGGGTGGGTGTGGGCAAAGTTTTCTTGGTAGTAAGATACACCCAGAGATATGGAATGTATGTTAATTTTTGAAAGTATAATAATATCACATGTTCTACTTCTGTTATGTAACCATGGGCTAACAGTGGTGTGTTATATAATGTGAACTTTTTCTGTTAAAATCTAATAAAATCAAATAAAAAAAAAATGCGCCTACAATATTAAATGGTAGACATTTAATGGAATGTCGATTTTCGAAGAAAAGGGTAAACAGGTTCTAAAGCGCAAGGGTTCCTGGTTCTACCTTCATTAGACTGAGGGGACATCAACCCCAAGCCTGTGAAGTGCACACTTAAGGTCCATTGCAGATGGGATACATTCAGAGAAACACAGGACTTGGGGCATAGAGAGCTGCAGAAAAAGAATGTAGAGTCCGGTTACAAAAGGTTTGCAAAGGTGTGATGGAGGACAAGGCAAATTGGTAGGAAGAGATGGTAGCAAAGCAGATCAGTGGTAAGGACTCCCCTCTACAAAAAAAGAACAAACCTAACAATAAAGTGAGAAAGACAAAAAGAGAATAAAAGAATGAGTGACTGAGTAAGGGTATGAGCGAGTGCTGTGAGTGTGTGTCTATACATTTTGCATTAGTGGTACACAACATTACCTTATGACACAGGAAATTGTTATCTGTTACACTGAAGCAAACATCTGGGAAACTAACAAAGTTGTCAATGCTGTCGAACGGAAGCTCTCCAAATCCTACCTGCAGAGACAGAGTACAAAAGGTGTAAGCAAGATTCATCTTCTGGTGACGTAAAGTAAAACATTCAATTCAACAGCTGGAAGAACGAGAAATTGAAAAGACACACAGCCAGACCAATTTTACATGAATGGTATTTGCTGTAAATAATTTAAAATACTGTTAAGGAAGAACTTTCTTTTTCCATTTTGCCACAATAGATATCAATGGGACCCCGGCAGCTTACTCTATGTCATGCATCCTTGCCTGAACTTTGAGGTAGGTAAGGCCATGTTAACTTTACTTACCTGCTTAGTTTGTTTATTTTGTGGGCACTGATGAAGCCTAAAAGCAACCAGTGCAAGTGACTGTTTGCCTCAGTCCAGTTTGCTCTTTTATTTCAATGTAGCACAATCCACTTACATTAAAGTGAAGTGCCTCAGGGGTATTTTGAATCAATTTTTAACATATTTTATGCCTTTTTGATATGCTTAGGAAAAGATGGTTGTGCTTTCATCTTTGTTGGTGAACTCCGATGCACTATTGTTTTTTACCCCATGTGGTTTAAGTCCTGTTCTTTATCCGTGTAGATTGTTGGCTGTCGCCCCTCTCAGGTCAGGGAACTCCATAGAAGGGCATGCACTTCCCACAATCCAGCTTGAATTCCCACGGTAATGTGTTTGTTTGACTGAACTTGTCAGGGCTGGGTTGAGGCTGGCGGATCCCAGGACATCATCCCTACCAAGAAGTGTTTGTTGCTGGGCAGATGTAGGGTTTATGACTTTCCATAAGAGGGCTTACCCGTTTAAACGGTGCATAATATTGGGGAAATCCTCAGCCCAGATTTGGAATAACAGCAGTTTGAGCTATTCTGGAGGTTGATCACGTGAACCAATAGTTTGAAGGTGAAAAGCCTGCACTGAAAACCCAGACGACTGCTGTGACTGACAACCAGCACTGCCCAAGCCAACCTCCGGTGAAGCCCTGCTGCTTTTCCTGCAACCAGACTCTTACAGGTGCCTTCCTCCCCAAACTGTTGGAATCAATTAGTCCTGCACTGGAAGACTGCCATTGGTGGACGTCAGAGGTATCCCCATCCTGTATCTGGTGCTGTAGTTGCTTCCCCAATATGGAACTCTGCACTCTACAGATTCTCGACTTGGGACTTAGGAACATCGCTACTTTTGTTGCTGGTTTCAACTGTGAAAAGGCACTTTCCGAGGCCTGTCTCTTACTGCCACCACAAGACATGCCTGCTGCCCCTTAACCAGGTTTCTTTAATGCACTTCTTCATTTGTTTAGTCTTGCTGGTGCATCCTCATCTTGGGAGTCGTCGTGGCTTCTGTCCTGAGGAGCCTGGTTTGCCCAGTGCAAGTCTGACGGTGCTATTTCAAAAGCAGAGATTGGAACCACTGCAAAGCCAGACCTAATCCCAACACTATGTTCAGCCACTGTAAATGTAACCCCTTGCCCTCCATCACTGGACTGAATGATTGAAGTAAGTGTGCCCAGCGATTTTGGGTACCCAGGGGAGGTAACCAAGGGAATCAGATTATGTGGCTTGAGTGTACATTGCTGTTTCAGAGCCCTCCTCCCTACAGGGACTGAATGGGCGCAATCACTCCCTAGCACTACCCTTTGCTGTATATAATCATTGGAGTACTAACCAAGGCCACCTCCCTTCTCCCCCTTCTCAGGTATCCCTTAGAGTGGCAGGATAGGGAGTGTACCTCTAATTGTGCATACATACTTGTTTTCTTAAGAGATGCTTTAACAAGACATTTCTATTACATACCTTTTGGCATTAGCAACACTTGTGCAGGGAAATCTGGACTTCCTATCCGGATCCCAACCAAGTACTTATTTGAACACAGACTCTTTTGGAACACTGCATAGTAACTTACCTGCTACAGCAGGACCTCGTAAGAGAGGTGCCTACCTTATAATTATAAGCCAGGGCATAATATACTGGATTTTTACTGTGTTCTCTTGCATCTTACTATTAAAGTTGTACATGACTTTGTTGAACTGCTTTTAAATGTGT
The DNA here is from genome assembly GCF_040938575.1 of Ambystoma mexicanum. Classification (NCBI taxonomy): domain Eukaryota; kingdom Metazoa; phylum Chordata; class Amphibia; order Caudata; family Ambystomatidae; genus Ambystoma; species Ambystoma mexicanum. Next base: position 120,561,586 of record NC_090923.1, read on the forward strand.
TAGAGGGTAAAATGTTGTATAATTCCATTTTGGATTTGTTTACAGCATATATATTGTGGCGTGATGGAGTAAGGAGGCTGTCAGGGTGGTTACATTTTGGCTATAGGCTTGTATTCAAATAAAGAAAAGAACCTGCCTCTCCCTATTTTGAGAGGGGTTTTCCCTACCCCAACACAGACTAACTCAGTGCTTATCAGGATGTAAGTCAAAACCAATATACCGTCCTCTGTCCAAACCAACTGCTCTATCCCTAGGACTAACAAATAAACCAAGAAAGAAAAGTGTTAAAAAATCAGGAGAATGGCTCCCTTCTCCTGGTGAAACAATCCAGTCTTAGGCTGTTGTTGGCATAACAGCAGTCTCTTGCATCAGGGTCTGATTTACAAATACACCTAGACCAGGAGAATGATTCCCTTCTCCTGTTCCATCTGGAAGAGTTTTGGAGACTATTCCTTTATAGTCCTTTGCACAAGTCTTTAAAAGTCTGTTTACTTCCTCCCAATCATTTGAGAACAACAGATTTAAGACTAACAACTTTTCTTATTGCGGGCACTTTGTCAGGACTTTTTATATCTTGACTATTGGGGAGCTTGCTCTCTGACAGTTCTTGGGCCTTTTGGAATCTTTCATATATGTTGGGTTTCCCACTGTGACAAGGAAGATCACTCACAAGGAATACTTGACTCTTGGTTCTCTGGGTGTCACTACTGTGATGAAGGAGATCACTCACAAGAAAAACGTGACTCTTCCGGCTTCCTGACACACCCAGCCTTTGCGCAACTCCTGTTACCTGTATCGACACTGGGGAGTGTTCCGGGTTCTTACCGCGGTTGATGTTCGTTCTGCACACGTTTAGCTCTTGTTCTTGTTTTCCTCCTCTTTGGTGTGTGTGGCTCCACAGAGCCGTTGCTATGGCAATCTCTGCATGTTTTATGGTCCATCCGGTCTAGCGAAGAGAGACCACGCCACTACTGGATTCTTCCTGGTTCTGCAACAAGTCGAATTTACTACGGTTCATGTAGTTCCCTTCAGCTTCTCCTTCCAAGACAGACAGTCTCTCGATGCTCGGGCAGTGCAGTTTTAAATTTCACGGGCCCTGCAGGAAGGATGCCAGCTTCACTCAATGCTCATCCTGCTCCCGAATACCTCCAGTCCTTCTTCGGTCTTCCCTTCATATTGCTGGGCCTAGCCCCACCATAACGTCAATGTTTGTCGTCAATGTCTTTGACGTTATCTTCATGACTCCTAGTGGCCACCTCATCACAGTTCTTTGGTAGCCCCTTCTATTGTTATTCTGTATGTTTCTATGGTTCCTCCTCGTCTCAGTCCTAGCTGGTCTTACAGGTGATATAGTAGAGACTTCACAATAATACACAGTAGTAGTTTCAGTTTGGGAGGGAGAAGGAGACAGTTGGGCCATGGCTCCTGGGAACAAGGGTTTAGAGAGGTCTTTTAGGTCCCCCTGCTTTTTACCATCCCTAGGGGACTATTGGGTAGTAGTTTCATCTCCCTAGCCCCCCTCTGCGGGGAAGTGACGAGTTCCTGTGAATCGTCACAATATATAGTTTGAAAACCTTTTGTTTACAAAAACTTTAAGTTAAACCAAAACAAACGTAGTCTACAAACAACGATAACGTAGCAACCAAATAAACTTTATCAATATATATTAAAACCATTATATTAAAATATATGCTCATGGTAACCATAACACAGCCTGTTTTTGTTTTGCAATATTTGGATTTTGCTATAAAATATTTTATAGGGAAAGTGATGTAATGTGTTGTGTGAATATTTGCGTTTAATAAAAATGTTAGTGTTTTTATAAATTTATGTTTTTAACGTATATTATATTTGCGTTGATTTTGCTATTATTTACATTTTGTCTTATTTACCAAGTATAATTTAGCACATATTACATGCTTGTATTTTTATTCATAGTATGATGACTATTATACTTTAAATGTTACTAACTTTGTAAATTATAAATGTTGTCTATATGTTGATGTTATTTGTTGCAGTAAATGTAACTGTCGCCCGCAAGTCACCCAGCTACCTCGTGGAGCATCTGCGGTGGACAGAACACCACCAAAAGCCAGGACATGTGCAGACTATAAATCTGCAGCTGCAAAAGGGAAAGGACTTGAAAAAAAGCCTTCTCTGCCTACGCCCCAAGACTATGGAACCTTCTCCCCTTCAGCATCAGGCTCGATCCTACTCTACAAATCAGAAAATAACTCAAGACCCACCTCTTCAAGGAGTCTTATCAACAGCTAGGTCATCATGTGCCCCTGCGCCCCCTGACTCACTAGACACCGTCCGCCCCACTCGTCCCTGCCACCCTGTACAGTTGTACCCCTCCTCTGTGCCCCTGTGTATCCTACCCCCACTGTATATCTGTTCTGTTTTCACCTTTGAAAAGCGCATCATTATGCATATGTACTGTTGTATACCTCTGTAAAGTGCTCTGTTGCTTCTCAAAGCTAGGTCCATACTGAATAAATATCGTACCAATAACAATATGAATAATTACGTATTACATTTTAATTTCATGTATAAAAAGGATTTTACCTATATATTATAACTAATTATATTAAATAGGTAAATATGTTGGATTTAAATTTTTATAATATATAATTTTGTTTAAGACGCATTATTTGTTTACTATAATTGAATGTTTTATGTGTAGCAAATGCAAGCATGTACAAAACATACTTGGGCCTGATTTACTAAGTACGTCTTTGTGCGTACGTTATGATGAAAGCCAATGAGACGTACATGCAGTGTAATTTACGTCCATTGCTAAAGTCAAACACAGAAATTCAGTGTACCTCACACCGTACAGAAAATTGGATGTAAGTCTGATTCACTAGGAAAAAGCACATACGACCAGAAATGCACCAAATAACTTCTGCTAGTGGACCACATGCCAGCATAAGTGAACGTGCCAAGGAATACTTTAGTAAAAAATTACAAGCATGTGCACAAACACCTGCCAATATTTTTTGAACAATGAATGATGTATGCTGGTTGGAAAAATGCCTAATCTAAACCTAAATCTAAGATGGGAGTGTCAACCATCAAATGAAAAATAAAGCAGTCCTAGTGGCGTTGTGTCAAAATACAAGGGGCCTATACTAAGAAACCTATTGCTAAACCTCACAACTAATACAAACCAAGGGTGTGGGATAATTTTCAAGAAAAGAAAGAAGTGTTCTCAAATAATAGGACAGAATGCACTAGTCTGGGTCTTCCTTACCCACGTTTTGAACACAGGATAAAATGGGAGCTTGGAGCGCAGCACAGTCTCGGGCTTCTCCAGCAAGACACAACAGTTCCAATGGCAGTTTTCAGGACCGTCGATGGCCAAGTCTCATTTCCTTTGAAAGTCTCTTGCCTTCAGGGCTGGACGTGTTAAAATAAACAAAAACAAAAGTTCTTTTAACCAAATGAAAGTTTGTAAGGGTGATAATGATTCACACCTGGGTCCCTCTCTTCTGGGCGCTGACCCTTCTCCCACTGTACTCCACAGTTCACGCAGGGTGATGGTCTCACACCTGGGTCCCCACCTTCTGGGCGCTGACACTTCTCAATTGTATTCCACAGTTCACTTAGGGTGATGGCTTCACCCCTGGATCTCCCTCGGTAGGACTCTGACCACTTTTGACTTTCAGTACTTGGGTGATGACTTCACCCCTTCAGTCAGCATCCCTTGTTGGGGTTCACTCTAGCCAACTTCACATTTCACAATTGGTTGCATTATTCACCTCCATTTCTTTCACACTGCTTGTAGATCAAAGTCTTTCGATTGTACAGGGAATTTGCTTGACCCTCTGCATGAATACTTTGAGCTATTTCGCTGGCCCTCCTACAGTCTTCTGGTATCTGCAGTTTCAATGCAAAACAAAGGGGGGCTGGGGCGAGTCAGCCAGGGTCTTTCACACGAGCACCCATGTTGTGATGGAAAACACTCTGCAGCTGGTCTTCAAGGTTTGATTTGTGTCTTATAGGTTCGCTACTGGGTCTCCATCTGTCAGGCTCAGAACAGGGCATCCCGTAACAGACATGACGCCATGGTAGCATACGCCAGACGTCACCAATAAACCTTAACCACACTGACCATAAAAACATAGACAACACACTGCAAGACAGACACAGCACCCACAAGACAAATACAGAACGCATGCACCAACCACACCACACATGTGACACATCAATAAAACGTGTCTCCCACAATCAGAAAACAAGCTGCACAATAGGAATAAACCCACCCCTGCTCAAATTAAGGCCCAACACCTGCGCACACACCCAAGCGATGAAGTAAACATGGCCAGTACCACACAAGTAGATGATGCGCACATCCCAATCACAGCTAAATTCCTCCACCAATATACACAAACAATATAAAGCAACACATAAGTGACCCCATTCGCTGCAAAGCTCATGGTGTCCAGCAAGATGGAAGCTGCCAAGGAGGTCTGCTGCAAGATAAACGTGACCGAAGGTGAGGTGGACCTGATGGTGGAGTTCATCCACAGCCAACAGACTTCCATGCTCCGGAGGCCGGGACTCCGTACTATGTGGAGGCCAGCCACACATTGTGAGAAACCTGAAGGTGTCTCACCCGCTAGTCATCAGGGATCTGTCATCCAGGGGGCCAGGATGCGGCCATCGCTATTGGAACCAGTTCCTGGAGGTGGACCAGTGCGGGAGGAACACCTGGATGAGGGTCCCCCAGGAGTGGAAGTGGGACACTGATACTTGGAAACTCAACCCCTCCCCCCCGCCTTTTCCGATACAAACACTTTCTCGCAGACAGTTAACTGTGAGCGACAAAGGACTAACACCAGAGCTGTATACCTGACATGTCCCAACACAAGAGTCAGGCAGTTTCTGATAATTACACAAACCTGACTTCCATTACACTACCCCACACGGCTTAAAAGGCGGAGCACGAAAGCACACGCTGAGCAAGGCAAAACGCACAAGGAAGCAGCAATTCCGAGATGGCAGTTTAAAACGAGGAGGAAGGCGACAAGACCAGAGAAGGGTGCAAGGAGGGGCCTACCCATGACCTTTTCCGAGAAGAACCATGACTTCCCACACTGATAGCCAAGGCGGGGAGAAGCTAAATCCGCCGTGGTACAGTCCTTGGCTCCGACAACAAAACAGCGCCAATGAACACAGCTGGTGAGTCGGGGAGACTGATAGCAGACCAGACTGTCTTACAAGCAAGGTTGCAAGCAGCAACATTGTATGAAGAAAAATGAGGCGTATGTGATTGATCGTAGGTCTCTGTTTGGTATCCAACTCAGCGTGTGATAATTATTGAACTGTGAAATCAAAGTGGTCCTGCAATGGGTGAAGCTAAATCCGGTGCACATTCAAAAGTCTTCGATAGCTAAAACAAACTGAGATTGGTCTTGGAGACTAATTGTATGAAAGGGGATCTGAGCACGGAAGAGGGGGATCCAAACAAAAGATTGTGGTAAGAAAAGGGATCTGAGCCCAGCTGAGGGGGATCCAGGGTGAAGAGCAAATTGCCCGACTTGAATATTTGGAAAGGAACTTTTTTGTTGTTTTTGGAACATCAGGCCCTCTGAATCAAGACATTGAACGTAAGAGACTTGGGCACATAAGGCCCTGATGTTGGTAAAAGGAAATGTGTCCTCGTGCTGAAGAAGCACAAGATTGTGCTATGCTCGAGTGAACCGCCTTGTCCCGTGCTAAAAACGTGGGGAAAGGAGGCCGACAGCCTGAACATCCCGACTTATCATTTTGTGAACACTTCTTACTTTTCTTTTTCATGAACATTACCCGACCCTATTTGTAATTTAGCAGTAAGGATTGGCAAAAGGTTTTTTAGTATAGGCCCTTTTTTATTTTGACGAGACTCCACTAGGACTGCATTATTATTATTTGATGGTCGTAGCTTGCTCCCATCATAGATTCAGATTTCGATAGGCGTTTATCACACCTTTGATAAGATCTAATAAACACCCTGGAGCTGTGGTCACTTGTGTCTGTCTTACTTTGGTACCATGCTTTCCTTACAACGGGCACTGGTTCAGATTCACGGAGCAGGTCATCGAGCAACATAATTGGGAGGAAATAATGAAGTGGTTGGAAAAGAATCAACGGGTCAAACTGAAGTACACCCAGTTCCACCTGTCCTATGCTTCTGGATGAGAACCACCAGGCCGGGTTGCGTGTGATGTCAAGGGAGGAGAAGACTATGAGTCTGATCCTGGAGAAGGTGTGCACTGGCCTGTGAGGCACAGGGACAGGCACAGGTTTCCGTGGTAAGCACATCGCCTATGCTCACACGCAAGATGTGCACATTCCATGCAAACAGGCTGAAAGGCAACACAACATGTAGGCACACAGGCCAAGCAACATGTGCCACATGTGCACGTGCAACAAAACCCCCAACAACTGTTTGACGCACATACACATGTACAAATGGAACACTATTACCAGATGCAACGCATCATCACCCGCACGCGTAGACATGCAATGAATCATGGGGTATTCACCAAACCAACACACACATAAAAAGAATTAGTTTTATATATAGCACTTTAATCTAAAGCGCTTTAGATATGTTAGAAACCAAAGGGTGTGTCACCTACTAGTCCCCAGGGACCTCTCTCTCTCAGGTGGCCAGGGCGTGGCCATCGCCTTTGGATCCAGACCCTAGGGGTTGATCAGTGCGGGAGGATCACCTGGGTGAGGGGTCTTCAGGGAGCGGGGATTAAGCGAACGATGATGAGATGCGGTATTCCCCCCTTCCTTGTATCCAAGAACCATAGGATTCTCCGATGTCCCCCCCCCTTTCTACACAAACACTGGGCTGTGGAAGAGAGCGACAGAGTAAAAAGGCTAACCCTTACTATCACACTGGACATGTCCCACTAATCGGGTCAGGCACTTGATTTTAAGTGCATACATCTGATACCAATTAGCTCTCCTCACACGGATAAAAGGCAGAACATAGAGACACACTCTGAGCAAGATGGAACAGGAGTAGAGTAAGAGTAGAACCTCTGTGGCGAAGACAAACCTACTGGAGCAGAGCAACGGACCGAGGGACGAGAGAAATGGGTAGAGAACTCCAAGAGTTCCATGCAGGAGGTTGGTGCCTCCAAAACGCTGCGAAAGACACATGGAGAAGGCCAAATCCCAGACAAGAAGACTGCATTGTGTTTCAAGGACGCCAGCGACCCTCCTGGGTGAACGGCAGAGTTGGGGTGGCGAGGCCAAGCCTGTGGTATTAACCTTGACTCATGAAAAACTGCGAAGACAAGAAAGAAACACACACAGCCAGTGAGGTGGCAAGCAAAATGAAAGACTGGTGTGTGTTAAGGAAGGATTGAAGTGGCAAAAATATATCGTACAAATTGCTGCACGCGCGAGTGGATGAGACGCAAAGAAAGGCAGACCTGTGAATGAACTTTGAAGTACAGATAGCTGTGAAACCAATGATACAGAGTAACGGAGTGGTCCGGCGAAAGGAAGTAGCCCACTCGAAAGTCTCTGTGAAAGGTGAAATGTTTGTAGCGATAAAGTGAATGAACTGTAAAAGCGAAGTGATAAAAATTAACCCAGAGTAAAGGTAATCGATCAACTTTGGTGCTTATGACATCGAACTACCCAGACCAAGAGACACTGGGGCACTCTATACACTAGACTGGACTATATGTTTGTGTCCTCCGGGATGGTTGGGGAAATGACAGGTTCGGAATACAAGGCCAGAGTGCTTTCGGACCACTCCCCCTTGGTGGTGGAGTGGAGGCATCAGCCCCCCAGGGCTAGAATACTGACGTGGAAACTCAGAGCCGAGGCTTTGCAGGACTTGGGGTTCCGGGAGGATCTAAGGGAGGCTATTACCTAGTACTTTGACATTAACACCGATAGTGTGCAGTCGGAGGGAACCCTATGGGAAACGTTTAAAGTGGTAGTACGGGGCGTGGCCATATCTAAGTCCAAGGGGCTCCAAGGGGGCATAGAGCGGGAGCTACAGGAGACAGAGAGGGAGCTGGAAGAAATAATACAGAAGGGTAGTACCTCACAGAAGATAAGGCAAGGGCAGGCCTACTCCAGCAGGCTAGTAGTGGGCACTGGGACAGGCTTTGCAAGCTAAACTATAAAAGATACATTGATAGGCAACATGCGGGGGGAGATAAACCGGCAGGTTGCTGGCGTGGCTATACAAGAATGAAACACCGCGTTCAGTGATCAGGGAGATAAAGGATGAAGACGGCCAGACCTTGGATACCCAAGAGGGAGTCAATAAGGGGTTTCTCAGATTCTATAAGCGCCTATACAAGGATACGGGGGAGGAGATGGAGCAGGAGACCCAGGAAACTCTGGAGGACATAGGATTGCCTAAGCTTAGTGACCAGGAGCGGGAGGATCTAGATACCCCGATCACTCTCTAAGAACTAGAGATGGTGGTACATCACCTACCAACGTGCAAGGCCCCAGGGTCAGATGGGCTCCCGAGCAAATTCTATAAGACGTATAAGCAGGAGGTGCTCCCCCCGCTGCTCCCCATGTTAAACAAGGCCTTTGAACAAGGGAGGCTGCCGGAGTCTCTCAGGGAGGCGGTGATAATCCCGCTTTTAAAACCAGGTAAGCCAAGCTTGGACTGCAGATCCTACCGACCACTGTCCATGCTTAACCAGGACAGCAAGATCCTTACGGCTGTGTTGGCAAATAGGCTTAAACGTGTCATAGGGAAACTGATCCATCCGGATCAAACAGGGTATGTCCCAGGCAGGAATATAACCGATAATCACAGGCGACTCTACCACATAATTGAGCAGACATAAAGGGACCCGGGCAAAATGGCGATTGTTTCGTTGGATGCCATTAAGGTGTTCGACTCGGTGAGGTGGCCGTGGTTGCTGGCGGCGCTGAAGGAATATGGCATGGGGCCGGGGTACCTGAGGTGGGTTAGAATGTTTTATAGCTCCCCAATCGCTAGGGTTAAAACCGGTGCCATAATCTCAGACAAATGGCAGCTCAGTAGAGGCACGAGACAGGGCTGCCCCTGGACGCCTATGTTGTATATTCTCGCTCTAGAGCCGCTGGCTATCTGCCTCAGACAACAGTATGGGGAGATCGGTATCCCCACAAAGGGAGGGACGCACCTTACATCACTATATGCGGACGATATCCTGCTATACCTGCGCTTCCCGGAGGAAGACTTGCAATATATCTTGGAGGTGATGGAACATTATGCCACCCTCTCGGGTATAGCGGTGAACCCCAGGAAATCGAGCATGTTCCCCTTGGGGAGGTACAGAAAGGTCCTACCGAAACAGCTAACGGTCCTGCCGATACCCTAGCAGACTAGGACCTTTCGATACCTGGGTATCGATATTTACCACTCGGCCGGGACGAACACAAATACAACACGGAGCGGGCAGTGGCAGGCATTAAGAACAGCATCGGGTTCTGGTCTTGGCTGCCCCTAGCCATGATGGGTATGGCGGCGCTGATCAAGATGGTGGTCCTGCCGAGACTACTGCATTTCTTTACGAACTTTCCATATATGCTCCCGAAACGGTTTTTCGGGAAACTCCCCAGCTATTGCAGGGGCTTTATCTGTCACAACTCCAGAGATAGGGTGGCCATATGGAAGCTACAAAACCCGAGTGACAAAGGGGGCATAAACCTACCGAACTTTGAGCTATCCTATCTGGCAGGGCAGCTTCAGTATGTGGCTAGATGGTTGTCCGAGGAGAAGACCGCTGAAACCAAGCTTTTGTACAAGGACTCCGCCCCTTACTACTTGAGGGAGGTGGTGTGGTTGCCAAAATCTAAGGTGCAGGGGAGAGCAAGACTCTTGACACTGGGCCGGGAAATCTGGAACAGAACGTGGCAGGTGGTGGGAATCCCAACCCCATGCTCCCCGCAGGTGCCGTTGATAGCGGTATGCGGGGAGGACCCGCAATTGACAATAGCGATCCGTAAATATTGGGAACCCATGGGGCTGGTAACGCTCGGGGATGTATGGCAAGAGGGTGAAGCACTAGACTTCAGAAAGTTGATGGAAGATACCAGGGTGCACATAAGCCAACACATTACTCATACAAGAGTTAAACGGGTGCAGGACAGATGGCCTGCGGAAGTGCTCACCGAGCAACCAGATACGACTATTGAGACAATGTACGATATTTCGGAGGGTGGGCATGAAATATCTTGTATATACGAGATACTGATGACTAGAGTGGGTAATGAACAAGTTACTTACCTGTAACTGTTGTTCTCCAGCATGGGTCTGGCATGGATTCACATGCTCATGAATATTCCCCGTCGTCAGGCCGGGAATCCTCGGTATAGAAAAAAATCAGTATCAGTGACTGCCCTCTCCCTAAGCCCCGCCTCTGGCAGCCATCCTCAGATTTGGTAGCACGTAAAGTGGCAGTATGACCAAGTGAAGAGCCGCAGAGGGATAGGCGGGAGGGTTCGCATGTGAATCCATGCCAGACCCATGCTGGAGAACAACAGTTACAGGTAAGTAACTTGTTCCTTCTCCAGCATGGGGTCTGGCATGGATTCACATGCTCATGAATAAGAGAATACATAGCAGTACACACATGCACAACCACGGGAGGTGGCAACAGGCTCAACATTAAGCAATACAACAACTCAACATTAAGCATCTCTTACCTCCTCACCAGGCTCACCTTAGGCGAACAGGTTGCGCAGCACTGCTTGGCCGACCCTGGACTCCTCCCTGGAGTCCCGATCGACGCAGTAGAATCTTGTGAAGGTGTGCGTCGACCTCCACGTCGCAGCCCTGCAGATGTCCAGCAGGGGCACACCAGACAGGAACGCCGTGGTAGCAGCGATCGCTCTGGTCGAATGGGCTCTCGGATGGCCGGGCAGCGGTCGGTTTGCCAACCGGTGACAGTGCATGATGCAGCCGGAGAGCCATCTGGAAATAGAAGTCTTCGAGAGAGCCTTCCCTTGATTCACAGTCCCAAAGTTCACAAACAGCTGTGACGTCTTCCGAAAACTCTTTGTGCGGTCCACGTAGAACTTCAGTGCTCTAGCTACATCCAGCGAGGGCAAAGTCCTCTCGGCCGGCGACGAAGGCGACGGGAAGAAAACTGGCAACACCAAGGGCTCATTGAGGTGGAAGTCCGACGGCACCTTGGGCATAAAGGAGGGGTGCGTCCTCAGCACCACCCTCGTGTCATGAAAAGTCAAGTATGGAGGCTTGCAAGATAGGGCCTGGATCTCTCCCACTCATCGTGCGGAGGTGATGGCCACGAGGAAAGCTGTCTTCCATGACAGGAACTTCAAAGGCGCCGAATGCATAGGCTCGAATGGGGCCCCCATGAGCCTGGTCAGCACCACATTAAGCTCCCACGCCGGGGCAGGAGCCTTCACCGGCGGGAATGATCGGAATAGCCTCTTCATGAATTCTTTCACCAGGCGATGAGACCACAAGGACGCCCGTCCCGTAGTCCTGGTATATCGGGAGATTGCAGCCAGATGTATTTTGATGGAGGCGTGAGCTTTGGCCAGCGACAGTAGGTACGGCAGTACTTGAGGGGCGTAATCCGCAGAGGGTAATCTTCTGTGCACGGCACCAGACAGAGAACCTCTTCCATTTATGTCTGTAGCACTTGAGAGTTGAGGACGCCCTGGCCTTTGCAAGAACCTCTCTGCAGTCGGCCGGGATGTCGTACCCTCCAAACTCTAGTGCTGCAGGCGCCAGGCCTGCAAGTTCAGCGACTCCGGGTTGTGGTGAAGAATGGCGCCTCCTTCTCTGGAGAGAAGGTCTGCGTCCGTCGGCAGCTTGACTGGTGTGGACGTTGACAAGTCCAGAAGGTCCGGGAACCAGATCTGTCTCGGCCATGCCGGTGCGACTAGGATCATCCTGCACCGGGACCTCTTGAGCTGGTTGATGAGCCGGAGCAGCAATGGCAGCGGAGGGAAAGCATAAAGAAATAGGCCGTCCCAGGGGAACGAGAAAGCATCGCCCATGCTCCTCGGCTGGGGGAACCTGCGGGCGAACCTCCGGCACTTGGAATTCGTCGCCGTCGCGAAGAGATCGATTTGGGGACCGCCCCATCGTTGGAAGAGTCAATCCACTTGATCCTGGCGTAGTTCCCACTTGTGGCACGAGCGCAGCTTCCTGCTGAGTGAGTCGGTGATCGTGTTTTTTATTCCTGCCAGATGAAGAGGCACCAGAAACATCCGTTGGGCGACGGCCCAATGCCACAGATCCTGGGCTTCCATGGATAGGGCCGGGGACCTGGTTCCGCCCTGCTTCCGGATGTAGAACATCGTGGTGGTGTTGTCGGTGAAGATCCTCACCACCTTGCCCTTGAGGGACGGAAGAAAGGACCTGAGGGCCCAGAACACTGCGCAGAGCTCCAAAATGTTGATGTGGAGTGACTTCTCCTCCAGGAGCCAAAGGCCGCTCGCGTGAAGATCTCCGGAGTGCGCTTCCCAACCTTCCAGGGAGGCGTCCGTCGTCACCGTCACCTGGTGAGTTGGGGTCTGAAAGTCCGTGCCCGCCGACAGATGGGAGCGGGTACCCCACCACCGGATCGCCTGACTGAACGTCTCATTGAGAGGGATCCTGTCCTCGAAGCTGCCCGTCGACTGGACCCAGCGGGCATCGAGGAACTCTTGTAAGGGGCGCATCTGAAGCCTGCAAAGGCGCACCAGATAAATGCAGGAGGACATCATCCCGAGGAGGGACTTGATAGATCTTACCCTGGCCATGTCCGTGGCCAGCAGACGCTGCACCTTGCCCAGAATGGTCCTGGTCCTTTCCTCCGACGGAGAGGCCAGCTGCGCCACTGTGTCGAGCTTGGCTCCCAGAAACAGGGCGACTTGCGACGGAACCAGGTGGGATTTTGGAAAGTTGATGGAGAATCCCAGGTCCGTGAGCAGCTGGACGGTCTTCGCAGTGTGCTCCACGGCGAGCTCCCTTGTCCTAGCCCGGATGAGCCAGTCGTCCAGGTAGGGGTAGACGTGGATCCCCTGTAGGCGCAGCCGCGCCGCCACCGGTGCGAGGCACTTGGTGGACACCGTGGGTGCCGACTTCAATCCGAACGGGAGGGCCTTGAACTGGTAGTGCCGCCCTTGGACCACGAACCTGAGGAACTTTCGGTGTCTCTTTAGACTGGGGATGTGGAAGTACGCATCCTCCAAGTCCAACGACGACAGGAAATCGCCCTCTTCCAGCTGTCCCAGCACGTGCTGGAGGGTGACCATACGGAACTTCTGTGCCTTGATGTACCTGTTCAGTCGTCGCATGTCCAGGATGGGGCGCCATCCTCCTGTCTTCTTTTTTACGAGGAAGTACCTTGAGTAAACTCCGGAGCCCCGAAGCCTCTTTGGGAGGAGCTCGATGGCACCCTTCTTGAGCATCGCCCTTACTTCCAACAGTAGTTGAGGGACGTGATTTTCCTTCCTGGCCACGGGTGGAACGCGAGGGCACTTCTTCTGAAACTCGAGGGCGTGCCCTTGGGCCAGGGCGTCCAGCACCCAACGGTCGGTGGAGATGGACTCCCACACGGGGTGGTTCGGCGGGGGCCCGACCCCACGGTCGGTTCAATCTTGTTTGGAGGCCGCCTTGCCTCCTTGACCTCCCTGTCGACGATGACGGGCACCACCTGACTTGCCGCGTCCCCTGTAGGATTCCTTGGACGAAGATCTTGCCGCTTGGCGGTACGTGGAGGAGCCACTGCCGGATCCCTTGGAGGCACCTTGTCTGCCTCCGGAGCTCCGAAAGGACGGCCGTCGTTGTTGGAGCACTCCCAGTGCCCGGGCAGTCTCTGTGTCTGTCTTGACGGCCTGAAGGGACTCATCAACCGCCTTCCCAAACAGGTTGTTCCCGTCGAAGGGCATGTCCAAAACCTTGGTTTGTACGTCCTGGCGGAAATCCGTGGCCTTGAGCCATCCTCGTCGTCTCAAGCAAACGCCGTTGCCCAACTGACGGAAACCGGTGTCGGCGATGTCCGTTGCCACCGTGATGGCGTGGTCCGAAGCAATCTCACCTTCCTGTAGGATTTCAAGGGCCTCAGCCCTTTTGGCGTCCGGAAGGAAGTCCAACAGAGGGGCCATTTTGAACCACAACTCCCTGTCGTAGCGGGCTACGATAGCCAGGGCGTTGGCCGCCTTGATAGTCGTCGCTGCGGATGAGATGATTCGTCGTCCCATCGTGTCCAGCTTCCTGCCCTCGCCGTCCGGCGGGGAAGATGATGTCGAGGTTGATGCCCCCCCAGCTTTCTTCTTTGCCGCCGCCGAGACGACCAAATCCGGGGTAGGTTGCGCCAGAAGGCACAAGGGGGCAGCGTCGGGGACCCGGTACTTCTTCTCGTACCGGTCCCTCTTTGCCGGCGTCGTGGCAGGGTTCTTGAGGAGGGCGAGCCCCTCATCCCAGATGTCATCAAGAAGCGGTACGGAGAGGACTGTCTTCCTTTTAGCCTCGCGCCGTTGGTAAAGGATCCCTTCCTTCTTCTTCTCTTCTGGGCAGAGCTGGAAGAGTTCGGATGCCCTGGAAATAATGGCATGAAAGGACCCAATCTCGTCGGGCAGGGATGCCCGAGCAGGGGGCGACGGGGGACACGTCCCGTCGTCGCCTCCGTCGTCATCTGTACCTGTCGTAGCCGTGTCCGTGCCTGTATCATCCCCGTGGGTAGTACACCGGGGGAAGGCAGAGCAGGCCGCAGAGGTGGGAGAGGTGGCGTAGGATGCGTCCTCCTCCTCTTATGCGGTGGACTTTCCGAAGGTCCTGGCTCCGGTTCCCCCGTCGGGTCTGGCTCAGGTACCTCCGTCAGGGGGAGGGGCAACCTTGTCCTTATCTCCGAGCATAAGGACTGAATCGCTGACAAAACGGCTGCCGAAGTGTCCTGCGGCGCCGGAAACGACGGGCGCGAGGGCTCTTGAGGAGCCTCGTCGGCGACACCGTCGCTCTCATCGCCGCCCTCGTCGGGATCCCTCCCGACAGGCTGGGCCTCTTCCACGACTTCGATGAGCTCTTCTTCAGAGGTCGTGTCCGTATCCACGAAGGCCACCAGCCCCTCCCCCACCTTTTCCAACGAGGACTTCGTGGGGGTCTTCTCAATGGGCCTGAAAGACGACTCCCTCCGCAGTGGCAGGGAGACTCTGGGTCCTGAGGTCGCCTCCACTGGTGTAGCCTCCACAGGCTGAGCCAGGGCCGCGGCGACATCCTCAATCGAGGTCTTAGCAGGGTGAATTGAGGCCATCGTCACCTCTGTACGCCTGGGGCCTTCACCTTGGGGGGAGGGTCCGAGCCTCGCTCCCCCTCTGCCGGAATCTTCGAGATTGACCGGGGCCTCTCCAGAAGCTTTGCCGGGTTCTCGGACTTCCTCTTACCCGAGCCAGAGCGTTGGCACGTGGTTGATGGCACCGGGGAGGATGCGCCCTGCCTGGCAGCCAAGGAGCCTGACCGTTCGGTGCTCCCGGTGCCCGCGGACTCACGGTGCTTAGCCTTTTGTTGGGCCCCCGTCGCCGGGGCGCCCTCAGAGGACTTAGAAGACCGCTCGGACTTCTTTTTCTTCTTCTCACCTGACGGGCTCTTCCCTTCCAGCCAGTTGGCGAGACGGAGGTGGCGATCCTTCATGGTCGACATGTTCCCACAAAACGTACAGTCCTTCTCCGTGTGCGTCTTGTCCTCATGGAGACAGTAGAGGCATAACGAATGCTCGTCCTCCTTGAAAACATTCTGAAGCTGGCATCCAGGGCAGGTCCTGAACAGCTTCCCGGGCGTCGAGCTTCCTTTCTCCTGGGCCATGTCCTGGGTAGGCCTCGGAACTTCTGGAATCCTCCAAAAGCGTAACTCGATGAAATCTTCACCCTTGAGGGGCGTAGAAAACTCGGAAACGGATCCCCGTTGATCGGATGTAGAAACGGTGGAGCTTGAGGCTCTATTTAACCGAAAAAAGAGGAAAATCTCCTGAAAAAGCGTGAAAACGCAGCAAAAGCTCGAGAGCTACAGCACGAGGACTCCCAACACTTGAACGTGCGGTATAAATCTGAGGATGGCTACCAGAGGCGGGGCTTAGCGAGAGGGCAGTCATTGGCTGGGGCAGTATGACCCAGAGACCAGTGATTGGTTACTACTAAGAAAGACAGATCAGAAACGAAACTGATACTGATTTTTTTCTATACCGAGGATTCCCGGCCTGACGACGGGGAATATTCATGAGCATGTGAATCCATGCCAGACCCCATGCTGGAGAAGGAGGTGCTGCAACTAAGGGGTGATTGGGAGGAGGAGGTGGGTGAACCCCTGCTGGACGGACAATGGGTCAGAGTCCAAAGGTACCACAAGAAGGTGTCCCGCAACGCAAGGCTCCAGCAGATACAGCTATACGTCACCCAGAGGGCATATATGACCCCCAGTAGGACTGCCAGGTTTGGGAACACAGCTGGTCAAAAGTGCCCAGGGTGTGGGGAGGTGGAAGCTGGGATGATACATATGTTCTGGGCTTGCCCGGAGGTGGGTAGATTTTGGACGGAGATTAAGCTACGCTTAGCAGAGAAGGGGATTGTATTGGAGGTGGAGTCGGTATGGGTATGAATGCTGGGGGTGTTCGCTAGGCCGCGCAACATGAAGCACATTAGTAAAATTAAAGACCTGGCCTACATCTTGGCCAAGCGTAGAATCGCAATGTGCTGGAAGGCTGCCCGGCGCCCCAGAATAGAGGCGTGGTGGCCGGACCTCCTGAAATGAGCAAACGCAGAAACAACAGTCTGGTATGAAGCAATCAGCAGAGGAGGGGAGGAAGAAGTGGGACCCCCAACTGGTGACCACAATAGCAGGTATTCCCCAGGCGGGCCTCAGTGAGTATGATACGAAGGAGACGAGCGAGAACATGAGATACGTTGGCAGTCGGCACGGAAATAGGGGCTCTAGTTAATGGGTTGGGGGGTAGGACCGCAATGTCTGATGTACAAACATAATGTAGCAGACAAGTATGCAAATGTCCTCAAAGTTGTAATGTTTGGTGTGTTGGTAATAAAATATATATATATTTTTTTAAAAATGGATTGAATGGAGAAGTGCCTTTGCAAAGAGACCTCCTTGAGAGGAGGAGGAGGCCAAGCAATAATGCTTGACAAATGTGTGAATGGGCGACCCAGTAGCCGCTGAACAGATGTAATTTATTAAGACACCACTTTGGAGAACCACAGAGGTTGTCATGCCCCTTGTGGAATGAGCTTGATGCCCTTCCGGCGGGTCGTTCCCTGCAAGTCTATAGCATTCTCCAATAGCTAGAGTGATCCACCTGGATATGGTTTGTTTAGTGACTGCCAGGCACAATTTGAGGACTTTATACCCAATAAAGAGTTGATAATTGTGGTGAAATTTAACCATTCTTGCAATTTAAAAGCTTAGAGCCATTTTTGGGTCTAGTCTATGCAGCCTCTCTTCCTCTTTGCCTGAATGAGGAGGAGCAGGGTAGAAGGTTGGTAGCGTTATCTTCTGCAACGGATGGAAGTCAGAGACTACTTTGGGAGGCTTGCAAGAAGGAGCCTGCAACTCACCCTGCGGGCTCATGTTAATGGAATTAGTAGGGTTGTTTTCAAATTTAGGAGCCTTGACAGACACAAATGTAAAGGCTCAAAGGGGATACATGATAGAAACTTTAAAACAAGATTTAAATTCCAAACAGAGACATTGAATGGGACTGGGGGATACACATAAGTACGCCATTTCAGAAAATGAACAATTAAGGGTATTTTGAAATAGGAAAGCTCTTCCGAGCAGCGCTTAAAAATAGAAAGCGCAGCTAGATATCCTTTTATGGTCCCAATCTGGAGCTCCAGATTAGCCAAATGCAACAGAAAAGAGAGCACTATGGGAGTGCCACATTGGAATGGATCCACATTCTTCTCCTTGACCTCTGGATGGAGAACCTGACCTTCCTCTTGCGAGAGAAGATCCTCTCTTTGTGGAAGACGTATTGGAGGGCAGGTGGACATGTCCAGAAGGTCCGGGTACCACATCCGCCTGGCACAATCCGGGGCAATTAGGATCATGGACTTCCCAAACGTTCTCAACCTCCAGATGACATGAGGAATGATGGGGGCTGCAACAAACGCGTAAAGGAGTGGAATTCCCAGTCCCCTAGAGCTACTCTTGGGGGAAATTCCCTTGAGCAATACAGTTCGCACTTCCGGTTCACCCCAGTTGCGAACAGATCCACTTGAAGGGTTCCCCAAAGGGTGAAGATCTCTTAAAGGAATTCCTGAGCTAGTTCCCACTTGTGGGAGACTGTGCTATGCCCGCTCAGAGCGTCCGCTGTAGTGTTCTCTCCGGCCAGGTGAACAGCCAATAGAGATATTCCTTCTTTATTTGCCCAGTTGCCCAGTACCAAAGCTGCATTGCCTCTTTGCATAGTGGTAGTGACCCCACACCTGCTTACTTGTTGAGGGAATACATAGCCACCATGTTGTCCGTCATTATCAGGACATTCTTCCACCCGTACAGAGAGCAGGAAGGGCCTTCAGAGCTAGTCTGATTGCCCTCAGCTCCAGAAGATTGATAAGTAGTTTGAACTCCGGTAGAGACGAACGACTGCTGACTGTCCATCACTACTGTAATCTCTGGCCATGTCTGCCAAAACTGTTCTCCCTTCAGAATAATTTCCTTGCAGGCCCACCACAGAAGATCCAGTGAGACCTTGGCTGAAATCTGAAGTCGGTCCGACATCTTTCCTGAAAATTGGGACCATTGTGTTCTTAGAGCCCATTGAAGGGATCTCATTCTCAGGCAGGCTTCTGGCACCAGAAAAATGCAGGATGCCATGAGGCCGAGCAACCTCAAGAAATCAAAGGCCGGAAGATTCTGGGCATTCTGAAATTTTTATACCATCTGAATAATGTCTTGAGCCCTCACCTTGGGAGGCGAGATCTTTCCCAAGGACATGTCTAACAAAGCCTTGATGTATTGGAGCTGTTGGTAAGGTGTCATATGGGACTTCTTGTAATTGAGAGAGAAGCCCAATCTGTGAAGGGGTTGGGGGGACAGTTTGGTGAAAACCCTCGGGCTGAGGTTAGCCTGAAAGGCAGAACTCGAAACTGATCATGAGAACTGTCAACTGCAAACCTTAGGTATTTTCTGTGCTTGACATGGATTGGCACATGAAAATAAGCATTCAGAAGGTCTAATGACACCGACCAATCGTGGAGTTGGAGGGCCTGGAGGATCTGAGAAAGTGTGATCATCTTGAATTTGTCCTTCCTGAGGAACTTGTTCAAGTATCTCAAGTCCAAGATGGGTCTCAGTCCTCCATCCTTTTATATAGGGAGTACCATCCCTTGTTCCTCTCCACTACAGGTACTGGTTCTATAGCACATTTCTCTAGCAGGGTTAAAGCTTCCTGCACAAGGAGCGGGTCCGGAACCATCAAAGAGCGGCTCCTCGGTGGATTGTTTTGAGGTCTTCTTATAAAAGGAAAGCAGTAACCATGGGCTACGTTTTCCAGATCCCAAGTATCCGAAGTAATGGCTCGCCATTCTTCTAAATGCTGAGACAGTCTGCCCCCCACTAGTGAACTGTCATTCTAGACCTCAAAGCGGTTTTGCTGCGGCTGTTGCAGAGGCCGATGGTAAAGAGGCTGCTGCTTGAGCTGGCTTGGCACCTCTACCTCGTCCACCACAAGGACTTTTTCTCTGGCCTCTTTGACTGGCCATTCCTCTCGCCCTTCCAACTGAGGAGTAGTAGTGAAAAGATCTACCCCTCCAAGGTTGTCCATTAGTACGAAAAGGCTGAGGTTGCCTAACAGCAGCACCTAAAGACTTGGCTGCCGCCTTAGAGGTGTGCAACTTTTCAAGAATCTCATCAGCCTTGCTGCCAAAAAGAGGAGACGCGTCAAAAGGCATTTTGAGAAGTCTTGACTGCACATCTGGTGCAAACCCTGACTTCCTGAACCACACATGTCTGCGTATTACAGTTCTGATCACCATGGATCGGCTGACCCTATCTGCAGAATCAAAACCTGATTGAAGGGAATCACAACTAGCTTCTTTGCCATCTTTAATAGTAGCTGTTAGGCAGAAACCTGTGCAGTTCCCTTTGGGAACACTGAAAAAGATTTAGGACTACAGGTGTTAGCAGTAAACCCACTTGGTAGCAGTCTGTACCACCCAGATTTACCTGGTAGCTGTGGCTGAGCAGTCAGACTTCCCTCAAGAAGAGATAGGCAGTATGCAAAGTATACACAATAGGCACTCAGACACAATAGCACAAGCAAACACGGACCAGAGCTTTGGTATCAAAGTATATAATTATTTATTTAAACACACACTGTTTGAAACACTCCAGCACTCTTATTGTAAAACACTCTAAACACAGTTACTATTATAATATATACAACCCTTATTCCTTATCGGACAAGTCTTAGTTAACACCACTTATTTCCAGACAGAGGTGAGCGCTTAACTATAGATGGCACTCCAATAAATTCATGAAAAAGGGAGGGAAAGAAAGCAGAATATTTGAAGATACACCACTCTAAGATTTAGGAACACTTTTAGCAAGGCAGAAGAGCAAAAGTCACTTGTGAGCCAAAGTCCATAGGCTGGGCCCACTCTTAGAGAGAGCAGAGCACAAATGCGCCCAAGATCACACGGTTACACTAGGCTTTGAAAGTCTTGCTGAGAGTTCGAAAAGAGTTTAGAGGGGCTCAGAAAAGTTTAGCCAGGGTGTCCCAGGCTAACCCAGGTTCGAAAGCCGGGGGCTAAATCTACCCCGTACAGTCGGTGGCAAGGGAAGCCAGGCAGAACACGGTACCTTAAGTGGGAAGGATCCTCAGCGGTGGCAGTTGTTCCTGACAGCGGGTGCAAGTCTCGGCGTCGTCCAGGGGAAGAGAAGATCTCGACTTGGAGGAAAGATGAAGGTCGTTGCACTGCCAGGGAAGAAACCAGCCACGGAGTTTTACGATTAAAGGTATTACCCTTTATTTAGCGGTCGTGGTAAAACGTGGTATTCCGGTTGCCGGGGTGCTTGGCAAAGGCAAGGCGGCCACGAGATGCGTCGGGAAGGCGAAAAGACGGTGAAACTGGTTATCCCCACCAGTCAAAGGAAGAAGACTCTCCGGCGGGAGATCTCCTCTGTCGTTGGGAAAAGTGGTGAGGCAGTCCAGCAGGGCTCCACCGGTGGTGGTGTCGTGGCCGGCCGGCTCACCACTTGGGCCAATCAGGACGGAGTGCGACTTGAGTTGCCTAGGCAACTCAGTACTGGGTGCCTAAATCCCCCTCCACCCCTCCTAAGTACCCCAGACAGAGTGGCACCACTTTGGAGGGCTTCTGTGGAGGAGCCCGCCAAAAAGTGGAACAAAGGGCTCGACTTGGGTTGGAGTCACAGAAGAGAACACAAACGCCATTTTAGAACCGAGTTTTGGCATAAAATGCCAACCGGAGAATTAATAATAATTAAATAAACCGGCGGGATGTTCGAGGCTATCGTAATTAAATAAATAAAGATAGTAGCCTCGAACAATGGGAAAATCCCATAGAGAAATATTTGCGGTTGAATATAAAAAGTAGTATCCACTGCCACCAGCCAAAACTCGATCAGGGGGGACGGAGACGTGCCCCCTCGACTAACAGACCCCGGGGCAATTGAATTGCCCCGGCCAGTACGTCCACAATATGATGGTTTGTACTGGTTCTGTTCAGAATTCAAGACGAGTAAAGTCAATGGTGACTTTACATGCCCTGGGAGACAGTAGTCAGTCCCAGGGTATGGAGTCTATACTGGGGGGTCACTATGACACCCCTGTGTTACTGCACTGAGGGTGCTGTGTAACACACATCTCAATAACACATGAAGCCCTATGGAGTAAAGGACCCCATAACCCATTAAACACATCTAGAGTCAAAGGGACACACTCAAACCATGTCCAAGAGTGAGGGTAAAAGAGTCTCACTCTTGGCAGGAGAAAAAAATAAACCCCAAAAATCCAGCAAAGCTGCTGGGGGGCTCACTAGGTTAGGAAATTCAGCCTAAACAGAGAATTCTCCCTAACTGTAGCTAAGAAGCCATCCCTTTCTTCCCCCTCGGGAATATACTCTGCTGCAATAGATATGCAATCCCGCAGAGTGTATGAAAGTGTTGCCAGGGCACAGGTGGAGTTGGCTGATTTCATGCTCCCCGCTGAAAATACGTTTCTTGCCCATTCATCTACACGCTTGTCATCCCTTTCAGGAGGGATGGTAGGGTATGCTGCCTGCTTCGACGTTGCTGTAGCTGCCTGCACCACCAGACTTTCCGGAGTGTGGTGTTTCGACAGACAGTCATGTTCACTACTGGAGTGGCAGTATTTTCGTGTCAGATTTTTATTAACTTCCGGATTGGTATCCAGAGTTTCCCAATTTCCAGCCACCCTTTTTTGTAAAGACATATGGAATGGCAATACCTGGTCAGTTTGGGGAGCTTTAGCCAAAATATCGGTTAAATCGTCCTGTTCATAAGGTAGTGGTGGTCTGCTCCATCCTAGGTACTCTACAACTCTGGACATGAGTTGTCTGCATGGAGCGTTGGCATGTTCACAAGGCTCAGGTATACCGAACTCTACCTCGGGTTAAGTATCAACTCCACTCGTTGACTGTAGATTGTCATATAGATCTTTAATCCTGGACTCCTCTGAAATGAGACACTCTGGAGCATTGGGCATTCCATATTGCAGTGCAAAAGGAGCATCCTCCCCATCAGTGTGTTCATCTTCATAGATTGAAGAGAGTGATTTGAAAAACTCCTTTCTGGATAAAGGAGTATAAACTTTTCCAGATGGAGTCAGTGTAGGCTTCAATGGCGTCGAAGGCTTTATTGGCGCCGATTGAGGAGAGGCGCTTGGCTTCGATGGAACAGCCAGCTTATGCGGCATAGCTGGCTTCGAAGTTGTCGACGTCGATGTCGAGATCCTGAAGAGTGTCGATGACACTGTCGTCGTCGAAGGTCTAGCAGCCGTTGATGACACCGTTGGCGTCGACGGTTTTGATGGCTTTGAGGGGCTCGATGGTGTCAAGGACCTCGGTCTAGATTTTTCTGTGTGCTTTTCATCATCAGAAGGCCTTGAGGGCTCTCGATGTTTGTCAGGCTGTTTTACCGGGCCATAGGGCAAGCCGGATTTTGACCGAGACCCATCCTTACCGGCTTGCTTGGAAGGCTTCGTAGGAGCATGACCTGTTTTTGGAAAAATTTAAACATTTCCTTTTGGAAAACTTCCCATTCTGCTGGGGTAGATTTTTTTGTGGGACATGCAACCCTTTTGGGTGAATCGTCGGAGGAAGACATTGACGAAGGTGCCTCCTCTTTGACTTTTTCACAGACGACGAGTGGTGCGACCCACTCCTAGACCTAGAGCGCTTCGCCTTCTTCCTTTGTGGAGAGCCTGCTCCCGACTCATTGGCCCGAAGGCTTAGCAGGTCGAGGCTCAGGAGATTTGGTTAATCTTCCTACCTGGAGTTTCCCCTTCCGCTCCCTCAAGGCCTTTCCTGTCATGAATTGACATTTTGAACAATTGGCCGTGTCATGGTCCTCGCCAAGGCACCACAAGCAGACACAGTGCGGGTCGTGTAAGGGTCATCTTGGACCCGCAGTCCCGGCATTTTTTAAAACCGGTTTTCAGTGTTGTTGGCGTTAAGGATGAAGACATCTCGAAGAACTTTTCGAAGAATTTCTCGAAAACAAGTCGCTAGACGATGAGGCGTGCCGACTCTCGTTAGACGAAGCAAAAGCTGTCGCAGAAAGACAGAACTGAGGCCAACGTGCGCCGCGTGTGCTATATATGATCTCCGATGACATCACACTCGACGGAAGCCTTCGAGGGACATCGACTCCACGCCATCGATGCACAGCACCCTCTGCCGAAAAGGTTTTCTGAAGCAGTTGAAGCTGGACATTACATGTCAAAGATGAGGAATACATTGGAGGACACAATCCATTCGAATGAGATTGTTACAACATCTGCCTACATCGGATGTTCCATGGTCACATGTTTCTATGGATTTTGTGACCGATTTACCAAAGGATCGAAAGCATGACACCATGCAGTGGAATAACCAGTACTAGTTGGTTGGCTGAACTGTTTTTGCAGCACATAGTGACATTGCATGGTTTTCCTAAAACTATAGTGTCTGACCGGGGTTCATAGTTTACCTCTCGGTTTTGGCTTGCTTTCTGCAAGATGCTAGGAATCAGCTGTGCGCTCTCAACCAGCTAACATCCATAAATGGACGGTCAGACCGAAAGAGTTAACCAGACCATGGAGCAATATATCAGATGCTTCTTAGCTGATTGAATGTCTTCTTGGGTGCACGCCCTGTGGTTGGCAAAATTCACCTATAACAACATGGAACAAGTTTCTTCAGGTATGGGCCCAAATGAGTGTCTTTATGTACACAAACAAACTATGGTGCCAGAGGCATTACTCAAATTGGATACGATTCCAGAACTAACAGAGCGCAAAGAGTTGCTTCCTGACATTAGGCAGAGGTCTTGACAAAATATGGAGAAGTCTAAAGCAGCATACAAGACACAGGCAGATAAGAAACGTTGAACAACACCTACTTATGAGGTGGGGAATAAGGTATGGTTGTCTACACAAAACTTGCAGTTAATGGGGCCACGGAAATGAATGCCTTGGTTTATTGGCCCCTATACAATTGATAAATGGGTGTCTCAGAAGGCAATGCGATTAAGGTTCCACAATAATCCAAAGATCCATCCAGTTTTCCATGCATCTTTGCTTAAAACCACAGCTTCCGGTGCCCATACCAAGAAATCTTGGCGCCTGGAAACACTTGTGCATAGATGCCATACAAATGTCCAATAAACAAAACCACCACTCATCATCAAGGATGAGAAGGCGCAGTATGAAGTGAGGCAAATTCTGGACTCAAACAGACGTCAATGTCGCCTGTGGTATGGACCAGAGGATTGCTTGTGGGAAATGGCTGAGGCAGTACATGCACTATATCTGGTAATCCTGTTGGACTTTCCTATCGGTCCGAGTTACCAGGAGAATGAAACAGTCTCTTACAACCGGGGGGAATCACTCCCTTCCCCCGGTCTTTTTTTCACTAGGTTTCACACCTTCAAAACCCAATTTTTGAGTGTTATGAGAGTCCCCGTCCCAAGTTTCTCTCCTTCTTTGATTTAGCCCACTTGGTTCACTTCCCTGGCAAGTGCTGCCACAGGAAGATGACTTGTATCTCTCTCCTGGTCTAGGTTCCTGACCCCGATTTCTCTCTTAGTGGGTTTATCCCCACCACTGTTGTGAGAGACTCTCCCATCAAGCTCTCATTATGGTAACTGGGGTCCGCGATTCTTCCCTGGTTATCAACCGGCTTGGTTTCACTACTGAAATTAGGAGGTTTGTAGGCTTTGTGCCCCCGCCGTGCCACCCAAGCGTTATAGTTGCGAAGGGACCTAGGGACAACTGCATGTGGCCTTTTGGAAAGCCACCCGCATCCCTCTCCCCCCGGTTCTCCCCTGCAACCCTTTACCTTGCTGAGGGCTTCGACACGTCACTGGGGTTTCCTGGGACGGCGGGCGTTCTGTTTGTCATCTCCTGTGACTTGCCTTCCAGTCCTCTACTCGATGCTGCTGGGCACCGTTCTGCTTCTACAGACCTTCCGATCATCAGATGTGGCAGACTGCCAGCATCCTTGGAGTTCTCCCTCTCCGGATTAGCGACGCAGGTTCATATCTCCCGCGTTCAGTGCACAGCACACCTGCCATCCTCCATGGCTCTCCGAGACCCAGTTCTTAGTCCATTGCCAATTTGTATACAATGTAGCCAGCAGTGTCTGGGCCCCTTGTATAAGTCCTTCATCTCTTTCACAGGTTTTATCTCTATTGCTCTGCAGGGACAACTCATCATAGTACTTCCAGAACCTGAAGGTAGTCTGCCTTATAACAGTACATAGGTCTACTGTCTACAAAGAGGTTATGATATGATGTGGCATTTATCGGTTAGCCGAAGGAGAAGTGACGGCATCCAGTGATTTGTCACATTATTCTAAGGTTTATTATAGGGCAGACAGAGGCGGCTGATTGTATTGCGAGTACTCACCCCCCCTGACTCCGATTTTCTAAAGTGACTAGGCATATCAACTGGGAGTCGCTGGAGGAAGGCTTCCCGCCGTTGGATCCAGTAGAAGTTGCAGAGGAGCTGCAGGTGCAGAGGTGATTACGGTAGGGTCCTAGGGCTGTGTGCAACCCTTGTTAACGAAGAAATGCAGCAGGCATCAATGCAGACCTCTTCAGGTCACTCTACCACATGGAGGAAAGCTGGTGCCAGCGACATTCACTGCCCACGGGCGACAGCAGGTGTCTCTCAAGTCACTGTCATTGCAAACCTTCAAGGACAGGATCCCTTGATGCAGGGAATCTGAAACTTGAAGCCCGAATTGGCGACCAGCGAATTTCTGGACGAAAACACAGAACAGCCACGCTTCTGACTAGGTATCCCAATGGAGAGCTAGTCGGTCCATCTGTGGTCCAGGCACGATTCTGAGGGCTCAGGACAGCTGGATCTTGGGAAAATGTTGAGACTGGTTGGTCCCACCAGTCCAAGGGTTGAAGCACCACAGAGGGCCTTCGTAGATCAGGTAGTCCAGCATGGCTTCTTCAGGCCAAAAGCAGAAAGCGATGCCAGGTCTCTTCGGGAGTCATCCATAGATATTCGGGAGTCGTAACAAAGATCTTCAGTTGTCTGCTCTTCTACACAGCATACTTGTCTCCAATGCTGATCTGAAGAAATGGCTGCATGAGTCCTCTTATCACAATTCCTGGCTGGCAGCAAGTCCAGGCCCACCAATGATAAGGACTGCACCATTCAAACAGCCAGCAGTGTTCCAATCAGGGACAACTGGGGGTTCCCTCATGCATGCACTGAAGATTCTCTGGCATCACAGATGTGGAATGGGACTAGCCAGTCCCACTCACTTCCTGGGTCCACACACAAATGGCATGTACAAGCCTGCGAAAACAGCAGCATTCCTGGGAAATTGCATGACCATGTTAGGGATTTCCTGAGAAGGAAGAAAGAAGGCCAAGAAACAATATGGCCAAAGAAAAGTGAACAATCTTATGGCACGCCCATTTTAGGGCACTAGCCACGTTTATAAGCCAGATGCAGTAAATGGGAATGGGCACACTGAAAATACTGCAAACATGTTAACAATGTATCTGCTGTCACCAGCTTGTCTGTAGGCACATATAAAAATAACAAAAAATACCCAGTGTAGAAGGCTAAGGTGATACAACTGTATTGTAAGATGTTGGGGGTCATTACGACCCTGGCGCTAAGGGGTTAACGGCGCCGTAAAAGGCTGCGGTGCCGTTAACCCCTTAGCGCCTAATTAAGAGGTCCCTTTGCGGGTCCCGACCTTAACGGCTGGTCTGGACCAGCCGTTAAAGTAGGGACCCGCAAAGGGATTTACGAGGTAATTACGGTACCGCAATTTCCCCAGTCCCATTGAGCCCTATGGGGCAAAAATGGGAATGGGAAGGGCCAATGTTAAATGGGGAATTACCGTCCCACCAACCTTGGAATGGGGCGGTATTTCCCCATTTAACATTGGCGGACTCGTTACAATACCGGCAGCAACCATGGTGCTAATAGCGCCATTGGTTACCGCCAGTGTTGTAATGAGGGCCGTTGTGTACACTGGTAAAAAGTTATCCAAACAGGTAAAAAGTAAAATGACAAATGGAAACAGTTTCCCAGTACTGATAGTCTTTAGGACTGATCAGTTTCCCCATGACAAATGAAAAGGCTACGGGAGTGAAGCTGAAGGCTTCACTTCCCTGTAAACAGTCAGGACAGGTTCAAAAGCAAAACAAAATGTTTGGGGGTCCATAGAATATGGAGGGAAAGTTGCCTAAAAGGGACATCTTTCCTAACAATGACAAAAAGGCAGTGGAATGGAAGGTTAGGATTCATAGGGACTGGTTCCCAATGTTATCACAATGGAGGGCAGGGAAAGACAAATGCTTTGCGTTTACTTACAACCCTGACTCTAATTTTCTCAGAAAACGTAATGGGTCGACTGCGGGGGTGGGTGTTGCTGGAGGTTGGATATCCCGCTGTTGGTTCCAGTTAGAGGTGCCCAGGAGCTGCGGGTGCAAGGTTTCTTTCAGGTCCAGATGTGGAATGCAACCCGTGGCGAGGGAGAAATGCAAGATTCACCAATGCAGGCCTCTTCAGGACACTTCACAGATCGGAGGTTAGGCGAGTTCCAGTGACAGCCACTGCACACAGACGACGGCAGGCATCCTTGGTTTTAAACCCGCAGCGTTTTCCAACACAACCGCGTTGTGTCTGCCTGAATCTGCTTTACCATTTGGAAAAGCAGATTCAGGCAGACACAACGCGGCATTGCGGAAAACAACCGCGTTGTGTCTGCCTGAATCTGCTTTACCATTTGGGGCTCTCGGGCTCCCCACGGGGAGCCCGAGAGCCCCAAATGGGAAAGCAGATTTAGGCAGACAACGCAGCATTTAGCATTTCCCATTTGGGGCTCTCGGGCTCCCCACGGGGAGCCCGAGAGCCCCAAATGGGAAATCAGCTGCAGGTAGAAACACTACGCGGCATGTAAACATAACCGCGTGTGTTTCTGCCTGCTGTGGCTTTCACTTTGGGTCTCCGGTGGAGCACCGGAGACCCAAAGTGATAGCCACAGCAGGCAGAAACACATGCGGTTGTGTTGGAAAACGCTGCGGTTTTTCTTTCCAAGTTTCTCAGGCTCCTCCGAGCAATAACGTTGTATTTATGTTTGCGGTCGCTTCAAAAGCGACCGCAAACATAAATACAACGTTTTTAAAGCTGCGGTTTTATTTCTAAGTTTTCTGGGCTCCTCCAGCTAGTGCTTATTTTTTGTAAAAAAAATAAATAGCACTTACCGAGATTCAGCTGCAGCTTTCCTGCTCTGGTCTACGGTCCGCGTCCTCCGAGTCCCGGCACTAATGAAGGGAAAGCCATCCAGCGGTAGACTTTGTTTACTACAGCTGGCTGGCTTTTCCTTCATTAGTGCCGCAAAAGCAAAAGCCAGCACAGGAGGGCCTCCATTTCACAAAATGGCGGCGCCCCTGTGCTTGCTTTTTCGAATTTTGAGCTTGAATAGCTCAAAATTTTACATAGGAAGTTTTAAAACGGAGGATGCTAGTATTTTTTTTTTTATGTGGCCTATCTATTTTTTAAATAAAAATCTTTACTAGACCATCCCTTTAAGCGCTACCCCCCTCCCCAACCAAGATATTCTGAGGGTTCTCCACTTACGGAGGTCCTTTTTAATTGCTTTCATCATGGGGATGTAGTTCACCCGCGTACCCCTCCAGAGCAGGGGTAATTTTCACCCCCAGATATATATTCCCCCAGGGCTCCACTTAAAGGGATATCCCTCCTTAAGTTCCGCGGCCTCCTTGACTTCTAAAGACAAGTTCATGAGCTCTGACTTCTGCCAGTTGACACGCAAACCCGACACCTCCGCAAATTTGGACAGAAGGTCCATACTCGCCTTACTGGACCCTCGGATCGGTAAGGGTAAGGAGCATGTCATCGGCGAAACCCGCCACCTTGTGCTGACCACCTCCAAATGGTATACCCCGGATGGGCTCCTCCTGCCGGATCACCTACAGTAGAGGCTCCAGGTAGATTGCGTAGAGCAAGGGAGAGAGCGGGCACGCCTGCTTGGTACCACACCTTAGGCTAAATGGGCTTGATGTTGCCCCATTGACCATGATACGTGCGGAAGGGCTTTGATAGTTGGCCCAGACCATACTGATGTAATCTTCGCCCAGTCCCATCCTCTCCATAACTTGGAACAAAAACTACCACTTCACCCGGTCAACTGCCTTTTACGCTTCAAAGGCTTGGAGGACCGCCGGAGTGGCCGTTTTCTGTGATTTTTCTACAAGGTGGGCTACACGCCTGATGTTATCCGACGTCTGTCTCCCCAGTACAAACGTTGTTTGATCCGGGTGGATCAACGCCGGAAGGTGCCCCTAAAGCCGTTTCGGCAGTATTTTGGTGTATAGTTTCACGTCTGTATTAATGAGCGTGATGGGCCTGTAAGAGGTACATTCTTCCGGGTCCTTCCCGGTCTTATGGAAGAGCGTAATTTTAGCTTCCTCCATCATCGGAATGATTCTACCAGATGCCTTAAAAGAATAAAAAAACTGAGTGAGATGCAGGGTTAGAATTTGGGAAAAGGTCCTGTAGAAAGATGCTGGATAGCCCTCCGGCCCTGGGGCCTTATTGCGGAGCAACACCGCTATAGTGGTCCTCACCTCATCGTCCGTGAGTTCACGACCCAACTACTCCCTAGCCGTTCGGGACAGACTGAAGAGGGGCAGAGCCTCAAGAAAGTCCCTCTGGGGATGGGTTGGGGGGTCCTGAGAAGAGTATAGTGTGCCGTAAAATCTGGCAAAGCGACCCTTTATTTCCTCCGTGCGGGTGAGTCTGTTCCCGCCCTCATCCTTCATGGCCATGATCATGTTCTGTTCCCTAGCCCCCTCAGGAGACACTCTAACAAAGAATCAGCCTTATTGGCCTTCGCCTAGTACTTTTGCCTGACCATGAGCATAGCCCTTTCTGCTTTTTTGGTCCTCCTCAGAAGCCCCAGCTGGCCTTCAGCTAGCCTATATGCCCTGAATGCATTCCTGGTAGGAGCTTCCCCATTCTTAGCCGTGCCGTCTTCACCTCCCTTTCCAATTGTGCCTCCAACTGCCGCATTTGCTTATTCCTTTCCGCTTCCAGGGCGATAAGCTCACCCCTCAATGTTGCCTTGAAGGCATCCCACCTTGTACCCAGACTTGTGTCAGTACTGTTGTTCATCTCTAAGAAAGCCCTTATTTAATCCCCGATTTCTTCCCGGACCAGCCGGTCCCTCAGTAGTTTGTCTGGAAATTTCCACTTCCACACTCCTGGGCTTCGCCTCCCCAGGCCCATCCTCATATGCACTATTTTATGATCTGCTATGCCCATGGGCCCCTTCTCCACCATCTCTACCCTTCCCACCAGACTCGCTGATACCCATATGTAATCAATTCGAGTTTGGGTTCCATGAACCCCGGAGAGAAATGTGTGACCCTCCTCCCCACCACGAAGAGGCCTCCACACATTCCTTAGCCCTGCCTCCTCCACCCAACACCCGGAGTTGGGATGAGGCCACCGCTCCTCCCCCTGCGCCTTCATGCGCCGTCCGGTGCAGACGTCTGTCCCATGCCAGGCTTAAGTCTTCCTGTATAATAACTTGCCCCTTTGCGAAATTCTCCAGGACTCCCAAGGTCTCGCGCAAGAAGCGATCCTGTCCCGTGTTCGGGGCATATACTGAACCTATAGTATAGGGCATACCCATACGCGCCCCTCTTACCAGAACATACCTTGCATTCCTATCCCTGAGGACATCTTGCATTCTGAAACCAATACTCCTCCCGAAGGCCAGCGCCACTCCTCCCCCCCTTTTGTGGGCCCTGAGGCGAAGTATATCTGCGTTAAGCCCCTCAGACGCAAGCGGTCCTGGTCCTTTCTCAGTAGGTGGGTCTTTTGAAGAGCAAGAATATCTGGGGCGTGCGTCTTAGTGAACCTCTCTAATTTAGCCCGTTTGAGGGGGGTATTGAGCCCCGTCACATTATGCGTTATCCATCTGAACCCAGCAGGAAAATTCTGGCAAGGCCCTGCTTTTTGCCCCCTCGTCCCTCTCCCGGGAGTCTCTTCAAGGCGAGACCCGCCCTGAACTGCCCCCCTACCTCCTCCCTCCACCCCCCTCTGTTGTGGGATTATGCCCTCTGCAGGCCCTGCTTACCCGGCCACTATGGTCCTTCCCTCCCTACCACTGGCGAGTCCTGGTCCCTGTTGGACCTCCCCACACTCCTAACGGCCATCGAAGGATGTTCAGAACAGAGCGGCCGTGTCACACCCAGGGGCCCGCAGAGGCCGACCCTCTCTGCGCCCCACGCTGAGTATTAGCCCCGGTGTGCAGCTCGGCCGGGACCCGCTTCCCAGCCGCCGTAAGGGGGGGGCCGCCGAGGGCGCCCCGATGAACTCCTGATGGGGGCCTCCTCCTCCCCACCCCACCCAATGCCCACTCCTATCCCCGGAGTTTCAGCGCCTCTTACACCCGCTCCCCGGCATCATAGTACTGCTTCCTCGGGGGCCCCACCGATCCTGGCCTCCTTCTGCGACGATGCATGCCTTCTGTCAGTTGGAATCTTTACCCTGGCGCACAGCTTTGCCACGCTGTACACCCCAGCCACCGGAGCTCGCCGCCAAACCTCCCGGGTGCTCCTCCTAGTCTGCCGCGCCAGGCACCCGCAGAGTCCAACTGAGGTGAAGGTCCTGCGCCGGGTCGCTGGTCCTCCTTCTAAGCCCTGCTGCTCTCCTTCCCCTGCTGATGTGGCACAGCTCCTGCCGGCTCTCCCCTTCGTGCCTGGGCTCCCATGCCGCGCACCGGTCAGACAGTCCCCCGCGCCTGCAGTCTCCTCACCTCACCCCGTCCAGGGGTCCGGGGCGCTGCAGTGGGGCTCCCCTCCGGTCTTCCCGTCTCCGCAGCGGTGCCGGCGTGCAATTGCTCTGATCTGTTCACTTTCTGGGGGGGGGGTGGCCCTGTCTAAGCCCAAGGAGCCCGTCAATGTTGCCCAGCGCACACTCCTCTCCTTGCCGGGAACATACTCCGATCTGGAAGCCGCGCCTCCTATTTCGTGGGCCCCCTCAGGCAACCTCCCGCTGCTTCCACAGGGCGCCCTCGTACCCCTGCTGTGCCCCTCAGGACCGCTGCAATCCAGCTCTGGCCTCCTGCACCTGCACCTGGGGGTGGTTGGATCTCCAGATGAGATGCCTCAGAGCCCGGGAGCAGCCGTTGGCACGTCTACTCAGTGCCGGCGGCCATTTTGGAATCTATTAAGTCATTTTAATGCATCTTAATTACCTATGGTGAATGTATATATGTTTATTGAGCACTGTGTGATATAAGATCCTAGTTTCATTTTTTAGTGTAGGCAGAAGGCTTAGAATTAATATTTGTATTTGTTTATACATATCTGTCTAAATTTAATTATTGTGTATTATATTGTGTGGACTCACTGAGGGACCCTGACCGCACTCAAACTCTTCTGAGAATAGCCTTGACTGCTCTCCATGTTAACCTTGATTGGGTTTTGGCTACTTCTCGGAGTTCCCTGTTCACTGTAACTAGGATGGCCTCCTACAATCGGTCGACTAAGCCATATTCTAGAACTCCTCTTAGCACAGACCAGGCTTCTATGTTCATCCTTGGGGTTGAAGAGGGATCTCCGAGCTGGGAGTAAAACTCCTTCTGCGGTCTGATCAGAGAGGGAGGCTCTTGACCGAGTAGCACTAAATTAGGAACAAAACCTGGTGAGCGTTCACTATCATCCGACAGCTCAGACTGCACCTCAACTTGTGGATCAGCTCTGGACTCAAGGGAAGTGGAGGAAAAACATGCTATATGTCATTACAAAAAATGGAAACGGGCATCCCTTTCAGGATGCTTAGAGAGGCAACTTCTTGCTCTCTTGCGTGACAACTTCAGAAGAGGATTGCCCACCTCCAAAAGACAGCTTTAATGATGTTGCTCTTTCCATTCAAGAGGGCGCCAGAGGGCATGTTCAGTGAAACAGCTTACAGATTGAGAAACCTCCCTAGAAAGGTTGCTATATGGTGAAGCTCATTCTGAATGGCCCAATGCCAAATCTGACAAGGTTGCAAAGTTGGGGAGATGTCATACCCTGTTTGCCGAGGAATAACATGGCTGCAGTGTTATCCCTATAGCTCAGCAGCCTGGAGCCCTGAAGGAAGGGCAGAAAGGCTTTGAATGTCAAGAAAATAACTTTGAGCCCGAGTCGTACGCATTCCTGTCATGCACCTAAAGGGACCCAACAGTAGCACAATTTTTGAGGCGGAAGGAGACCATCAATATGGACACTGAGGGGTTTGGTTCATGGAATGGCATATCCTCTGAAGATTGTTGCTGATGTGGATACGTCAATAGAATGCACCAGGTCCAGAGGGACCTGAAGGAATAAAACCTCTCTGGCTGGGGTGAGAACCCAATTGACCCATGGGCACATGTGTATTGCCATGCCTGAGATTAAAGGTCAGAGCCACCAATCTCTTCGTAAAGACCTGTGGGGCAGAAGGGAAGCACCTTGAATTAATGTGCGGGTTCATGATGACAAAGCCTGTGAACTTGTGGTGGGTAAGCCACATGTGTACATGCAGGTGTGCATACTCATGCCCTAGGGCACAGATCCAGTTCCCCTGGATGTAAAGGCCTACAGAGTCTGAGCCAGGGTGTAGCGTTCCAAAAGGAAGTGGAACAAAACCACAACCACAGGGGGGACAGGTCACTCCGGGGAATAGATGACAAAAAAGACTTTCCCCCCAAGAACGCAGCCTGCAGGATATTAGAACACCTGTCCGGCTAGGGGCTTGAGTGAAAAGGCAGGAGCAGCAACAGAGCTAAGGAAAGAAACAACACAATGGCTTTAATGAGTGTAAATGAACACACAGAAGATCCCAGCTGCACCACCCTCAGTAACCCCACTCTTACCTGCTGTGTGATGTGGGTAGACGGGAAACCTACTTGATGCCAGAAGATAATCCACCGTAGTTAGTGAAGGTAGAAAGCCAAGTCCCATGAAAAGTGTCTCTTGAGTGAAAACCCTGACCCGAACGGCACAAGGGCGCAAGCTAAAAGAGTCCAGATCTCCAGAAGAAAGCAGCAGAGCGTCCCAAGAAAAGTCCAACAACAACCCAATAGCAACCTGTGTTTTGTCACAGCAGCAGAGCGTCCAACAGGTTACTGAAAGTGGAAAAGAAAAGCAGCAAAGCGTCTTTAGAAAGCTAGGAGAGGGTCCGATGGTGGAATCAGGGCATCTGTGCAGCAAAGCGTCCTGGAAGCCAACGAGTGCTGTGAGGAAAAGAGAAGGAAAGAAAGAAAGCAAGCAAATAAAGGTCCCCTGTGAATGTGGGGAATCAGCGGGTTTTCTCAGGAGTGCCCAACGTGGAAATGCAGCATTGGCACTGAAGCAGAACACTAGGCGGCATTACAGGCAACGGGAGAAGGTGTCGGAAATGTAAGAGTAGCCGGTAGAATAATCGCGGGTCGAGTAGCCAAGGGGGGCAGGCCAAGGGTAACCGAAAACCAGACGTAATTCAAAGCAGAGTCCGGGACACAATCTAAGGTTCCGAAGCCAGAAAAGACACAGGAGATGCGAGGCAAAACTCTCTGAGGAAACAACAGCAACTTTTAAAGGAGCACAGCATTGCGGTTGTTCATGGTGTAAATGGTTACTGTGCTGGAAGACGCATAGAGCACGTTGTGTGTACATCACGTGACCGAATACTACCGGGGTGAGAACCCAATTGACCCATGGGCAAATGTGTATTCCCATGCCTGAGATTAAAGGTCAGAGCCACCAATCTCTTCGTAAAGACCTGTGGGGCAGAAGGGAAGCACCTTGAATTCATGTGCGGGTTCATGATGACAAAGCCTGTGAACTTGTGGTGGGTAAGCCACATGTGTACATACAGGTGTGCATACTCATGCCCTAGGGCACAGATCCAGTTCCCCTGGATGCAAAGGCCTACAGAGCCTGAGCCAGGGTGTAGCGTTCCAAAAGGAAGTGGAACAAAACCACAACCCCAGGGGGGACAGGTCACTCCGGGGAATAGATGACAAAAAAGACTTTCCCCCCAAGAACGCAGCCTGCAGGATATTAGAACACCTGTCTGGCTAGGGGCTTGAGTGAAAAGGCAGGAGCAGCAACAGAGCTAAGGAAAGAAACAACACAATGGCTTTAATGAGTGTAAATGAACACACAGAAGATCCCAGCTGCACCACCCTCAGTAACCCCACTCTTACCTGCTGTGTGATGTGGATAGACGGGAAACCTACTTGATGCCAGAAGATAATCCACCGTAGTTAGTGAAGGTAGAAAGCCAAGTCCCATGAAAAGTGTCTGTTGAGTGAAAACCCTGACCCGAACGGCACAAGGGCGCAAGCTAAAAGAGTCCAGATCTCCAGAAGAAAGCAGCAGAGCGTCCCAAGAAAAGTCCAACAACAACCCAATAGCAACCTGTGTTTTGTCACAGCAGCAGAACGTCCAACAGGTTACTGAAAGTGGAAAAGAAAAGCAGCAAAGCGTCTTTAGAAAGCTAGGAGAGGGTCCGATGGTGGAATCAGGGCATGTGTGCAGCAAAGCGTCCTGGAAGCCAACGAGTGCTGTGAGGAAAAGGGAAGGAAAGAAAGAAAGCAAGCAAATAAAGGTCCCCTGTGAATGTGAGGAATCAGCGGGTTTTCTCAGGAGTGCCCAACGTGGAAATGCAGCATTGGCACTGAAGCAGAACACTAGGCGGGGTTACAGGCAACGGGAGAAGGTGTCGGAAATGTAAGAGTAGCCGGGAGAATAATCGCGGGTCGAGTAGCCAAGGGGGGCAGGCCAAGGGTAACCGAAAACCAGCTGTAATTCAAAGCAGAGTCCGGGACACAATCTAAGGTTCCGAAGCCAGAAAAGACACAGGAGATGCGAGACAAAACTCTCTGAGGAAACAACAGCAACTTTTAAAGGAGCACAGCATTGCGGTTGTTCATGGTGTAAATAGTTACTGTGCTGGAAGACGCATAGAGCACGTTGTGTGTGCATCACGTGACCGAATACTACCGGGTCTATTGGGAACCCACGGCCTGTCTGACGCTGGGCAAGGCGCCAGGGCAGCCTCCAGGGGCTGTGAGTAATGCCCTGATGTCTGTGTAGGATGACCAGGGACATGACACAGGGTGACCATCATGAGCATCTCTTTAGGCAGGAAGATGAGAAACTTCTAAACATCTAGGATTGTTTGAAGAACTGCCTAGTTTTTCTTAGGGTCTTCGAAAAAGTAGAACATCAGAGGGAGGAACACTCTATAGCCCCCATCTAAAGCAACTTGGAAACATCAGAGGAGGCGTTTGATGAAAGTTGTTAATGGGAGCATTGAGAAGCGGGTGGGAAGGGAGCAGGAGTTGTAAGCCTTTGGAGATTACAAAAATCTCAAACAGTTCCTGAGGGATCCATACCCCAACCTCTTGGAAAAGGGTCACTCTGCCTCATTTTTGAGTAAAATGATTACTGGGTATCAGACCATCATTATGTGGGCTTATTTGTGGCAGCGGTAGGAGAGGGGGTGAGCATGTTGGTACTCCGTTGTCTATTCCTGAACTGTAAAGTGGAGGAGTCGTTTCTGGCATAAACATTGCCAAAGCCAGTTTTTTGCCATCAGTTGCTTCCCAGATGTTCTCTGCGCAGTCTAAAACAGAGCTGGTCTTCAGGAACTAGAATCAACAGCATACCCACAACCTACATACTACCTGTGTATCACATTACCTTGATTTAAAAATGACTTGATGAAGATGAGCGACAGCATTCTGCCCACGTTAATAAGCAGTCACTCATCCAAACACTGGCTTAGCAGCTAGGTGCGTGAAAGGGGTATATCTTTTTGACAAATACTTTGACCCCCCCACTCTCCCTCACCCCATGACATACCTATACACCTCCCCTTCCTCTCACTTCCTCCAGCTTTTTCGACCGAAACAGTATCAGCTATATCAAGGATAAACAATTCATAGTGATGTCAGAAAACAATGCACCTGGCCAACATCTGGAATATGTATGACTTCACCATGACTATTGTCAATTCTTTCCTACAGGAGGTGCTGGGTAGACAACCCTGCCAAATTCCCATCCATGACCTCAGAATCGAAAATGAGGAGACAAAGGTACTCAGAGAGCAAACCTTTGGGCTCATGCAGGCCTGGTTCCAGTGCTTGCATTATAGAGGTGGTGCATTGGTGTACAGACCACAGACAGTTGGCAGGACTGTCATCCTGTGCTGCATGTTGCTCAATATAGTAGTCCAGCAATGGATGCCTACACTAGACCTGGAGAAGCAGGATCCAGACAGCAACCAGGAAGAGGAAGGTGCCTCTGGCTAGCCTGATGAACGTAACAGGTATATCATGCTCCGGAAACCTTTGCACAATTGTACTTGACAACAATCCACTTACGGGCAGACATTACGTCAAGCCTATATGTACACATGGTGCCAATTCCACCACCCTCATTCACTGGAAGAACAACCAAGTACACCATGTCATGTCAAAGTGATATTTAGTTTACCAAAATGCTGCCTCTCCCCTATGGTCCAAATGTTACATAATATCTATGTCCCCACTAGACCCTAACAATATCCCTACCGCCCCTTGTCCCAAACAATAGCCCGACCCCTACCCTCCATTGACCAAACAAAACCCACTCCCTCAAGGACTTTTTACATGCCCCAACATCCCCATCTTACTCAGTGGCTTATTTTCCAAACACAGATGGCATACCTGGGGAGACCTGCAGTCAATATGGCACACCAATTGGGGCAGGTGGAGGTGGAAGTGTCTGGAGTGGCTATGACCATAGTCACTAGCTGGGCTAGGGTCGTCTTCCTCCTTTCCAAAGTGAGGACTATCAAAATTAAGATTGTAGTGACATTTTCTAATACCTAAAGTTAAATGTGAAAAGTGCACAATAGTAAAAAAGTGCAACTGCCCACAATCCTTCGATACACAAATGGTATTATCAAATCAACCCTCATGGCTTTGATAATTGTGTTGCAGCATAGGCAGGACACACAGTGAAAGGATTTAAAATTGTTGATATTAAATCAAATATCATTCCAAAAGTTTGTTTGCATGTATTCAATTTCCAGAAAATAATCTAAACAAATCATTATTTTCTACAAATCATCCAGATGTAATGTTTGCAAATGGTGGGGGAATGACCAGAACTTGCCCCACTATACGGTGTTGGTACTTTTTACACATTTAAATGGATAACTGGAATTAGCCTTGCTGCAGTTCATTGGGTATAATTTTACTGAAATGGCATAATACACATATGAAAGCCAACCATACAAGATCTCATTTGGCATAATGGCGTGACAACTT
Organism: Ambystoma mexicanum; assembly: GCF_040938575.1. NCBI lineage: Eukaryota > Metazoa > Chordata > Amphibia > Caudata > Ambystomatidae > Ambystoma > Ambystoma mexicanum. Next base: position 120,600,601 of record NC_090923.1, read on the forward strand.
AGTATTTAGTTATACAGACAAATCTTTGATGACAGCAAATGGTGAAAAAGTAAGCACAGATGAGGGATCAGATGACTGCAAACACACCAGCTTAGAACACAGACTACTTCCAGACTTTCAAATAGTACTGTAGCTTGATGAAAAGGGCCACCGTAAAGAGGGAAGGCAAAACTCCTACCCTGAGTTCAGCCGGCAGTGCGCAGTCCGCTAGGATAGCCAGGTCTTCCTGCAGCCTACCATTATCCAAGGGTTCAATTGTTAGAACTGTAACGCATGTACCAGGTTTGGAAGACACTGTAAAGGCATTATAAATATACACTGCTCAGATACACTTCAGTTGACAATTTTAAAAGACCATTAGTAAATATCACACTAAGAGAAAAAGGAGAATGAATACATCATTTTATGTATCTGAAATGCACACTACCACATATTTCTAGAGAAGACAGAAGATAATTGTTCATGGTGCGGGTACCATTGAATTTCTACACATTTGGGAATGTAGCAATGTTCTATTCTACAGAGGGAGTAATAATTTGATACAGAAAATGTGCAGAGATGCAATGAACATGCATACAGAGGTCATTCTATCTTGCACCACTGTTAAGGAAGCGTACACGCCTTAAAAAGACTGATTGCTTGTATATATTGTATGGATACCTATTTGGAATGGACAATAGCCTCCACAGACAAACAATCTTGATTCTAATATTCGCCATCAATTACATTTGGTGTGCATTGCTCTGTGGCACTGTATTTCAATTTTGTTAACAGATTCCAGAAAACGCATTAAAAGCGGTGGCTAAATATATATAGAGGGAAATCAGCTCTACATATAAATGGCGTACTAGTTACTTGGACTTCCAGAAAAACAGGCAAATATTCCCAACAAAAAATAAAGGCTAACACTACTCCCCTCCCCCCAAAATGTAAACAACGACCGGCAACTGCTTGGGCTCTGCTTCAACCCACAGAGCTCCACGGAAATGTTTGGATCAGTTGTAAAAGCAGAGCAAGGACAAGGAAACGCAGTCTACTATTATTACTGAATGATCCGGAGAGGAACTTTTTTTTTTTAAACACTCTTTATTGGCATTTTATCATAACAACCCCAAAACACCCACAAACCCTACCCTGCCCTTCCTCCTCCCCATCCCCCCCAATCCCCCCCAATCCCCGCCCCCTTAAACACCTTTCAAAACTTTAATAGAACAATTTCAACAACTCCCCAGCCAAGCCCACCACCCCTTTCCCTCCTCCCTCCAATGTCCAAGTAGGTGTGCACAGTTCAAGGGTGTTTATTGAACTTCAATCGGGTTTGAAAAACGCTTATCTAATCCTAAATCTAAAGATGGAAGCAAGCTACAACCATCAAAGAATAATAACGCAGTCCTAGTTGGGTTTGTCAAAATAAAAGGCTCTATACTAATAAACCTATTGCCAATCCTTACTTCTAAATACAAATTGTGTGGGAAACAATGTTTTGCAAAAGAAAAGTGTTCAGAAATGGATATGTCAGGATATTCAAGCCGTTGGCTTCCCTTCCCCACATTCTCAGAATGGGACAAGGCGGCACACTCAAGCTTAGCACAGTCTCTGACTTCTCTAGCACAAGGATGCAGTTCAAAACTTCAACATCATGGACTTCTGTGCCAAAGTCTCTTTGCCATTCAAAGTCTCTTATTTCAGAGGGCCTGATGCAATACGACAAACATCAAAGTTCCTTTAGGATTTCACATGTACAAATTCTCAGGTGATTTTCTGTTCATTCCGGGTCCCCCTCTGCCAGTCTCAGACCCACTTTAACACAAAACCTTCTCAGGTGATTTTCGATTCACCCCGGGCCCCCTCCGCCGGGCTGAGGCCCTCTTTAACACAAAGCTTTCAATGGATCTCCCTCTGCCATGCTCGGACGAACTTTATCTACTTTACCAAGCTTCCTTTACTCCAAAAACCAAAGACTTTCGTCTGTGCGCAGGATTTTGATTAACCCGTCGCAGGACCACTTCAATTCACAATTACCCGTTCTCTTCTCAATATAATCGCCTTCTCACTTTTGCTACTTCTCAGCTGAATACCTTACAGAGATCTTCAATTGAGTACCCACGCGGTGCCGGAACAGTCTGTCAAAGGTATTGTATCTTGTATTAAAAGTTCAATCACTCATCAGCAGTCACAAAATTCCTGTAGTTCGCAAAGTTCACAAAGTTTACAACAAAAAATAAAGATCTGATCCAGTATTCTCTCTTCTCCTGGCTTCCCGTGTTCGGACTTGAGACACTTGTTTTATGATTCAGATAGCCCTCCTCTGTGCTCAGATCTGCCGCTGTACACTTTCTAGCCTTACCTCATTCAGGCATAAGCCTTTTAAACAGCTCCAAGCATTCTTGTTGCTACTTCAATTCTTTGTGCTTTATTCTTAAAGTTCATGAACATTGGACAGAGACTTCAGGATAGGCGATCGTTGTATCGCAACCTTTCATCTCAGATACAGTTTCTTTCACTTTACCACAACAGGGTTTGTATTTTCCCTTTCTCACTCACCGGCTGCGTTGCTCAATGGTCTGTCTGCGTTTTCGCACCTCCTGAATTCAGTCTTCTCCTTTCAGCACACCTCCAAAACTCAATCGTTCACAGGGAGGGGACCAAGCTTCTCTCCACGGCATCAATGCAGAAAAATGCTGACTTTTCATCTCGTTTTGCAAACCGCGGTCTCCCTCTTTGGCTCAGAGTTCTGCCTTTACTCGCTCAGCCTCTAGGTCTCTGGATTTCTCCAGCTCTAGCTGCTGCTGCTGCTCTGCAGAAGTTGTCCTTCCTCACCTCCAGCCTTGCTCACGGTGTGCTTCTGAGCTCTGCCTTTTATCCAGGTGGGGAGAGTTAATTGATTGCAGGTGTAGATGATTGGGCTGGAGTGCCTGATCCTGCCAGGCTTGTTAATGTGACAAAATGGGGGTTGTCCATAGGAACTAATGGCCCATGGGCTTCCATGGGTATCCCTCATTGGTCCGGGTTTACTCTTCCTCGTCTCAGTCATGTCAGTAGGATAGGAAAGGTGAGGATTATGGGAGTTGTAGTGTTTAGCAAAATGTGGTCAAAAAAATAAGTTTTAAATGGTTTCAAATAGGATAGACCTTTCAGATAATGTTTTTTTAGATTTAGGACTGGGAAGGGGGACTTGGGAATAGCGACTGGGGAACTTCGTATTACTATATTTAGGAATGTTTCTGCATTTTTGAGAAGGACATGGTTGGGATGAGGTTGAGGTAGAAAGACAACATCCTACAAAAGCTAAGGGGATATCGGGTAAGGACTTTGGAGTAGGGGAGGGGGAATACCATTTATCGGCTAATAGTGTTCTCCCTAATGTCCCCAAGGGTCCTCCTCCAGGGTGATCCTCCCTCGCTTGGTCTTCCCCAGGGTTGAAATCCAACAGTTATGGTCCTGGCCACCTGAGAATTGGATCCCTGGAGTTTCATAGTTCGAACACCCTAGGTTTTTAACACCACCTACAAAATAACCCTATTGGAAATATAAATTACTCATGCTCTCTGTAAAAAAACAATTTACTTTCACTTCAAAATCTTCTCTGGGGCCCGTAGTGAAATAATACGTCATGGCAACAGGCTGATCTCTAAGGTGTACATGCCATGATAATGCCCCTGATTATTATATTTATGCCTGCTGACATTTTTCAACTGCATCTTAATGCTTAAAGCACAAACATTTGAAGTGGTAAGTTCTTAGTCTAGACAATGTTTCTTTAACTACTTTTTTAAATGAAAGAAAAATGTATACTAAGAAAAAATAGTCAAAAGTGCATGTGGACACAAAACATACAAACTCGACTTTACAGCACATTACCATACATGTGCCACTTCACCTACACTGCAGCTAAGACACGACACATCAACTAGTACGATTCTGCTGCAAACCTTTCATCTGCCAATCTATCAAAAAATAAAGTGAAATAATGTTGACCAAGTAAAGGGCATAAAATAATATGTTCTTAGGAGAACGATAAAGTTTGAGAGCTAGTTTCCTCCACCAAGCTAGGATGCGTTTGGGCAGCGGAAGGCTGAAGAGTAGACAGAGGAGAGTTTGAGGAGTACAGGATTATGATTATGCATTATGATTTGGGATGGGTGGGCTGCATCATTACTTTTCAACAAATATGTTAGTCAATATGTTGGTCTGAGCACTGTGTTTCAATGGTAGGCATAGTGACTACGGGTTTCTCACTCTGTCCCGGACTATGTGATATTGACAATGGAAAATAAACTTTCCCTACGGCTCACTTTTGCTACGATTATCGGCTATTATGGCTTCTCACTATCAACCTGGCCATTTCAGTGCTACTGGCCTTTTATTTATATTTGATACCTATTGGTCTACTAGACAATAAGTGTTGATCACCACCGGCATGCTACCTTAATCTGGCTTCTATGGGCCGACTTACTCAGACCATTGCTGCCCTGACTGCACTTTCCCCTCCCCTTGGCACTTCCCTCCCCCCCTGCACTTTTGCGTATCACACTTGCAAGATCTGAATGACACAAGGCCTAGTAAAATAGTTTGTTTTGTCCTCCCTCTGTCTTCCTCCAATGTCTTGTCGTTCCTAGAAAGACTTGTGTACAGGCGCGTTATAAATGACTTATCATATCATACTGTACACTCACTGCCCAAAAAGAATGCTTTAGTTTCCAATAGAATGTGATTGATGAACCACTCCACAAACCTACCTTGAGGAGATAGACTTCATCTCAACTTGTGGAACAAGATGGCTGCCCCTGGCGTTTCAGCCTTCCTTACAGATGAGAAGACGCGCAGGGCCTGTTGCTTTGTTCTTGCCACAAGGATAGTCTGTCGCTGCCTGATCGTGGTGACCGCTGCTACAACCTGCTTTCTTCATGTTCTGGAGGTCTCACAAGGCTGACTGCTCTGTGGAGGTCTTCATCCTGCTGTGTCAAGGGTGTCCAGCTGTCCAGTCTCCAGAACCTTTTGTTACATTCTGGAGACGTCGACTAGCTGGACCCAATCCAGATGGCAAACGTTCCCTGTGCACCCACGGCACCTGGACCTCAATTGACCAGACAAGGCCTAGGCTAAGTGTGCCCAGCAGATTAAGGAACCCCTGAAGTGATTGCTGAATAAATCGGACTAATGGGGTGGGTGAGTTTGCAAGTCTATTCCTAACCCCACTCCCACCATAGTATGGTATGGGTGTAAAGTCCTAACCCTATCTCTGCCTTGCCTGACTAAGATCGGTGGTGGTCTGGTCAAGTATCCCTCCCCGTGGACTTCCCCTAGTGTGATGGGATTGGGAGAGAAACCTGTAAGAAATGTACTTACATAAGCTAAGGTTTTCTTGTGTGTGTTGTAACGATTTACTACCAATGTTCTTACCCTCTCCAACTGATCTCATAACATTGCCTTTTACTACGTAACTGTTATTAAGGTAAAGTGTAGGTGTTCTACTGGTACAAGGGTGTGCAAACTTTGTCTCTCCAGATAATTTGGACAACAACTCCCACCCGCCCTCGCCATTCCCGTCAATAGTGAGGGATCAGTGCATGTATATTAGAGCGGCCGTCGTCACACTATAGTTAATATTAGTAACAAGTTCCATAGGAAACCCGAAAATTCAATTGCTAATAACTTTTGATATGCATGACGTATTTGTCTGATATTTTGCAAACAAAACGTTTGTCAGCCCCCACCCAACAGACTGGACATTTTGGGAAGGATTTGTTAAAAAATGAAAAAGTGTTAAGAAAGCAAAGAAACGCTGTTTACGGCATACTCCCATTAATTTCCCCATAGAGAAAAAGGCCAAATTGATGCGCCGCACACAGTAAAAAACACTGGATAGAATTGAATCACATATTTGGGTACAAAGTGTTGACTCGATTTCCAGGAGGTGCCTGGGGTTATATCGTCCAGTAGTTGCTGAAATATTTAATGGAGATGGGGCTGTCCCATTCACCCAAAACTTTAGCTATATACTTTATGCATAAATCATCAGCGAGACTTTTCAGAAATGAAAAAGACACCTTTTTTGTTGTGCAATGCGATTAATAACCAGGCTTATAACAGGGCTAACCAGAAACGTAAAGTGGAAGAAATGCCCTTGTGGAGGAGGAAAAATGAGGAAATGGCATCAGGCTAGAGGTGAGGAGTAGGAAAAGAGGACACCATGAGAATTTGGAGAGTTGGGGTGACCAAGTTCAGAGCTTGAACTTTTTCGCATAACCGGGTTGATACTGGGGATAACCCGGGGTTATAGAAGAAAATGGGATCAGGAATGAAAGTGCATCACATGAAAATAACCAGGATTATTTGAAGGCGTTTACAGATAACTTTGGTTATTTGTAGTACATTGCAAATATAATAACGTTTTAAAAAAAGTGAGAGTTCAAAAAATTAGATTGTTAAAAAAAAGGAATTTAACATTTAACTGCTATAATGAGGTCTCAGATTCAAACCCTGATTATAGCTTAAGGTAAAAGCTATATTCCCGGTATGTCACTACGGAGCATTTCACTTAAATCCAGTTTAATACACATGCGCATGTTCGTTCTTTGACAAGTGTGTATGTTCATGTGAGCAAAGGGTGTATAATAGAGGCTGCTCTCCCTTGGATCATTTGTTTGTTGACAGGTAGCTATGGCGACAAGCCCCGCTCAAACAAAAAGGAGGAAACATATGTGAGCCTTACATGGTCCTTTAGGATAAGAGTGGTATGTATGGGTGTCTGGGGCTGTGGACCGATCTGCAAAGTTTGAAAAAGGCCCCACCCAAATGAATGGGTGACCGCCAGAAGTTGAATGGACATACAACTGCTATTGGAGTCTGAGATTTCCTCTAACACTCAAATTCCCTACAACTAATGAGGGTCTGCTCCAATACAAGGTTCATTGCCTTTGATGAACTTCCGGAAGATGGAAGAAGAAGACTTAAAGGCCCAATGATCTTGTGAAAACCTGCTAGTATGCAGTCCTATGCTGAAAGCTGCGACTCCCCTCTCTCTCTAGAACCTGACGAGGACCCAGTAGTAGTGACTTGTTCCTTGTCCAGCTGGGACAACCACATTAGATTGTTTCCTACCCTCACAGACATTCGATGAGCCTGCAGTGTCTTCAAGTGTTTGGAAAACATACACTGGGCCCAAACACACAAAGGAAAGGAAAATGAGTGCCTCAAGCTACACGTCTGCCTATCTGTTGTTGCACTGTGATCTGCACAGCACTGACCCAAAGATCGGAAAAGCTTTTCTTCTGTACCAGGTTAGCACCAAAGAGCTCCAGCAGCTGCAGACTCTCTTTTCATCTTTTTATTTTCATCATTCATGCATGCCTTTCTCTGGAAGATCTTCGACTCCCTTCCCTCCAGGATAACAGTTTCCGTCACTGAAGACTGACACTCCAGAACCATTTGCAGTTGCCCTCCAGTAACAAAATAACTGAAGCCCAGAAACAGACAAAAACCCTCTTGAAGTATTTTAAAAAAGGTAGCAGGCGCTCCTCTCCAGAAAGAACATGGCATGATAACCTGTTCTGAGATGAGAGTTTGCAGCACACACTTTTTGCTCACTGTACCTTTCAAAGATGGGAAATAGAGGCAAAGCTTCACCTCACTGATGAGGCCCAATAAGGCGGAAACACGTGTATGGGGTTGCTGTTGGTACTATTGTTCAGAGAGGAATTGCCATAGCATTTCAGTGCTGGACTGGCCATGTGGGCCGGACAAAGACTGATATGCAAATGGATATTAAGGCAAGCCCGTCTGTGCCCGTCCGTGCCAGGAAGGGGCGGGAAGGTTTCATCAGTAGGGTCTCTCTCCTATCCCTGGCACCTGTAGACATGATATGACCGGCTGGCTGGAGACACTGTCCGATATCTAACTGCCCTGCCCTTGAAAAAACTCCCCCAGAGAAGTATCTGATTAGATCAACCTCCCTACTTTTACTAAATAACCGTTCTCTCCCAGCCCACACTGGGGAAATTTATGATCTCATAATGAGCAAGCAACTTTCGATGCTTTGCCTCACTGAAACGTGGCTTGTCCTGAGCTCCTCCCCGGCAGCGCTTCAAGCTATTCCCTCAGAATATCGTATTATCCTTCACGACGGCCCCCCCCCACTCAGCGTGGATGTGGGGTGGCTATTATATTCCGGGCCGAGTATGATGTTACTCTATTATCTTGCCCACAGGAGCTCAATATGGAAGCGCTGTTCTTGAGATGTGCCATCTCGCCTTCCTGTGTTTGTCATTTGCTGTTGATATATCGGCCACCGGGCCTATAGGTCGGTTTGGGGTATCATTCCCTGATCTACTGGCTCACATGTGCCTACACTATACTAATCTAATAGTGTTAGGCAATTTCAATCTCCATTATAACACCCCTAGATCTAATGAGCTTAGCTCTTTCTTTGACAGTTTACTTGACCTTGAACTGCCCCAATTGACCCACGGCCCTACCCATAGTCTGGGCAATACTCTTAATTTGATTTTTCTGAAAGATTCTCTGTTGAGCCTTGATACCATTGAACCAGTGGTATGGTCCGACCATTACCTGGTAACTTGTGTATTTCAGTCTCTGAGCCCTCCGATTAAGATTCTCCCACCTAAAATGCTGTTGCGCTCATGGCGCTCAGTCGATACTAATTAGCTTAGTGCCCATATAATGAACAAATGTGATTCTGTGAGCCCTCTGTCTCTGCGCTCACTGTCTCAGTTATTTCAGGAATCCGCCGACAACTATGCTTCTCTGAAAATGGTACAAGGTCGTAGACTACCATCTGAATCTTGGTTCTCAGAACAACTAAAAAATTGCTTGTCTCGAGTTAAGACAGACCGAACGTAAATGGCGAAAGAACTTCGATCCCGATCTCAAAAAATCCTATAAAGCCTGTCTGTCCATCTACCTGGCAGACATAAAAAATGCCAAAGCCACTATTGTTTCCCATAAAATGGAAACAGCACTCTGACAACCCCAAACCCCCTTCTCTGTAGTTACATCTCTAACCTCCTCTGAAGCTCTTACCTCCAGGGTCAAACCTACCCAATAACTGTGCGAAGATTTGTCCCTTTTTTTAATCAACAAAATAGAGGTTATTTGCACTAACTTTGCTAAATCTCTAGCTACGGCGGTCTCTAGTAGTAACAATATATCTCCTGCCTCGTCCTCTGACAATTCTGCCTTTTGGTCGACTTTTCCTCTTTTTTCGGAGGCTGAAGTCTTATCAGCTATTCAACTAATCAAATCCGCTTCTCCCGCGGATGCTATTCCTATGAAGATTATGAAGAAGATCGCTCCTGACATTCTGGTAGCCCTCACTTCAGCTGTAAATGATTCCTGCCAATCAGGTTTTGTCCCTCCTGAATTGAAATCAGCTAGGTTTGTACCCCTTTAAAAGAAGCCTACGCTTTATCCCACGGTTCTTGCCCTATCTCCCTGCTCCCTTTTCTTTCTAAACTATTGGAATCACTAATTTTTCCTCCATTATCTTCCTTTTTGGAAACCACTAGTATTCTTAATCCTGCCCAGGCAGGTTTTCAGACCTGGCAGAGGCACTGAGAGTGTGCTGGTGTCCGTACAGGACGATATGTCCAGACTGGGTGACTCTGGGGAGGTGGGAGCCCTGATATTGCTCGATCTCTCAGCGGCGTTCAACACGGTCAACCACCCCATCCTATTGTCTCGCCTGGGCCAGATCGGAATCTCTGGCCAGGTTCTCGCCTGGTTCTCCTCTTTCCTGTCAGGCCGCTCACAAACTCTTGCCATGTCTCCTTTTCTCTCTTTACCTTGTTCCCTCACTTGTGGTGTCCCTCAAGGCTCTTCCTTGTCCCCGATTTTGTTTAACATTTATATCTGGGCTTTAGCGTGCCTCATCCGCGCCCACGGCCTCAACTCTTACTCGTATGCCGACGATACCCAAATCCTGATCCGGCTTGATCAGGATCAGGCGGCGGCTTGCCTTCGGGACTGTTTGAGGGCCGTGGACGACTGGATGGACCACAACTGGCTCAAGCTTAATGGGGATAAGACCGAGGTGCTGGTGGTGGGATGCCCCCCCCTTGATCCCTCACTGTGATCTCTGCCTTCTAGCCCTCCACTTTAGGTCCCCTTCCTCGTCCAGTCAGTAAAGTAAAACATCTTGTTGTTATTCTGTCTGATACTCTATCCATGACTAATCAGGTGGCGGCTGTATGCCAAGCCGGCCACTATCAACGTAAGATCTTGAAGAGGCTCCTTCCTATAATACCTGAACCCCTTCGTCCTACGGTTGTTGCAGCACTGGTTCTGTCCCGCCTTGATAATTGTACCTGGCCCAGCCAATCGGCCTGATACAACGGCTACAACGAATACAGAACCTAGCGGCTAGGCTGGCTACGGGCACTCCATATGGAGCTCATATTTCCCCGTTATTGCGCTCGCTTCACTGGCTGCCGGTAAATCAGTGCATCCTTTTTAAGGCTATGTGTATTGTCCATAGGGCCATTCATAACCAAGGAGCTGTGTTTCTGCAGGTTAAATTCCTCAGTTACCATCCTGCACGGGACCTTCGCTCCTCCTACGCCGACCTCCTGGTTGTCCTGAGATTTCAGCGCACCAGAATAGGCGGTCAGGCTTTCTCCACAGTCGCGGCTAATCTTTGGAACGGACTTGCCTTCCTCTCTGAGAAAAACATCTAATCACTTAACTTTTAGAAGAGCCTGAAAAAGACCCTCTTTTAGGCCTTCATATTGTGGCCTCAACAGTAATGGCTTGCCCTCCCTCTCTAGCGCCATGATGCCTTCGGGCCACCGCGCGCTGTACAAATGCATATAACATAACATAACATGTGGAATAAATTTGGAGAAGGGCTGCCGTGTCATGGTCGTAGGAGCCTACATCTCATGGAAGCAATTGCAAGCAAGAATTCAATTTTAATGGTACGTGCTTCCATTTGGGAAATGTGCTTCCCCCGTTGTATTGACTGTTTTGACCATCACATGTTTCGCCCAAACAAACTTTGAAGTGGTATTGTTATTGTTAACGTGCTGCATCTGTTGTTCTTAAGAACAAATCTCATGTTCTTTCATGGTTGGAGACATGCTCTCCATCCTGATAGCGATGCATCTGTTGTTATGGTCATGTGCTGGTTTCCAGCTGTGAACGCCCATCCCATCAATAGGTTAACTTTGTTCCACCCTGTCAGCGACTACAGGGTTCGAAATTGAGGGAAGGTGGGAGCTATTTATCTTTGGCTTGTAGCCCAGAAGAGGATTGGACAATCTATAAACACAAATTAGGACACATCTATACGACATTTAAAGCTTAATGGGTTAAAAATAATGGGTACAATTTTATTTATTTATTTCAATTCTTAATAGAGCGCCAATCTAGGGGGCAGTAAAAAGGTAAGTCTTAAGATTCTTTTTAAAATAGACCAACGAAGTGGAGAGCTTCAGGTGAAGAGGTAGTGAATTCCACAGTTGGAGCAATGACACTAAAGATAGTTTTTCCAAATTTGGCCAGGCAAAAGCGAGGCTGACAAAGCCTGTTCTGCACAGTGGACCTTAGTCATCGACCTGGGACATAACGTTGAATGCGTTGTGCCAGGTATCTGGGTGCAGTATCATTCAGGCATTTGAATGTGAGGGTATCTTAAAAGAAACCCTATGCCTGATGGGAAGCTAATGCAGTTTGGGTAATCCGAAGGGCGGCGAAATTAGCTGTGGATGTACCTGCCAGGAGACTATTACAATAGTCGAACTTTGAATTTAGGAGGGCGGAGGCAAGAAGAGACATGTTGCTAAGGGATAAGAAGTGACACATTGAGCAGAGTGGCCTGTTTAACCAGCCACATGTAGCTCGAGTTTTTGCCACATGTGAGCGCATTGAGAGTTCAGCGTCAATAGTGACGCTGAGTGCCTTTACGCTTTGAACCACTGAATTGACACATTGGGCCTCATTACGAGCATGGCGGTCCGGGAACTACGGTACCGGTAAACATGTCGGTACCGTAGTTCCCACACCCGCATACTGTGAGCTCTGCTTGCGGGTGCCGTTTCACTCGCCAGGTTTTTCCTGGCGGGTGTAAAGGCACCCGCGAGCAGAACACGACGGATGCACCGGCACAACTCTGAATATGCCGGTGCATCCAACATCCCCATTCCCATTGAGCCCTATGGTGCAGAATGCGGATCGGGAGGCCCTTGATTCCGGCACCTGCAAATGGGCAATTACTGGGTCCGCCGAGCTCGGCATGACCCGGTTCTTGCCCATTTGCGGGTGCTGGAAAAAATATAACTCCGGCTGCAGCCGTGCCGTTTTTAATGGCACGGCTACCGCCAGAGTTGTAATGAGGCCCATTGGCAATGGTGAATGAATCATATTCCTCTGAGAGGTTCTTTAACATATGACTGGGTCCAGCAATAAGGATCGCAGTTTTCTCGGCATACAATGCCATACAATTCAGAGTAGATGGCAGAGATGGCTTTAGAATCAGTGGAACAGGAGCCTGAGAGTGCAAGGATGACCTGGGTGTCATCAGCATAGTTGGTATACAGGACACCCAGGTCATCAAGCAGCAGAAGAGGTAGGATATAAATATTGAAAAAGGTGGGGGGCAAAGAGGAGCCCTAGGGAACACCGCGTGTCAGCAGGGAAGGAATGGATGACGAATTCTGAATAAGAACGCAAGCATTCTGAGGACCAAGAAAGGAGGCTAACCATTGTGTGGTAAGTTTGGTACAGCTAACATGTCCAATGCGGCGGAAAGATCTAACAACATCAGGAGTGCCGGATGACCGCGATCGATGATGGAACCCAGATTAGATTTTAAATCCAGCATGGCGGTTTTTGAGCCATGACAGGTTCGATAGTCTGACTGACGAGGTCCAAGAGTGGCGTTATCGTCAATGAATTTCTGTAGCTAAAGGTAAGCTACACGGTCCATATCTTTCAGAAGAAAGGGAACATTGGTTATTGGCCGATAGTGCTTGGCTAGAAGACGGTCAAGATTAGCTTTCTTAAGCAGAGGTGTAATCCAAGCTTCCTTAAGGTTATGCAGTGCTTGACTCTCAATAAAGGACTGATTAATCAGTTTGGGGATCCAAGGACTAATAGTCTCAAGGCATTGTACCAACAACCTGGAAGGGCACGCATCGCCTTTACATGAGGTGGCTTCATGTTAAGGATGATCTTGATCACCTCAGATACAGTGCAAGGGGTGAAAGAAAAATAGGGCTTTTTGGTGTGAATATTATTGGCACCTGCAGAGGAGGGGAGGATAACCATGCAGACGAACTGGAAATGGGCTGGTCTGGTGCATTTCTGGATGACAGCAAAAGAGGGAGTTGTTCGGACGTGTCTAAGGGCATGAGGACACCGGCTGATGGAGAAGAAGAACAAGTTATTTACCAACTGTAACGTTCTTTCGATTGGATGTTCCTCCCACGTATTCCTCATCTTAGATATATCCTTACCTTCAGCTTTGCTGCTTCGGAAATGTTTTCTCTCTCCACCAGAGGGCACTCGAGGCGACGGCGTCAAAGTCCCTTGGCGGTATCCGTTGAGCACCGATGTCATCCGTTGTATAAATGCCTCGAGCGCGCCCGTTGGCTTCAGTTCTGTTGTTTCGTGTATCAGAGCCCATGTATTATAGTTAAAGGCGTGCCTCTTTTGACCCAAGCCTTAAAAGAAATTAGAGTGAAAAGCACATAAACTGTACTGCGGGGTAGAATGGGAGGGTCGATGAGGAATACGTGGGAGGAACATCCAATCGAAAGAACGTTACAGTTGGTAAGTAACTTGTTCTTCAAATGGATTGTGTCCTCCCACGCATTCCTCATCTTAGATAGACTCCCAAAGAAGTTTTGTATTAGAGGTGGGAGTACAGTTTTTAGTCATGTACCGAATGGAGTACTGATTTAGCAAATAGACCTCCTTGAGAGGTAGTTGAGTCCACAGCATAATGTTTTATGAAAGTATGCATGGATGACCATGTGGCTGCTGCACAAATACCTTGTACAGGGATACCCCTTTGAAGTGCTGTTGAAGTTGCCATGCCCCTAGTTGAATAAGCTCTCAATCCAACAGGGGGACCTTTTCCAGCTAGCCTCAAACACTCAGTTATGGTTGGATTATCCATTTTGATAATGTTTGTTTGGTTACAGCTAGTCCTAGTTTACGGCCAGTGTACCATACAAACATTTGGTCACACTGATGTATTTTTGACAATCTTGAAATATAAAAGCTAATAGCCCTTCTAGCATCTAATCTATGTAGTCTTCCCTCTTCCTTACTTGTTTGAGGAGGAGGTAGAAAGTAGGTAGTATTATTTTCTGTGACAGGTGAAAGTCTGAGACCATCTTTGGCAAGAAAGATGGCTTGACCCCAAGGACAACTTTATCTTTATAAAAGGTGGTGTGAGGAGGACCACTAGAAAGTGCCTGCAACTCACTTACCCTGCGGGCTGATGTCAATGCAATTAGAAGTATTGTTTTCAGAGTAAGAAGCCTTAATGGAGAGGAATATAAAGGCTCAAAAGGTGCACATGTAAGAAACCTTAGTACCAGGTTTAAATCCCACACAGGAACTTGAAAAGGTATTGGTGGAAATACATTGTTTAAACCTTTTAAAAATTGGGTTATTAAAGGTATCTTAAAGTAAGATTCATCTTCCGATGAGCGCTTGAAGATAGATAGCGCTGCTAAATATCCTTTTATCGTACTAACCTGGAGCCCCAGATTAGCCAAATGTAACAGAAAAGAAAATACTGTTGGAATATTACATTGAAAAGGGTCCACATCCCTGCACCAGTTACTGAACTTGTTCCAGCGACACCGGTACAGAGATTTAGTTGCAGGCCTTCAGGCCGAAAGCAAAATCTCCATAACGTCATCCGGAAGGTCCCAATCCTTGTATCTCAACCTCTCAGAAGCCATGCGTGAAGGTTGAGTATGTTGACCTATGAATGGAGAATGTGACCTCCCTCTTGCGAGAGAAGATCCTCTCTTTTTGGAAGACGTATTGGAGGGCAAATGGACATGTCGAGAAGGTCCGGGTACCACGTTCTCCTGGCCCAATCCGGGGCAACTAGGATCACGGTTTTCCTGAACTTTCTCAACCTCCTGATTACCTGAGGGATCACAGGGACTGGAGGGAACGCATACAGAAGAGGAAACTCCCACTCCACTACGAATGCATCTCCTAGAGCTCCTCTCGGGGAAATTCCCTTGAGCAGTACAGTTCGAACTTCCTGTTGACAATGGTCGCGAACAGACCCACTTGAGGGGTTCCCCAAAGGGTGAAGATCTCTTGAAGGACTTCCTGAGCTAGTTCCCACTCGTGGGAGACTGCTCTGCCTGCTCAGAACATCTGCCGCTGTGTTTTGCTCTCCTGCTAGGTGAATGGCAGACAGAGAGATCCCTTCTTGTATTGCCCAGAACCAGAGCTGCATTGCCTCACTGCACAGTGGTAGTGACCCTACTCCTCCTCTCTTGTTGTGGTAGTACATGGCCACTGTGTTGTCCGTCATTATCAGGACATTCTTTCCCCTTACAGATGGCAGGAAGGCCATCAGTGCTAGTCTGATCGCCGTCAGATCTGATAGGTTGATGTGTAGTCTGGACTCCGATGGAGACCAACGACCGCCGATTGTCAACTCGTTGGTGTGAGCTCCCCACCCCATGAGTGAGGCGTCCGTTACTACTGTTATCTCCGGCCATGGTTGCCAAATAGATTCTCCTTTGAGGATATGTTCCTTGCAAGCCCACCATTGTAGATCCTGTACTTCCCTGGTTGGAACTTGTAAAAGGTCTGTCATTTCCCCTGAAAATTGGGACCATTGAGTCATGAGGGCCCACTGAAGGGATCTCATTCTCAACCTGGCTTCTGGCACCAGAAAAATGCAGGATGCCATGAGTTCGAGAAACCTGAGAAAATCGAAGGCTGGAAGACACTGGGCATTCTGGAATTTTATTACCATCTGCAGAATGTGGCGAGCTCTCTCTTCGGGAGGCGAGGCTTTGCCGGAACAAGTATCTAAGACTGCTCCGATAAACTGGAGCTTCTGTGATGGTATCATGTGTGACTTTTTTAAATTCAGAGAAAACCCTAGTTTGTGAAGGAAGTGGCAAGTCTTGGATAGATGATCCTGGGCTTACTCTGGAGAACGTGCCCTGATCATCCAATCGTCCAAATAGGGGTAGACGTGAATCCCCCCTCTTCTGAGACTCGCTGCCACTACTGCCATCAACTTGGTGAAAACTCTTGGGGCAGAGGTCAACCCGAAAGGCAGAACTCGAAACTGATAGTGAGAATTGCCAATCGCAAACCTCAGGTACTTTCTGTGCTTGAGATGGATTGGCACATGAAAGTAAGCATCCTGAAGGTCCTGAGAAAGAGTAACCATCTTGAACTTGTCCTTCCTGAGGAACTTGTTCAAGTCTCTCAAGTTCAAGATGGGTCTCAATCCCCCGTCTTTCTTTGGTATGAGGAAATATTGGGAATACCAACCCTTGTTCCTCTCCGGTACAGGTGCATGTTCTATTGCACCTTTCTGTAGCAGGGTTAAAACTTCCTGCAACAGGAGCGGGTCTGGATTTTTGGTAGAGTTGTATCCCGGTGGGTGATTCTGAAGTTTCTTCTGAAAAGGAAGGCAGTAACCTTGGGATACTGTTTCCAGAGCCCAAGCATCTGAGGTAATGCCCCGCCATTCCAGCAGATGCTGTGAGATTCTGCCTCCCACTGGGGTCTCGTGGATCAAAACCTCAGAGTTGTTTTGCGGCAGCTGCAACAGCGGCTGAAGGGACAGATGCCGCTGCTGGGGCAGATCTAGCACCTCTTCCTCGCCCAGAAGAAATCTCATTTGTCCTCTTTGACTGGCCTGTCCCCTTCCTCTCACAAATGAGGAGTAAAAATGAAAAGGGACGACCCCTACAGGAAGATGAGTCTGTGTAGGGGCGATATTGAGGTTGCCTTGTAGCGGCACTAAGTGATTTTGCTGCTGCCTTGGAGGTCTGCAGCTTTTCTAAACTTTCATCTGCTGTGCTGCCAAACAACCTCCAGCTGTCAAATGGCATATTAAGAAGTCTAGATTGTACATCTGGTGCAAAACCTGACTTTCTTAGCCATGCAAATCTGCCTAGCACGCCGCTAGATGCCGTGGACCTACTGATACTGTCAGCTGTGTCCAAACCTGCTTGAAAGCATTCCCCCGAAGCCTCCTTGCCATCCTTTACTATGGATAGGAACCCATCACGTTCCTCTCCTTCTGGGATGTGTTGAGCTGCCGCTGACATGCAGTCCCACAGGGTATATGTAAATCTCGCCAATGTGCAAGATACATTTGTGGATTTTAGAGTCATGCTCCCTGATGTAAATATCTTTTTAGACCATGCATCCATCTTTTTATCATCCCTATCAGGGGGAATTGTAGGGTATGCAGTATTTCTGGTTGATGTGGCTGCTTGAACTACCAGACTTTCTGGAGATGGGTGCTTACTTAAATATTCTGGGTCAGAATTACAGGGTCTGTATTTTGCAACATATTTCTTATTTACAGCTGGGATGGTTTCAGGTCTTCCCCAAGCAGTATTAACTCTCCTTTGTAAGGCAATATGAAAAGGAAGTATGGGGACTGGTTGAGGTCCTCCTGACAGGATATCCGTCATATCATCATCCTGGTATACAGGTGAGTTTCTACCCCATCCCATAAACTCTGTAACTCTATTCATTAGTTTTATGCAACCTAAATCAGCATGCTCTGCTGGGTCAGGTTTTTCAAACTCGTATTCTGGGGACATATCTAGTCCGCTTGCAGATTGTTAACACTCAAAGGTCTTGAATTTTAGATTGAGGATTAATTAATTCCTCAGGGACTTATCTTGTACCATATTTTACTCCTGAAGATGAAACCTCTTGTTCATCTTCTTCTTCATCTTCCTCATTTCCTGACAACATTCCCCCATATATAGATGACATGGTTTGGAAAAAATCATGTCTACTTTCTGGGTGAAATACCTTTTCAGGTATAGGTTTTAGCATTGGTGTTGATTTCACCACTGTAACTGGTGTCGACGTCGACAAAAGCGTCAATGGCGTTGATGTTGTGGCTATTACCCTCGATCTTGTCGAGGTATTCTTCGATAACTTCGAAGGAGCTATGAATGTCATCGAAGGAGTTGTCGAGACCATCGACGCTGTCGAACGAGTCTTCGAAGCCGTCGATAGTGTACTTGATGTAACTTTTTTCGGTTGGGCCGTCGACCCCTTATGCTCAACAGCCTTCGATGGAGCTTCGGACATGTTTTCATCAAGGACTTCGATGATGTATCGAAATCTAACGTCCTTTTCTTAAGGTCTGCCTCCTGTTTATGCACTGGAAGGCTTTTCTTTTTAGGCGTTTGGGAAGATTCCCTGGAAGACACCCTCGACAATTTCTTGTCGGATTTCCGCGTCTTAGACCTTCCCTTGTCACTTTTTTTGTGCGTAGGGGCATGGTCTTCATCAGACATTTTTGAGGGGGTCTGGCCCGCATTCTCAAACATTTTCATCATCAATGCTTTAAACGATTCCCACTTTTTAGGGGGAGTCATGCTTTCTTGGACATGGAGTCATGCTTTCTTGGACATGTAATAACTTCCTCAGATGTAGTTGAGGAAGAGGGAGACCTGTGTCGTCTTTTCTTCGCTTCTTTGGACGAAGGAGACGACTTTCTCGATCTACTCCTCGACCTGGATTTTTTATGGTGTTTTGTAGAAGACTCAGCCTAGTCTTTTTTCCCCCTCGAAGAAACTTTGAGGATTCCTCCTCCACCAGCAGTTTACCTCTTCTTTCTTTTAAGGCCTTATGGGTCATTGACTGACAGGAACCGCAGTCATCAACTCGATGGTCGGAACCGAGGCACCAGAGGCAATTTCGATGAGGGTCGGTCAGCGACATTTTTCTCCCACACCTTTGGCATTTCTTAAAACCAGTTTTTGGTGTGGGCGGGTTCGAAGAAGACGACATAATTCGTTATGACTGAAGCGCCGTTTTACTCGATCCGAAGCGAAGCTAACAGAAAAACGGAACTGAAGCCAACGGGCGCGCTTGAGGCATTTATACAACGGATGACATCGGTGCTCGACGGATACCGCCAAGGGACATCGACGCTGTCGCCTCGAGTGGAGCGCCCTCTGGTGGAGAGAGAAAAAATGTCCGAAGCAGCAAAGCTGAAGGTAAGGATATATCTAATATGTGGAATACGTGGGAGGACACAATACATTCGAAGTGACAGTGATGTTATTAAGAGACGAGGCCCTAGCCTCAAGGTGTGAGGCAGTTTTTGCAGAAAAAGCATTGTGAATAGTTTTACACCAAGTGCCATCATGGGGTGCCTGAACCGTTGTTTGTATGCTAGAACTGAATTCATGAAGAATAGTAAAAGGCTTCTTAGACTTAGATTTGGCTTGATGAATACGAATGTTATAATTGGCAGATTTTTACCTTAATAACCGCTGTTTTAAACTTTTTTACTGCTCATTTGTAGGCGGCCAGCAGATCTGCAGAAGGTTGTTTCCGCTACGAGCATTCTGCTGCATGTCTACAGTGCCTAAGAGAGAGAATTTCATCGTTAAAGCAATCGTTTTGATAAAGTTTCGGGTTTAATGAGTCTGGTACTCATGGGGGCAAGATCCTCAACGATTGAGTCTGATGTGTTCTGAGATATCAGTGGAATTTTCAAAGTCTGACATGTTGCCTAATCTGTCAACAAGCTCCCGAGAAAGTCTTTCAGGAGTACGTTTTTTAAATGATCTAGTAGTCGTAGAGAGCCTAGGTGTAATGTCGACTCTGGGGGATACAGTGGTAATGTGATAGTGAAATTAAGTAAGGAGTGATCAGACCAGGGGCACGAAGTGATAATAGGACTAGAGGCGTGAACTTCATGCAACAAAACCCAGTCCAGGGTATGACCCCCCTATGTGGGTAGAATCTGTGACCTGCTGAGAGTAGCCAACAGCAGAGAGGGCAGCAAGCAGTGATTGGGTATTTTTTTTATCAGGGGGGACATTAGCCCATAAGTTAAAATCTCCCAAGAGAACAACGGGGGCTTTGTAGCTGGTGACACTATTGAGCAGGTGTAAGAGTTGTTCCTCAAACATGGGCAGGTTGCGAGGGGGACGATAGATGAGAATGACTGTTAGGGTGATGTTATTGGTGGTCTTGATTTTTGGCATTCAGAGATTCACAGTCCTCAAAGGGCTCATGAGAGCAAAGATGGTGTTGATAACTGTCTCTCAGAAGGAGGGAAACCCCTCCCCCTTTGGCATACTGGCGATCATCCTGGCATTGGAGATACAATCACTGAGCCAAGACTCAGTGATTGCCATGAGGTAATAACCTGATTGTGAGAGCAAGTCCTCGACCTCGGCTCCATGGGAGACCAGGGATCGAGTATTGAGAAGGGCAGCAGCAAAAGACTGCATAAGCAGCCCTTTTTTAGCATGTGGTAAGGCGGTGAGATCATTGGTAACCATGTTTTCCGGAATCGCCATGTATGCTTTAGGCCTGGGACACATCTTAAGTATAGAACGGGACCAGACAGGAAAAAAGAAAAGTAAATACCCTTGTAAGGGAGTACTTGATAAGAAGGAAGACTACTAGTGACACGAACTGGAGAAAGATCAACTGCAAAATGCGTCAACAAACCAGACGCATTGCCGAGTGGCTTGAGAATGCTAATTAAGCCTAGGACGTATAGTTCAACAGAACTATAAGTTGATGCCTATTGGTTACAACAAAAATAAGCAACTGCAATCAACGCCGTAGACAGCAAGTGAAGGAGGAAATCCTTGTGCACTGAAAGGTGTGCTAAAGTTGCACTTTGCAGATGGTAATTATTTGAACACTTTAGTTCTTACGTACTGGCAATTTTAGAGGAAAAGCCAGGTAATGTATAGAAAGTTAACTGGAGGCGGTTATATGTCAAAAGTGACCTTAAACAAACAAAATCACCCAGACAGTCACACAGCACACCAGGAACCGACAACAAATGTATGTTTTCATTTTATGTGGAAGTTAGATCTGCATAATAAAATGTACTAGCTGCTTGTTCCCTAGTGGTAGCTCCAGGTGACCGATTACTACTGGATACCCTGGACTGAAAGACCCATGTTAGAACTATTAGATCATCCTGCCCCCACCCCCGCACCGCCCTTTGCATGTGAACAAAAAATTTATCTTGCATTGCATTTTGCAATAACTGAATACATGATGTCATCAAGCCCAAGTTTCATTAAAACCCTGACTGTCAGACAGTGTGAGGTGTGGCAATGAGAACCATTGCCTGAAAGGTGATTAAGACTTCCAGTCACTGATAAGTCAATGCTTACTTGGCCTGTAATGATATTAGACTTGACTTCCCCACATTGATTGTGAAACCCAGTTAGAGTAGGAGTTGTGTATGCACTCAACCCTGTCATCCAATTATGGTTATATATCCACAGCTTGGCTATGATGCCAACACCAATTACAACTGTGTAACATTTCTTGATGCTGTTAATGAATGGTAGTACCATGCATGGAAACACATAATCTTTCATGGCAATTGAGGCTATGCATTCTCTCTGCTGCAGCAACAGGATGACCTCTTGTACTGTTGTCATTGTGAGGGTTCAGACATTCTGAAGCTCCGTAAGTGGTCTCTAGGGAAAGTATTCATCTTAATATTTGTAATAAGGAAGTGCATTGAATATATACACATTTCATTCTTCCTCTTTAGACACCTTCTCTGTTCCTTCCTTGTCCAAGATGATGATGATGTATGCCATTAACAGAGAGATGTTCTCTGCTTTTCTGTTTGACCTTGCTTGTATGATGCAGTATACTGTGGAGCTCCATTCAGTAACCTGGTCGTACTAAACAGAACACCCTCTTGTCTGAGATTATCTCAATCCATTTATTTGGTGTATGCTGTAATTGTACCTCTTGACGGGGACGTGCAAAAGAGCAGTGTTATGTTGCAGTAACTGTGTTTGGGAGGGGTCACATTTAGAAGGGCCTCCATGTCCTCTGCCTTGGACTTAGGCTGCTTGAACAGTATTATTCCTTTGTGTACTGCTGGGGGCGTTGTTTCCATGCTTGTGCGAGGGTCTGAAAACAGCTAGTATCCAGTTGATGATTTATCCATTTCCTCTCTTAACAATTGTCCACCTCTTGTGGAATGGTCTATAGGACAGGTCACCGAAAGACCCTGTAGTCTCACTTTCTTTTCTGGATTTTTCCATTGCCTTTTCTATATCAAAATGGCATATCATAGCAGAAACATGCAACCCTGACCGAAACCTTTTATCTCTGGACTTCCAAACCTCTACCAGCTCATCCCCCTACTTTCACTGCTCAATTCAGACTACTCTAATCATAATGGAGGCAATTTGACCCTCTTTTACAACAGCAAAGCTATGCTTCTTTTGACAACACCTTTAGTCCCATATAGAATAAACATACCATGCTAGCAGTGCACTTACATAGGCAATGCATATGATGTATGCAGCTCTAATAGTGAAAGTGAAGTAAGTTTTCACTCTCTCAAATTCCCATTCTCCTTGGATTGCTCTTATGCTTTTCGTGTAGCACCTCCTACAAGTGGGAAAAGTGGCCCTTGTTTCCACACCAGACAAACTTCACCGAAAGGTCGGCGCATTCCCTTTCTTCAATATAGTTGTGGAAAAATGTGAGTCAAAATAAGGAAACAAGAGAATGAGAGGATGTAATATTTTGTAAACTGAAGAAAATAGTAAACAGTGAGATTATTGTGCTACCCTCTGGGTCATACTGCCCCCATCCAATGACAGTCCTCTCCCTAAGCCCCATCTTCAGATATGGTAAGCACGTAAAGTGGCAGAATGACCAAGAAGAGCCGCAGAGGGGCCCGACTCATGCTAGAGAACAATAGTTACAGGTAAGTAACTAAAACCTTCTCCAGCATTGGGGTCTGGCATGGAATCACATGCTCATGAATAACGAATACAAAGCAGTATAACATTACACAAGCACGGGAGGTGGCAAGGCTCAACAGAAGCAGTTAACTCTTACCTCTGGAACAGACTCACCGACTATGGACTCCTCCGTGGAATCCCTGTCAACGCAGTAGAACTTTGTGAAGGTGTGCGTGGACCTCCACGTGGCAGCCCTGCAGATGTCTAGCAGCGGCACACCAGACAGGAACGCTGTCGTTGCAGCCATCGCTCTCGTGGAGTGGGCTCTCGGACGGGCCGCAGCGGTTGGTTCGCCAACCGTCGGCAGTGCATGATGCAGCCGGAGAGCCATCTTGAAATGGAAGCCTTGGACAAGGCCTTTCCAATGTTCACAGGACCAAAGTTCACAAACAATTTCCGAGAACTCTTTGTGCGCGTTGCATAGAACTTCAAGGCACAAGCAACGTCCAGCGAGTGCATGGCCCTCTCCACCGGCGACAAAGGTTTCAGGAAGAAAACATTAAAGGCTTGTTGAGGTGGAATTCCGAAGGAACCTTCGACATGAAAGAGGGGTGAGTACGCAGTACCACCCTTGATTCGTGGAAAGTCAGGTATGGTGCTTGCAGTATAGGGCCTGGATCTAACCTTTCCAACTGGCAGGTGATGGCCACAAGGAAAGATGTCTTCCACGAGAGAAAGTTGAGTGGGGCCTGATGCATAGACTCGAAGAGGCCCCCAAGAGCCTTGTCAGAACCACGTTGAGTTCCCACGCCGGGGCTGGAGCCTTAACCAGCGGCAAGGATTGGAAAAGGCCTTTGAGAGACTCCTTGAGGAGTCTGTGGAACCACAGCAAGGATCTCCCCGGGGATCTGGTGTCGTGGGAGATGGCCAGATGTACCTTGATGGATGCGTGAGCCAGTCCAGCTTTTGCCAAGGTCAACAAGTATGGAAGAAGCTATGTCCCTCACAGGGGTAATCTTCTAAAATTGGCACAACGTAGCCAAATGCTTCCACTTCTAGCCATAGCATTTCAAAGTCGAGGACTTCATTGCAGTCCACTGGCAACTCATAACCTCCAAACTCTAAGGCTGCAGGAGCCAAGCTTACAGGTTGAGCGATCTTGGGTCGTGATGAAGGATTGCGCCTCCCACTCCCAAACGCTAGGGGACTAGCTCTATCGCCCCTTTTCGTAGTATGGCTCGTACCTCTTCCAGAAGTTGAGGGATGTGCTGCTCCTGACGGGGAACCAGCGGAATACGAGGACACCAGCGGAATACGAGGACACCTGCATTGGAACTCCAAGGTGTTCCCCTGGGCGAGAGCATCCAGCACCCATATGTCGGTGGTGATCTTCCTCCACTGACTGATGAACCTCGTCAGTCAGTCTCCCACCAGGGTACATGGATGCGGGCCAGAAGTCTTGGCCGGTTCAGGCTTGCATGGGTGCCGTCCTCCTGCCCTGCAGGTGACGGTGATGCAGTCTTCTGCTACTGTAGGCCGAGGAGTGGCCTCTGTTGGCTTCTTGCATTGAGGACAGGGAAGGCTGTCTGCAAGATGTGGAGAAACCTTTTGATGACCTGCTCGATTTTCCCCTGGAGGAGCAAAAAGAAGACGACTAGTGCTGCTGGAAAGTGGCGAGGGAACGGGCCATCTTCGTATATGTCTTGATGGCTCGGAGGGACTCGTCAACGGACTTCCCAAACAGATTTTCCCTGTCGAAGGACATGTCCAGTACCTTCGCTTGGACCTCCTGACGTTAGTTAGAGGCCTTCATCCATCTCTTCCGACGAAGACAGACACCGTTCCCCATCTGCCGGAATCCTGTGTCGGCGACATCCACTGTCACCGTGATGGCATGGTCTGATGCCACTTCCCCCTCCTGGAAGGGGGTAAGGGCTTCCATCTTCTTGTATTTTGGGAGGAACTCCAGGATCGGTCCTAGCTTGTACCACCATTCCCTGTTGTACCTGGCTAGAATTGGCAGGGCCTTGGCCGCCTTGATTGTGAATGCTGCCGTGAAAATCACTTTCTTCCCCATGCAGCCCATCCTTTTTCCCTCACTATCATGAGGGACTGACGACGATGACGACGGGCTAGCCGACTGTTTTCTCGCAGCCGCCGACACTACTGACTGGTTGTAACCTTGGGCAATTTAGTGCACAGCCCGGCACCCTATATTTCTAATTCAGCCTATCCCGCTTAGCTGGAGCTGTGCAAGAGTCTTTTGCGCCTAGAAACACATGTGTAAAGATGCGTTATAAATGCCATACCATATCATATTATTAGGCCCTCCTCCCAAATATCATCCAGAAAAGGCACAGCCATGATCGTCTTCCTTTTGGCTTCTCTCCTTTGGTACAAGAAGCCCTCCATCTTGGTTTTCTCAGGCACCAGCTGAAATAGCTCGGAGGCCCTGGCGATCATGGAGTAGAACGATCCCACCTCATCCGGAGGGGAAACCCTGTGAAGAGCATCCAAATGTGGGGATTCATTGTCCGCTGGGACGAAGTCTTCCTCTTCATTCGTGCTCGTGGCAATATCTGTCTCCGTCCCCGTTCGGGGTCTGCCGGGGGGGTAGGGGCCTGACGCAGTAGAGGAGGTTGATATGGGGGCGTCAGGTGATGCTTCCTCTTTTTAGACAGAGGCTGACCGGGGGCCTGGCGACCATAGGTTCTGGTGCCGGTGGCACTCTCAGCTGGATTTCTCACACCAAGGTGTGGAGAGTTGACAGGATGTCCAATCAAATGTCCCTCGGCTAAGAAGGAAAACCCGGCCTGGCGCCGCCGCCGTCGTCTTCATTGTCCTTGTGGACTGTATGCATGGACTCTTGATCTTCGTCGTCCGTGGAGGTCACCTCCATAGTTTGGGCAGCGACCTGCGGGGACTGTTTCGGCACCTCATAACCCTCCTCCCCCCTTTTCTCCTCCCTCAGGGTTCTGAACCAGGACCTGAGCCGGCACCTTTATCGCATCTGGAGAACCTGCAGTCTTTGCGAAGGCCTGAGAGCCTGCAGTCTTTGCGAAGACCTCTGCGGTAGTGTCGCGCCGTGGGTTCAGGGACGCTTTCTGAGCTGTGGGAGCCACCCTCATAGGATCAGCGCCCGTAGCTGCTTTGGTAGTAGTAGCCATCAACGAAGCAGCCATCAAGGACTATGTCTGTGCCGGTTGAGCCTGCTTGGGCTGCGCAGCCTTCTTCTCCTCTGTCCTTGGCTTATCAGATTTCTCCCGTAGCTTAGCCAGGGTGGATGACTTCCTTTTTGAAGAAGAGCTGGAAAGTAGGCTGGCTATGGTGGCGGAAGGTGATGCTGATCGCCCCCTATCAAAATTGGGACCCGCATCAGTGGTGAACCATGCCGCCAGCCTACTATGCCTGTCTTTCATCGTCTTCTTAGAGAAATCAAGGCATATCTGACACTCTACCTCCTTATGGTCCGGGTGTAGGCAGTAGAAGAATTGTAGGGGCTTGTCTTCCACAAAAACATTCCGTAACCCTGTATTTGGTGTAGGGCCTGAAGATGGACCTTCCCTCCTCCTTCTTCTCCATCATGGTCAGAGGGCGCGAAGTAGGCCCAAGGTGTCCTTCTAAAATTTACAATGAATCTTTGCCCTTGAGGGGTGCAGAACTTCACCGACAACGAATGCCTGTTGCCAGCAAATGAGGAAAAGAGCACACAGGCTCTTGGAACCAAAATTGAACTTTTCTTGTCGAAAAACTAAAAAAAAACGTACAAATAACTCGGAGAGCAAACTCGAGGACTCCCAACACTGAAGCATGCTGTAAACATCTGAAGATGGCAGCTAAAGGCAGAGTTTAGGGAGAGGACTGTCATTGGATGGGGGCAGTATGACCCAGAGGACAGTGATTGGTTTAGAGGAGAAGAACAAGTTACTTACCCCTGGTAACGTTCTTTCAACTGGATGTTCCTCCCATGTATTCCTCATCTTTGATCTTTGATATTCGTATCTCGCCAGCTTTGCTGCTTCAGAAAAAAGATTTCTCGTCAGAGGGCGCTGTGCACAATGTCGTGGCGTCAAGATCCCTCGAGGGCAGCCGCCGTGCGTTCATGTCATCAGTTGTATAAATCGCCTGTGCAGCGCCCGTTGGCTTCAGTTCTGTTTTTTCGTTCCATCAATCGAAGAACTACACCGGCGTAATCCAGACCACAAGCTCTCAGGAAATGCAGAGTGTAATTCATTTAAATTGTACGGTGGGGTAGGCTGGGAGGGGAGATGAGGAATATATGGAAGGAGCATCCAGACAAAAGAACGTTTCCAGAGGTAATCAACTTGTTCTTCGAATGGATTGTGTCCTCCCACGTATTCCTCATCTTATGATAGACTCCCAAAGCAGTGACAATTTGGATGAGGGAGTGCTATTTAAATTAATCGTGAATGGAATGAAGGTCTGCCTTAGCAAAAAGACCTCCTTGAGTGGAAGAGGAGTAATAATGATTAACAAATGTAGGAATGAACGACCATGTCATTGCTGATAATGTCAAGTATAGGGACATCCCTTTGGAGAGCCACAGAAGTTGCCATGTTCCTTGAGAAATGAGCTCAAAGCACTTCCGGCGGGTCCTTTCCCGCACGTCTATAGCATTCACCAATAGCCAATGTAATCCATCGGGATATGGTTTAATTACTGCCAGGCTCAATTTAGGGCCAGTATATTCCACAAAAAGTTGATCATTAGGGTGAAATGTTGCCATTCCATTGATTTGATCGCTTGTGTGCAGAAACACTTGGAAAATAATAGGGGAGCAAGAGGAAACTCCTTAAATAGTGTCAAAAATTCCTAATCTTCGTAATTCGTACATAGACCACTAAGTATTAGGAAATCTGGGGGCGTGGCTACATGGCCACAGAGTAGGTTGCGATTCCTGTGGGCTCCTGCAGATCCGTGAACGATCCTCGAATAAGAGGCATTTGGAGATAGCTGTAAAGTGTCAACGAAGTCCTACGGAAGCATGAATATACTAAGTACGCAGCAGCACACAGCCGCACAGCCAAGCGCAGAGTTAGTAGGAAGCTGAATACTGTAACCCGCTCGTAAGCGGAGTATCCAGAACACAGTGAACATTGGGAAAAGTCGGCGGTTGCAGACAAAACCGCCAGGTGCCGGGAAGCAGGGTAGGGCGAGCGGAGGAGACAGCTGCGTGGCGTGAGGGCCGCAGTGAAAGTAGTAGTCCGGAAAGTTAATGCGCATGGAGCGCAGATACGGGCACGGTGGAAGTGACAAGGAAAGTAACGGTGGTGTGCCCAGATGACTGCAGGGCTTGGAGGAGCCGTTGGACCGTATGCAGGAGAGCAGAACAGATTCACGAGGGACTGGGGGTCGCTAGCATCTATCATTTGGGGTCGGGCTGACATACATTGAATGGTTGAGGCTGTTATACAACAAGCCAATAGCAAGAGTCACGGCATCACAGCAATGGCAGTTAAGTAAGGGCACGAGACAGGGCTACCCATGGTCGCCAATGCTATTCATTTTAGCACTGGAACCACTAGCGGTTTATTTAAGGCAGGAATATGGCGAGGTGGGAATAAGCGCGTCGGGGGTAGGCAACTAATCTAGCTGTATGCAGACAATATGCTTTTATGCCTGCAGTACCCAGAAGAGAATTTACAAACCCGAGAAGTTGAGTCTGTTCCGCCTAGGAGGATACGTGGGCAAGCCTGTGCATAAGCTGCCAGTGCTACCGATTAAATTAGAAGTAACGATGTTCCGATTTCTGGGAGTGGATATATACCATGACCCCAAGTTAGAACATATACATACATAACACAGTGAAGGAGGTAAAAAAAGATTGAGAACAGTATGGCATTCTGGTCTAGACTACCACTATCCATGACGGGGCGCGTTGCCTTGCTGAAAATGGTGGTTCTGCCGAGACTCCTACATTATTTTCCAAATGCCCGGGATACCTAGGACATTTTTTAAGAAATTGCATGGTATATGCGGGAGCTTCATATGGTATAACACAAGGTGTAGGGTGGCACTACAGAAACCGCAGAACCCATATGAGCAAGGAGGCATAAGGTTGCCATATTTTGAGGTATATTATTTAGCCAGTCAGTTGCAATTTGTGGCCAAGTGGCTATCGGATGATCAGACACTAGATTCAAGGTTGCTACACACGAAATGAATGCTTTGGTTACCCGACCCAAGCGTGACTTGCGAGAGCTTATTGCTGCACGTGACCGCACAATGTGGCACGGGGCATGTCGAATGATGGGCAACGCAACACTATGTCCCACAGGTACCATTAGTAGCGTTAGAGGGGGCAGATGAACACGTCAGGCTGAGTGTGAGGAGGTGGTGGAGGCCCATGGAATTTGAGTGCACAAAGGTCAATATATCACGCATTCCTGACTCCTTAAGGCCTCAGGCGGAGATGGCCACGGACTGATGCACCCCTACAGCCAGGGTAGGTGGCAGAGATATTTTACGATGTTTCTGAAGGAAAACATGAAGTCAAGCGAATATACAAACTGTTGATGCCTAGGGTTGGGGATGATATGGGACAGACGAGACAGAAATGGTAGGCGGATTTGGGGGAACCAATGTCAGACGATATGTGGAACAGTGTTGGGGTACCACAAAAAAGTGTTGAAAAATGCAAGATTACAATAGATCCAGTTATACATTACCCACCAAACATATTTGACCCCGAACAAATTAGCCACATTTAATCGAGCAAATGTCCAGGCATGAACGCCGACCTAGTACATATTATCTGGGCATGTGTAGCGATTGGAAAATTCTGGGGGGAAGTAGCCCAAACACTGGCAAAGGCAGAGATTACCCTAGATGTGGGATCCCCTAAGGCTTGCCAGTTAGGAGGTTTCCCAAGACCTAAGAGAACCAAACAGGTGAGCAAACTTAAGGATTTAGCATACATACTAGCGAAACGCAGAATAGCGATGGGTTGCAAAGCACCAACAAGACCGGAAGCAAAATTGTGGTGGAGGGACTTGCTGAAAAGGGCCAATGCAGAATCTGCGGTGTGGCGGTAAGCGAAAGGTAGAAACCCAGAACAGGAGAAGGGAGGATTGGAAGTGTGGAGGCAATTGACAGCCGATCTGGTCGCCTCGGAACAGAGTACTAAGGACTCCAAACAGACATCAACATGAAGGACATGGTGGCGGGGAGGAGGGGACAGGGGGGAAACGAAAAGAGAGGAGGAGGGTGACGTAGGCCGGGAAGGGTGGTGGGTGTTTGGGGAGGGATATGAAAGTAATATAATTGAATGTGTATTGTGTGAATTGAAGCCACAGTTGTGAGGTGTCATGTTGAAGTGTATAAAACCAATATAAATTATTTAAAAAATAAAAAAGTATTAGGAAATCTACATAAACTGAACACACAGTGGGAGGGGACTCTTGGGATCAGTACGTTTGTTTGAAGCTGTTGTGTCATTTTGATTGCCATGCTACTACTAAAGTTTTACCGGGCTAACCTCACCTAAACCTGAAGTCAAGTCGGAGTTTTTCATTGCCACTATTATGTTCATCCCATTCACAATGATTTGGAATTAAGTTTTTGTCTACCATCATGTGCCTCCAATTCTAGGCGCACCCTGCATTTGTTGCAGTTGGTTCGGTTTTTGTCGCTCTTACTCACTGTTATGGCTGCTATGCCTAATTAATCTACAGTTCCTTTTTGCTAAATGACTCTTTGTTCTATGTCTCTATCGTTTCCATGGACCAGCTTGAAACACGCCAATAGCTGGACTTGTAGGATAGGATTCCTTTCATTCCATAGAACCTCAATGTAAATGGTCACCCTCTTCCCCTCAGAATTACTTGCAGGAGAAAATGTTACTGGTCTCCAAAACTATTTTGATCTTGTAGCCCAACTCTCCTTTTTAAGTTTACTCAATGCCTTCTCATACTTGGGTGTGGAAGAGCTAGAGCCTTACAGCTACTATAGCCATTCTTTCTTGTAAATGGTAGAATTTGGTTATATTTTGTCTGGTGGCGGTGTTAATATAGGCCACAAAAATATTATTTAGAACTTGATTATGTTTCTACACAGGGTAAAACTGGAAAATACTGCAAGTATCACTACTGTGGCTTGTGCTTCTAGCATCTTGAGTCACAGGGCTTCTCTCTTTGCTTCTTTCCGGTAATGACGTGCACCCCATTACCACCTGACGCATTCACATCAATGGAATGGCTTTCAAGTTCTACCTTGCTCTGTACCATATGTATTCTGACCTACTATCAACTGCACTTGATGGTTTACCAGAAGTACCTCCAAAGAGATTTCCTTCCCACATAAGGTACTTAGAAATGTCTCAAAAAGGTCGCAACAGAGGAATGTGTTGAATATATCTCGTTTTTACCTCACTGTGAGACGAGAGGTTGTCACTGCATGACTCTCTGTGTAGCATCAATTGCACTGGTGGCCCTTTGCTGGTAGCCATGGTGAATACCCTTGCCAGGGATTTCAATTCACAGGGTTGTGTGCAGCGCCATGTGGGACTGGCTTTAAGCCTGCTCTTCTGAGGATATGGCTGTTCAGTGCATAAGAGTTTGGATCCCTGGATACTTAGTTAAATGGTGACATGTTTACATTTGATGCTGTCAGAGGGCAAAGATGTGCTCCCCGATCATTGTGTTGGGCCTGCAGGGACTGCCCACCCACTTACTGCATATTTCCCTTGGGGTTCCTCTTGCACAGAAAACAGTGGACTTTTTGGGCTGCAGCAGAGGCTCTTACTGAATCACTGTTTCCCTGCTGCCACTCACTTCTAACTCCGTTCTTGTCATATGATCTCATCGGGCAGGCAGAATGTGGCTGCTTCCACTCTTGCTGTTCAGAAATATACTCACACATGTGCTCCCCACACCATGGCCAGTTGGAGCAGACTTCACTCATTGTACACTGGTCCCTGGTGACACCACAGGTTGCATTGTAGAAACACTGCAAGCATGGCGACTGAGCGCCAGATCAAGTTTCCACGGTTTGCAAAGGAGGAGAAGTTCATCACATGCAAAATTAAGGTAATGATCAATGATGATCAATGACGCCCAAGCCTCCTTGTCAGCCTATCAGTGTGAGGCATGTGGCCAACTGACCAGGTGTTCACGGATAAACGCTCTGTCATATCATGGCATTGCATGACACCCAAGTATTCGGGCATATAATACCATTCAAGGATCAGAGGCACACGCATACACATGAATACAATATAGATTATGGGCCTCATTACACGGTAGGCGGTAAACCATGGCGCTACTAGCGCCATGGTTCATGCCGGTAATTTACCGGTACCGCTTTGAAGGAAAGGGGAATTACCGCCCTAATCAAAGGTTGGCGGGGCGGTAATTCCCCCTTCCCCCATTGCCCTTCCCCATTCCCATTTTTGCCCCATAGGGCGTAATGGGAATGGGGAAGGCGCTAATTGCGGTACCACAAATTGCGGAACCGTAATTAGCACCCTGGTCCCTTTGCAGGTTGGATTTTTAATGCCTGCAAAAAGCAGGTGTTAAAATCCCCAACCCGCAAAGGGACCTCGTAGTAAGGCGGTACGGATTTACCGGTACCGGTAAAATACCGGTACCGGTAAACCCTTACCGCCTACCGTGTAATGAGGCCCTTTGCTTTGCCCATGCATATTTCTAGGTTGTTCATATATCCCTTCACACAAAGTTGCCAGTGTCTTTTTCCCATCTATGCCATCAGTGTTTTCATAAATGTAGGTTTTGTAACTGGCTTTTATCAGCCACCTTTGTGCATTTGTGTTATCTGGAGTGTCTCCTGGACACTATGCACCCTGTGTGCTGCACTTTGCTTCCAAGCACATTGCATTAGGTGGAGAGACTGGTTTCCAGTGTGTTGCTGTGAAAAAACCCAAAAAGCAGGTAAGTCCTTCATTCCCCAAAGCACCCCTTTAGTGTGACTTTTTCCAAGTACTGTCAGCCCTGGCGCTACTGCCCTTGAGGAGCAGTGGCTTCATGACAGACCTTGCCATCAAATTTCTTGATCATGAGGTGCTTTATATGCCTATGGAAGGACAGTGGCTGATCCCAAAGTGCTGCGGTCATGGCAAAGGAACAAGACATGGTCTAGGGTCTTATATATCTACCAGACTTTGCCAGGAGACATGCCTCTCCATTAGCAGCCCTTCATAAAACGCCAACGTACAGTATTAGCCATGAGCCTATACTAAATACCCCAATTTATATACTGTGAGATTTTGCCTTATGTACCAAAGTTCTAACCTCTGTCATGCCTGGCCTGTATAATTTCAGCCAATGGAGGAATCGCTCTATGCGTCAATCCTTTTTGTTCCACTATTTTGGCATCATAGATCACTAAATTGCCATCATCTCTTGACATACCAATTCATTTGGTGCCAATCCTTCTACACCGAATAGCAGTCAAATCCCTAATCCAATCCATGGAAATGTCCAAGTGAGGTAAAATTGATAATTATACAATATATAGACATTGATTAGCTCAGTATTGCTCCCATGCGTCCAGTGCCTAGCCCATAGAAGATAGATTGAAAGCAATTGATTCAATAACCAGTGTATGTTATGCTATGTTTTTGGTATTTATACAGTGCACGTACGCCCAAGGGTATCTTGGCGCTAGACCAGCAAACAAAACTGTCTCAGGACCTAGAACAGACAGGTTTTGATAGAACTATGAAAAGCCAAGTGATTAGAGGTAGCTCGCATGGAGTGTTCCATGCCTTTGCAGCCAAAACTGAGAAGGCACGCCCACCCACACGAGACAGACGAAACCGAGGAACAGAAATGAAAAAGGCAGACTAAGAACGGCGAGAACGAGATGGAACATACAAAGGAAATTGTTCCTGAAGATAATCAGCCCCAACTTTATAGAAAGCATGATGAAGGACGCGAAGGGATTTAAAAAGAACACGCTTCTCAACCGGAAGCCAGTGAAGCTGTTGAAGCAAAGGGGTCATATGGGCCCCCAAAGGAGGATGAAGAATAGATCTGGCGGCGGCATTCTAAACAAGCTGGAGTCTGTTCATGAGATACCGTCGTTGATCCATATAAAGCGATTTGCAGTAGTCAACCGCACTAAGTGTAAAACATGTAAGTAGTGAGATGCATAAAATTCAGTAGAAAGACTTTTGAGCAACCATAAAACAGTTCCCCACCACTTAGTAAGTCCTGCCCTAAAATGGTTTGGGACCTTGTGCCCTAAAATCATCAGTTCCAAAGTAACACTTTTCAGGAAGGTTTACTATTTGACAGTATGATGCCAGTGGTTGGGATTCAAAGTTCAAAAAGATAAGGAAGGTTCAGGTTTACTTAATCCCACTACTCTAGGATAGGCATAGGAAGGGATCCTTGACAAGGTCACCACCAACTTAAGTCAGGAAAGAGAGATAGGGACAGGACATTACACCCATGTAACCCTATGGAGGACGTGACCCTTGACCTCCAATTTCTCCAGAGACTACTGCTAAGGTTCCAGATTCCGTTGAGGACACATTCTGCTGTGTTTGGTCCCATTGAATGAGGCCTAGGGATCGCTGGTCCAGAGGTTGCTGTCAGCAACAGGATTTCATTTCAGTTGACAGTGCTTGCATCTCGGTTCCAGGCACCTTCCAGCTGAACATCCTTGTGAATTAAAGATGAAGACTTGTGAGGGGCAGACCACCGTGGAACACCTCCCGTGTGCAAAGACAGCGTAAGGCAACTAGAGTCAGGACAATCAGGCTACAACAGGCGATCTTCAAAGGACGATCAAAGGACCAGGACCTGAACGGCTCCCATTGATGCAAAGATGCTGAAAAAGCAGGAGGAGGCGACTTGTAGAACAAGCTGAAGGTCTTTCAAGTTCCAAGGAAGCATTCGGAACGGCAATGGCTGCATTGGGGTAGCCCAAGAGCGAGCACTACAGTCCACTGGCTAGTCCAGGAACAAATTCTGAAGACTCACCAAGGTCGGATCCTCAAGCTGGGGTCAAGACTGGTTGTCCAACTGGTCCAGGGGGCGAAGCACCGTCAAGGGAATTCTTCAGAACAGGCCGGGAACATGGCTTGACTGGGACTTTTCTGGAGTTGATGCAGGTCAGCTGCAGGAGTCCTCAGGTCGTAAGCAATTGCATTTCTTCAGAGGGATCTTGGTGCCAATAAGGATCTGTCAAATTGCTGCAGGAGTCTTGCTTTTATCCAAGATCTGGACTGAAAGCTCGATCTAGGTCCACCAATGCGAAGGATCTACGCCACTCAAACTGGTAGGAACAATCCAGTCAAGGATAGCCACTGGGCAATAGCCACTGGCCAAAACATCAGTCCATCAAACAGATATTCAGGCACATGGATGTGTACTGGGACGGGAGCGTCAGAGGCGCCACATCATGGCTCACACACAGACTGATCAGTTTCCCCATGAGGATGAGAAAAAAGACAAGCGGAGTAAAGCAAAAGGCTTCACTTACCGCCAAAAAGTCAGATCAGGCATAAAAACAAAGCAAAAAGAAATGGTGTCACATGGAAGTCTATGGAAGGAAAGCAGCAAAAAGAAAATCTTTCCAAACACCCATCACCAGATAGTGAACCTTATATGGCATAGGAATATGTTATGTCTATTATGATCAATTATTTGTTTTAATCATTACACAGAGTATTTATATTGTGCTATGTTTATAATGCTTATTTAACGAATAGAGGTATTTGTATGTAAAATTCAATAAAGAATATATTTTTAGGTATATCTGTGTGGAGAATTATTTTCTATAAGTAACTTTGTGTCTGCCGACATCTCCTTCTTTGAGTTAAGCCTGATGGCTCTGTCACGTTACCTATCTTTAGAGAGGTTTCGATTAGTGGATACACAGTCCTCAAGGTCTTCTGCAAAAATCACCCTAAGAGCATCCCTGCGGCCTTCAAATCAGCAAGGTATCCCAGACTCCAAAGACCAACTGTCTATCTCCCCTGAGTTCATACCTTTACTGATGACTTGGAGTGTGAATTGCCAACCCAAGTCTACAGAACCCTTGAGGGATGCCATCTAAGAAAGATGAACATGCAGTTATGGGTTTGGTGGGAAGGCCAGATGGGTGCTGTTAAGGCAGGCTGACTAACCAATGGAGACTTTGCCTAGCAAAAGGTGACAAATCTGGTGTGAAATTGATGGTTTTAGCTCCTTCCTCTCTTCCAAAATAGATATGAATTGCATCAGCATCAGGGTATGCATGTATCGCTACGTGTACTTAAGGGCTACAAAACCGCAGCAGTACATTGACCTTCCCTTTGGGTAGAGATACTTTTCAGTCTTTCACCGATGACCAGTCGACCAAGCTCAAGAGCAACCCCACGTTTCGATCATCGTGCATGCATCAAACAGGTGCCTTCTGGGTGTGGTTCCAAACCCGAATCTGCAGGATTGCCGCCTTACAGGGATACAAGGAAAGTGAGGATCACTCATCCAGTGTCAACAGGAGGATGCAACAAAATTTGAGATTGTCCTTACGTAGTACTTCTAACCACAAATCAAAGGCTTTATGATATGACAGTTGCAGTCCAGTCTCTCACAACCCCGGTCGGTTGCAGAGATTTCTTTCACATTTGGTAGTGTGTATCTACTTCTTCGCCCACTTCCTGTTACCCGCCACAGCAGAGGATATCAGAATCGCTCCTGGAGTAGATAACTAATCTCCTCTAGTTGCAGTCCATCAATGAGGTACCTCGGTGAGAGATGTCCCAAGATATCTTTTCAGGTTATTTGCAGTGGAAAATCTAGCAGGGGACGAGGGGGTTCTTTAGAGGATCCTCGTTTCCTGCTTAAAACATGTTCACTTCTGGGAAAGGTCAAGGTAAACAGTTCAAGGTAATCACCACGGCACAGATCCACACTGTGCAACAGATCTCAGGCCACTTGGCTGCCGCACAGCTTCCACCGGTTGCCCTTTGGCTTTAGGTCACTTCTCTGTGATAAGGGGCTCATCCCAGAAATAAACCTCAGAGGTATATTGGAAAGCGGGTGTGTACTCCACCTCCAATTACAATCTTGAACCTTTAATAAATGTGGTGGTCATCTGAGCTACAAACTTTCCCAGTCAACATGCATGATGTTGAATTGGCCTTGAATCCAGATATCGGATTTGCCTAAACATTGCTGACTCTGCCGGAGGTTTACAGAGCTGAGTGTATTAAAGATCTTTTATGGACTTTTCTGTATCTGTTACCCCTGGTGAAGCTGAGAAACCCCTTCAATGTTTCTAATGCATGAGGGCCACCAAGTGGTGGAAAAGAACAGATACTGATGCCAAATTGGAATTGACCTTTTAGTGGATGTGCGACTTGCAATGTAGTATTGCTTCCAGTGTTGCCTGGTGCTCACACAACTATTTGGACAAGATTATTGCTCAGAAAATATAACGGCTAAGTTTTGGACAGCCCACGATGAGAGGAGAAAATCTCCTAGAGAGTGCATCACACAGAGTTTAACCCTTAGTGAGGAGTTGGTGGAGGACATGCTATAGTTAAAAGGGTTGGTGATCCAGGACGACAGGCAAAAATATTTAAGCCAGAGCCATAGCTCAGGTCCTTTCAACCAAACAGAGGACATAGGGATGTGGTAATGTAGTGTGCAGATAGGGATGCTGGATAGACAAAATGGCTTGCATAATACTGAGCTGATGTTATGTCAGCAGGCACATCGTCACAATACAAACACACCACGATGAGGACAAAGACAACATCAAGACAAAATTAACATGATATCAGTATAGTTACAGTGCACTGAAAATCAGAGCGCACAACATCGTATAATGAAGTCCAATGTGCATCTCACTAGGCAATGTAATTTCTTTCATTAAAACTTTCAATACAAATTGAATGTTAAGATAAATAAAACCAAAACCTACTCACTTTTGTGATTCAAATAAGTGCTTTATTTAGTTATTCTTTATATGTGTACTCGAGATGCCGCAAGTATAATTATTTTTCAGGCACCCGTCAATGGGCAATTACAGGGTTATTGCGGCCTTGCCGGACCCGGTAATTGCCCATTTGAGGGCGCCAGAAAAAAATGCTCCCCATTCCCTTTGAGCCGCATAGGGCTCAATGGGAATGGGGAGGTCGGAGGCACCGGCAACATTCAGAATGGTGCCGGTGCATCCGACATGCTCTGCTCGCGGGTTCCGGTACGCCCGCCAGGTCAGACCTGGCGGGCGGGAAGGCACTTGCGAGCAGAACTCGTAGTTTGCCGGTCCGGTAACAACGGTACAGGTAGCTTACCGGTACCGTTGTTACCGGACCGGCAAACTTATATTGAGGCCCTATGACTTTTTTGTGGGCGCCTCTTGAAATAACTGAGCATATTAAAAAGCCTCCATGCTTGTGAGCAGGTTGCATGCTGCTGTTATCTAAGTGGTGTGGAAAGTCATATGATGGACGCGGACACTCTGAGGACATATTCCAAATGTTTTTATTAAAAAATTAGAATAAGGCCTAACTTTCCCTATCGCTATGGGATGTTCACTACTTATATATGTAACTAGCGTGCTGATCAGTCGTCCTAAATGTGCAAAACAATAAGTTAAATGTCCAAAACTAATCTAACTGGCCGTACCACTATTCTAAATAAAATTGGTCAGGAGAATGGCTCCCTTCTTTTGAGGATAGTTCATGTATCAGTCTTTGGATTTCTTGTTAATAGGAAATCTTTAGATATACTCTAGTTACTAGCTGCATCAGTTCAGACAGCTCTTTCATGGGATTGTTAGCTTTTCTCTACTCCTGAAGAATATCTTTTTTTGACCTTTTATACTTTCTGTGATCCATTTTTAGAGGATTCAGAACAACCTGAAAATGTACACTTTCTTCTGTAGTTCTGGCTTTCAAGACAATTGTGGTTCACCTTACTCTGACATTTGTAAGGGCTTTGT
Organism: Ambystoma mexicanum; assembly: GCF_040938575.1. Taxonomy (NCBI): domain Eukaryota; kingdom Metazoa; phylum Chordata; class Amphibia; order Caudata; family Ambystomatidae; genus Ambystoma; species Ambystoma mexicanum. The sequence goes on from NC_090923.1 coordinate 120,639,432, forward strand.
ATGTTTGTAAGGGCTACAAGTTGTGGAACAGGACGCTGGGGAAGGAGAGCGTGATACCTACGAGGGTGAATGGTGGGGTCGCCATAATCAACTTGACAGCCGTGGCGGAAAAACCAGAAGGAGCAGCACTGCCAAAAACGGTGGATACTCCGACACGTGGGAAAGCGGGCTGGGAAAGAATGAGTGAAGCAGGAGCACCGCAGCCAAACACGGCCGCTGCACTGACACGTGAGGAAGTGGGCCGGGAAAGAATGAGTGAAACAGGAGAGCCGTAGCCTAAGATGGCCGCCGCACTAAAACCTGAGGAAGCTGACCAGGAAGAGTTCAGACCAACGGAAAACTTTTACAAAGATGCATCAGGGGAGGTGTGGAAGACCGCACCAGCGGGACTAGACAACATTACCCATTCTGCGTTAAACAACTTAAGTCCACCGAAAATAAAAGAACCCAGAGTGTGTCAAATAAGCCTACCTGGCGGGGGTTGAACTGAGGGAAGGGACGCAGGGTTCCTAACGTTGAGGCCACAGGGCGAGGCAGTGCGGAGGATCGCCTTTCAAGAGAAAAGGGGCGGGGCTTGGGGTTTTTATAAGCTTCAATGTATGCTTGACCCTGATTGGCTAATCAGCCACCAGCCCCTTTTTAAGGCAGAGAACAACGACAGACTAATATATTCTTTTCCAACCCTTTTCAGAATCGACAGGACTTGGAGGAGAAAGCACCTGAACACTACTGGGCTTACGAGGATTAGGAGTAATAAGAGCCAGAGAATTCATCCTTATACTGGGAACCACCAGAAGAAACTTTAAAGGATCTTCGGCTGTTTGTTTGTTTTTTTTTTCTTTTTCCCATATTGAGAAAAGAAAAGACTCTCCTGAATTATTTTGATTTTTATGCTTTATTATATTTTTTTGTAAATAAAGACAAGAATTCAGTTCAGACACCAAGGTGGTCCAGTCTCTCCTTACATAATTTTGGTGGCAGTGGTGGGATCAAGAAGCACGCCATGGAGGGCATAATTAAGGCCTTGGCAGATGGACAACAGCAGCTGCAACAGCTGATCCAGGTACAAAGTCACCAGGCCCAAACCAACAGACAGGCGCTACAACAAGCCATGCAACTACAGGTGGCCAATGAAGATGTTCTGAAACTCGTTACTGAAGCGGTGGTTTCCTCCGGAGGGCAGACCCATGCTCCAACAAATGTCCTATAGAAATTTCAAGCAGGGGAAGATCCAGCCTATTTCTTTACCAACTTCGAGAGGGTGGCCCGCAGCTCACAATAGCCAGTGGACAAGTAGGGCCACTTCATAGCCCCCTTGTTGACAGGATCTATGCAAGGGGCATGCCAGGCTGCAAACCCCGATGGTGACTCCTCCTATGGCGACATAAAGAGAACCTTCCTAGAAAGAATGGGTATAGACGAGGAAGCACACCGAGTGAGACAGAGAGACAAGACTGCGTCCAGGCGAAACACGCCGACAACTCTACTACAGAATACACGACCTAGCTGACAAGTAACTCAAGCCTGCTACAAGCACTATGCCGGAATTGACGGAGAAGGTCGAGCTTAAACAATTTATAGAGCCACTTTCGGCGCCAATGCAGCGTTTGGTGCGCCAACATCACAAGCCATCATTGGTTGAAGCAATCGACATAGCATTAGCCTTCCAGAAGGCTAGTGGTACTCGGCCCTCTACACACAAACCAGTAAAACCAGCCCCAGCAAGGGGGACAGCTAACACTGAGACAAGCCTCTCCGGCCAGAACCAAGAGGTACAGGCTGGCCCATCGTAAATCGTCAGCCCCAGTGCTTTCATTGTGGCGAATAGGGGCACATTACCAGATTCTGCTCCAGGAAGTCAAAGACTCAACCTATGGAAATAGGGTATGTCCAAGGTTGGGAGTTTCGACGCAGACGAGAACCATACCTGGTGGAGGTGCGGGTCGATGGAACACCAAGCCAGGGACTCCTGGACAGCGGCAGCGAGGAGACAGCAATCCGCCCAGGAGTAGGTGGGGCAGGGATTGTTGGGGGAACCAGAATACCCATTAAAAGTGTACATGGGGACACTAAGACTTACCCCGCAAAACAGCTTAAAGTAGAGGTTAATGGGGTCTGTTACAAAATGAAGGTTGCCGTAATGCCCCACCTACCAGCCCCTGTTCTTTTAGGGACCGACCTACCCACGTTTCAAGAATGTGTGGGTGACATATAGTGGCTAAGGAATGCCCTGCTTTCCCTCACTGAGATCACGCCATAAGGGGTTAAGACACACAGTAAGAGTAGAAGTGAGGTGAGAAAGGAAAACACAAGGTCATTGCTCTCATAGATTAGCTACCAGATGACCGAAAAACAACGTTTCGGAGTGAACTTTTGACGGACCCTAAATTAAAGAGTGCAAGAGAACAAGCCCTCACTAGCCCATCCAGCGAATCCAGATATCCATGGTTTAAGACGCACCAGGGTCTTATATATAGGGTTACAACTGACCAAGCAAAGAAAGAAATAGAACAGTTGCTGGTTCCTCTCGGGTTCAGATCAACCATCCTTAAACTGGCCCACGACGAAGCTACAAGAGAAAAAACACAAGAAAAACTTCTGAAGAGATTTTACTGGCCGGGAAGTAGCTAAATACTGTGAAGAGTGTCCCACTAAGCCGTTATGGGCTCCTTTGAAACCCATGCCCCTCATTATGGAACCGTTCTATAGAATTAAAATGGACATAGTCGGGCCTCTAGAGTCAAACAGCCATGGTCACCAATATTTACTGGTCGTAGTGGATTACACCACAGATATCCTGATGCCTTTCCAATAAGAGGGATCAGCGCTACTCACATGTGGAATCAACTGATGCCATTCTTTGCAACGGTAGGGTTACCTGCTGAAATTGTGACTGACCAGGGAAGGAATTTTGTCTCAGGTGTAATGCGGAGGGTTTTTCAGAAACTTCGCATAAAACAAATACACACTTCAGTGTACCATCCTCAAACGGATGGACTTGTAGAACATTACAACAAAACAATTAAACAAATGCTAAGTAGAGTGACAGCACCCACAGGAAAGGACTAGGATCGGGTGATTGCATGGGTACTCATGGTGCTGAGGGACACCCCACAGTCCTCAACCGGCTTTTCACAGTTCGAACTGTTATTTAGCCACAGACCCCGAACTATATTGGACATAGCAAAACGTGAATGGGAGGAACAGGAAGAAGAGAAGCCCCTTACCGACTATGTTTTGGACTTAAGGTCACACCTTACTAAGCTGAGAGAACTGGCACATGAGAACGTGGGCAGGTCTCAGTTAGCACAAAAGACATACTAGAGTTTGCACTTCACAAGTGGGTGATAAAGTGCTTGTGTTACTCCCTACCACACATAACAAAATGTTAGCACAATATAAGGGACCGTACAAACTAATAGCGGTCCTCGGACCAGTGAGCTATTTGGTTGAACAGCCGGATAGAAAGGAGAAAACACAGAACTATCATGTTAACCTCCTTAAAGAATGATATGATATGGCATTTCTAACACGCCTATACACAAGTGTTTGGAAGGACCCCAGCCTATCACCTTCAAGGGTTAAGACTCTCATGGTAGACACACCTCAATCCGCCTTCCGTTCAGTACAATGGGGAGTTCAACTCAGTCAAGAAGAAAAGAAGGAGCTAGAAGAACACCTCAACCCATTAAAACACGTGTTCTCATTTTTTCCAGGAATGACGAGCATGCCATTAACACTGAACCATCACAAACAGTGCGAATACGTCCCTATAGACTTTCAGACTCCCGAAGAGCTGTAATTCAGGCTCAGGTGAATGAAATGTTGAAGCTGGTGATCATAGAATCCTCCACCAGCCACTGGTCTTCACCTATTGTCCTGGTTCCAAAACCAGATGGGTCCACACGATTCTGTATGGACTACCGAAAGTAGAATGCCATATCCACGTACCAGGCTTACCCAATGCCTCGCATTGATGAACTTTTGGAGAGGTTACATGCAGCCCAATTCCTCAGTACAATAGACCTCACTAAAGGTTATTGGCAAATCCCTCTTCGACAAGAAGATAAAGTGAAAACAGCCTTCTCCACACCCTCTGGACTCCCTCAGTTTACAGTTCTTCCCTTCGGCCTTCATGGGGCCCCTGCAACATTCCAGTCTCTAATGAACAAGGTTTTAGCCCCACACGAACAATACAGTTCGGCATACCTGGACGACATCATCGTTTTTAGTAAAAACCTGGGATGAACATCTCCAACATCTAAAACTAGTGGCAGCTGCCCTTGAGAAAGGCCGGACTTAACATCAACCCCAAAAAGACCGTCCAGGTACCACAACCGACCAGATATCTGGGATATCAGGTTGGAGGTGGTGTCATCAGACCGCAACAGGATAAGGTAGAAGCAATACTGAGACTACCCATTCCCAGCAACAGAAAGCCGATCTGTGCTTTTTTGGGATTCGTGGGATACTACTGTCGCTTTATACCACTATTTTCTACAATCGCGAATCCATTCACCAACACCCTAAGAACCTCTTACAAGAGTGACCTACTCCAGGATGAAGACGCCATGGCAGCATTTAACCAGCTCAAGAACGTTATCTCAGCACTACCTGTGTTACGCTGCCCTGATTTTAAGCAACCATAGGAACTGGGGACCATAGGGACCATAGGGACCATAGGGACTGGGGAGTGCCTTACAAGGTTCAAAAGTTAAAGAGGTGGGAGGAGAAAGAAAAGTTACAAAATTTGTCAGGACTGAAAAGGCTAATTCAGGAATCCAGGAATGAGCTAATCCGACTCCACCCGCCACTCACGCTGCCTTCTGCCGGGACAATCAGAACCCTAGATAAGCTCTCATCCCTTGCCTTACCCACAGGCAGCGTGATGACCACAACTTAGATTTATAGTGTCACCCACACCCCGTTTTCCGTTTGCTCTCTCCTTCTCTGAATCAGGCAGAACAAGGGGTTTTCACTGCCTCGCCGCCCCCATCAGCGTGTCTGGGCAGACTCCAGAAATGGATTTAAAGCGTTTGCACATTTTCATTGCTATCAGCCGCATGCACAGCTACCAAACACTCTAGGTAAGAGTGCTAGCCCACGTGGGTCTGCCTTTCTTCAGAACCATTCCCAGGGCCCACCTTCAACAGTTCCCTTGCACTCTGTCCATACAGACACACTCAGGACCCCGTCCTGATCGCTCTACCAGACTGTGACTTCGCCAATGAAGACTCTGCTGGCTCTGGCACTGCAACATATCTGAGGGCAACACTGATTTCGCCCACACCAGCCAACCCGACCCAAGCACAAGGTCAGTTGCTACTACTACCAATACAAGTGATGTCACCTGCATTATAGATCAATAACAGATCCCTCTTACCCTTATTCAAGACTCAAGGTTTTTCTGTTTTTTTAAAGCTTTCTCAATGTGTGCTCTCACTTTCAGGGAGACACAATCCTGAGGCCCGGAAGAAGGGACCACCGTTCTGGGAGCCAAAGAGTCCAAGGACCTGGCTCTTGAGGAGCACATCTATATTAAACATAGGGAATTATATTCCAGACGTAGACCGAGGATTGGTCATTTCTTACTGCAGTTAGACCCACATGAGCTGGGGTCTGTTCCTTTGAAGACACACAATTTTAGCTGCTTGACACTAGATACTCTTGTGAATTTGTATTTCCACAATTTTATTTACTTTATATGTGTATTTGTGGAGCATGGCACTCAGTTATGGTATGTACCTGCCTCAGCTTGTATTGATGTTTTGACTCAAATGTAAAGTATCAAACTGTTGTTTCAAACACTGTTTAGGTTCAGCATGAGACTCATGCTCTGTACCATATGTCTAAATCTTTAACTGGTATGTATCTTCTTGAAATGTCTAACCTATAACAGTGAAGAAAAGATGATATTAACCTGAAATGAATTCCATGTTCTAGTCAATGGAAGAAGGTTAGCTTTGTGTTTGTTGCAACTGTTGCAGACTGCTTCATTTCTTTACTTCAACTCTTGCCATTTAATTTGCACCCCAGACCACGGGTAAGGGTCTTTGGCAATCATTTTAATGCCACCACAGCTTTTACGAATAAGAAATCATACACAATTAGCAGTATGATCAAATCAACATTGGCGACAACCCCCTTTTTGTATATTATAATTCTTGATCCAGCCGTAGGATTCGCCAGTGAGGACTGTCCCTTTCGTTATACATATTATGATAGACAAGCAGTGGCAGGGGAAATGGCGAGTGCCGGTCCGATATCACAGCGCGTAGAGCGCTCGCTAACATCTGTGCAGAGCCTGCTGACGCAGGTTCGAATGCCGGCAGGGCCAAACTCAGCCTTTCATCCTTCCGAGGTCGATAAAAGAGCACCACATACCATAAGCAGCGCTCAGATGCCTGAGGATTCGTAGCACTATATAAATGCTAAATTATTATTATTATCGTTATTATTATTATTATTAGGTGTGAGGAAAGAGTTAGGTCTTGTGGCACTGTCACAAAGTGTCAAAGGAGGATACAATGCAGATGTGAAGTGGTAGGATTTTCCAGGCTCTGGGTGCCCACTGGCTGAATGCTTTTTTTTGTGTGCACTTGTTAGTTTGCCGAATTTTGGGTTGCTTGTCCGGTGTTTGTGTGGGTGATGGGTTTCAACTTGTTGTCAAGGTTTGACAGGGTTTTGAGGTGGATTGCTTTGTATATAATGCAGAGTCCTTTGAAGACAATTTTCTGGGGTACGGGAGCCAGTGGTGCTGGGCAAGATCTGAGGCGAGGGTGCTGTGAGGAAAGCTTTTCTGTAGTCCAGCTTGGACAGAACTTGTGCTTGGGCTGCAGTGCAGAAGTCGTCAGGGGGAAAGATGTATCTAATCTTGCAAAGACGTGTAGTTGTAGGTTGCATGTTTTGTGACGGCAGCTATGTGGTGTGTGAGCTAATGTGGCTTTCTTCTGGTGTACATATGGAAAACAAGCAATTTGAGCCCTTAGGTATTAGACACAAGTGCACTGGCTGAATTTGATAAGTAGAAACCACCCCTTTCCTGAATCTAAGTGAAAACAAGGGGTCCACGCATGAAGTGGAGGTGAACCCATTAGGTATGGACCAATTATAAACGCACAAATGGAGAAACTAACCCCTAAATTCAGTCTCTCATTAAATAATCGAAGTCCATAACCAATATATAAAAAAGGAAGAAAGCTATTGACGGTGAGGGAGTTATAATGGCCTTCCAGAGAATTGGTGTGATTTCAGTGAGAGGAGAAGAAGGCAGTCGGAGGTGGCAAGCAAAATAGGCCACAGTGTAAGAGAGCACAAGTTAGATAGTGAGAAAAAAGGGCCAGCAGAAAGCCTTGACCCTAGAAGGAAACTAGAAGGAGCCAGAGGAGAATAAGGATCAAGAGAGAAGAACAAGTTACTTTCTTACCTGGTAACGTTCTTTCGATGGGATGGTCCGACGACGTATTCCATATCTATGACATGCAATCACCACAGCTGTGCTGCTTCGGAAACTTTTTTCGGCGTCTGCGTCCTGCGTCGATGACGTCGATGCGCCGTCGTCGAGGACCTCCTCCGACGTCCGACGTCATCCGATGTGATAAGTAGGAGGCACGACGCCCGTAGCCTCAGTTGTAGTTTTTTCCCCCAGAACGTGTGACATTAGTCAACTGCCAGTCAGACACAAAGCCTTGCAGATCGTAAGCTGCAATCGCAAAAGAAATTCTGCAGCGGGGAAGGCAGGGCGGGAGCGATATGGAATACGTCGTCGGACCATCCCATCGAAAGAACGTTACCAGGTAAGAAAGTAACTTGTTCTTCAAGGGGATTGGGTCCTCCGACGTATTCCATATCTATGACAGACTCCCAAAGCAGTACCAGAGCAAGGAGGAGGGAAAGAATTTAGAATCAAAATTTAGAATAGCCAATCAAATAGCAGAGCAAAGGACCGCCTTGCCAAAGGCCAGATCCTGTCCTCGGATGAAATCGAGGGAATAGTGACGTACAAATGTATGTACTGAAGCCCAGGTGGCTGCATCACAGATGTTGCGAATAGGAACACCCCTCTGCAGGGCAGTAGATGCAGCCATACCCCTGGTAGAATGGGCCCGCAAGCCAGCCGGTGGATCCTTACCCGCCAAGCGGTAACACTCTGAGATGGCCAAAACAATCCAGCGAGACAAAGTCTGTTTCGTCACAGCTTGCACCAAACGCTTTCCAACGTAACCAATAAAGAGTTGATCGTCCACTCTGACCCGGGACATGCGTGAAACATAAAAGCTTAAAGCTCTCCTAGGATCAAGCCTATGGAGCCTCTCCTCTTCCTTACCAGGATGCGGAGGAGGATAGAATGCCGGAAGAACAACCTTCTGGGCCAAATGAAATTCCGTCACTACCTTCGGAAGAAAAGAAGGACGAACTCTAAGGACAATCCTGTCCTTGTGAAATACAGTGAAGGTTGGCTTAACTGAAAGTGCCTGTAACTCACTCACTCTGCGAGCGGAAGTAACCGCAACTAAAAACACAGTTTTCAGAGTTAACAGCCTCAAAGGGCAAGAATGTAAAGGCTCAAACAGAGCACCCATAAGAAACTTAAGAACAAGGTTTAAATCCCAACCGGGCACCAGGAAAGGTGACGGAGGGAACACATTAGTGAGCCCTTTCAGAAACTGTGAAATTAAAGGGATTTTAAAGTAAGAACACTCTTCAGACGAGCGCTTAAAGATGGACAGCGCCGCCAGGTAACCTTTAATGGTACCCACTTGCAAGCCCCTGTGGGCCAAAGAAAGTAAAAAGGACAGAACCATGGGGATGTCACATGCAAAAGGATCCACACTCTGAACTCTGCACCAGTCGCAGAATTTACGCCAACGGCAACGGTACAGAGACTTTGTTGCTGGCCTTCGGGCCGAAAGCAACACCTCCATCACGTCTTCAGGGAGGTCCCAATCCTTATACCTCAACCTTTCAGAAGCCAAGCGTGAAGGTTGAGGGATCTGACCTCTGGATGGAGAACCAGACCCCCCTCCCGTGAAAGCAGATCGTCTCGGTAGGGAAGACGACGTGGAGGGCAGATGGACAAGTCAAGAAGGTCCGGGTACCACGTCCTCCGAGCCCACGCCGGAGCAATGAGGATCATCCGGGAACCGAACTTCCGTAACCTCCGCAGCACTTGCGGGATGACGGGGACTGGAGGAAACGCGTACAGCAGCGGGAATGACCACTCCACCACAAACGCGTCTCCTAAGGCTCCTTTTGGAGGAAATTCCCGCGAGCAAAACCTTTCGCACTTCCGGTTGACACTGGAGGCGAAGAGATCCACTTGAGGGGTCCCCCAAAGGGCGAAGACCTCCAGGAGAATCTCCTGAGCCAACTCCCACTCGTGAGAGATCGCGCTCTGCCTGCTCAGAGCGTCCGCCGTCACGTTTTCGTCTCCGGCCAGATGAACTGCCGAGATCGAAACTTCCTGCTGGATGGCCCAGAACTCGAGCTGCATCGCCTCCCTGCACAGAGGAAGTGACCCTGCCGCCCCTTTTTGTTGAGGTAGTGCATGGCCACTGTGTTGTCCGTCAGGATCAGGACACTCTTTCCTCGCACAGTCGGCAGAAAAGCCTTCAGGGCTAGCCTGGCGGCCCTCAGCTCCAACAGATTGATATGGAGTCTGGACTCCGACGGAGATCAACGACCGCTGACTGTCAGCCCGTTGGCATGAGCTCCCCATCCCGTGAGGGATGCATCCGTCACAATCGTCACCTCCGGCCAGGGAAGCCAAAATGGAGCCCCCTTCATCAAGTTGCCTTCGACGGCCCACCACAGAAGGTCCCGGGCGACCGAGGGCGGCACCTGAACCGGGTCCGACATCCTGCCGGAGGACTGCGACCATTGCGTCTTGAGTGCCCACTGCAAATATCTCATCCGCAGACGAGCCTCTGGCACCAGAAGAATGCAGGATGCCATGAGGCCGAGCATCCTCAAGAACTCGAACGCTGGGAGCGTCTGGTCATGCTGAAACTTGTGCACCATCTGCTGAATGTGAAGAGCCCTCACCTGGGGAGGAAAACACTGCCCCAGGGAAGTGTCGAGCACTGCTCCGATGTACTGGAGCCGCTGTGTTGGCGTCAAATGGGACTTCTTTAAATTGAGGGAGAAGCCCAGCCTGTGAAGGGAGTGGCAGGTGACGGACAGATGATCCAGGGCTTGCTCGTGAGAGCTCCCCCTGATCAACCAATCGTCCAGGTAGGGGTAGACGTGAATCCCCCCTTGCCTGAGATGCGCTGCCACCCCCACCATGAGCTTGGTGAAAACCCTCGGGGCGGAGGTCAATCCGAACGGCAGGACCCGAAACTGAAAGTGCGAGTCGCCAACCGCGAACCTCAGGTACTTCTTATGCTTGGGATGGATCGGCACATGGAAGTAAGCATCCTTGAGGTCGAGTGACACCAACCAGTCCTGAAGCTGAAGGGCCTGGAGGACTTGAGAGAGAGTAACCATCTTGAACTTGTCTTTCCTGAGGAGTTTGTTCAAACCGCGCAAGTCCATGATGGGTCTCAAGCCCCCGTCTTTCTTCGAAATCAAAAAATAAGGGGAATACCATCCCTTGTTCCTCTCTGCTACAGGCACCAGTTCTATGGCGCCTTTCTCCAGCAGGGCTTGAATTTCCTGCGCAAGGAGCAGATCCGGACTCTGCAAAGAGAGGTTCCCCGGTGGATTGTCGCGAGGCCTGTGCCGAAAGGGAAGACAGTAGCCGTGGGTTATGATCTCCAGAACCCACACATCTGAAGTAATGGCTCGCCACTCTACAAGATGCTGCGCCAGCCTTCCCCCAACTGGTGAACCATGGGACATGGCCTCATGACTGAGTGGGAGCGGCTGCGGCGTTACCTGAGGGCAAAGAGGCAACTGCCCGAGCGGCCTTGGCACCACGGGTACCCTGTCGTCCACCTCTGGTACCCCTGCGTTGGCCTCTTTGGCTGCCAGCTCCTCTCACTTTACTGAAGGACGAGTAATAGCGAAAGGAACCACCCCTCCACTGCTGCCCCCTAGGACGAAAAGGCGGAGGTTGGCGAACTGCAGCGCCCAACGACTTTGCTGCAGCTTTTGAGGTCTGCAACCTCTCATGGCTCTCGTCAGCCTTGCTGCCAAAAAGGTGTTCACCGTCAAAGGGCATGTTGAGGAGCTGGGACTGCACATCAGGAGCAAACCCCGACTTCCGCAACCACGCAAACCTGCGTATCACGGTGCTCGCCGCCATGGACCTACTGACGCATTCAGCTAAGTCCAAACCCGACTGAACGGACTCACACATGGCATCCTTACCATCCTGGACCATAGCAAGGAAACCATCCCGTTCGTCCCCTTCGGGAATATGTTCAGCCGCTAACGCAACACAGTTCCACAGAGTGTGTGTGAAATGAGACAAGGCACAAATGGAGTTGGCCGCCTGAAGCGCCATACCACCAGAAGAAAACGCTTTCTTCGCCCAGCCATCAAAACGTTTGTCGTCCCTATCAGGAGGGATGGTAGGGTACGACGCCTGCTTTGCCGGGGCCGTGGCCGCCTGCACCACCAAACTCTCCGGAGTGGGGTGCCTGGTCAAGTAGCAGGGGTCGCTACTGGCTGGACGGTATTTTCGCAACAAGGATCTGCCCACCGCCGGGAGACTCTCCGGAGCAGTCCAAGCCGCCGCTACCCTTCTCTGTAAAGCCATATGGAACGGCAGTACCGGGTCAGTTGGGGGACCAACATCAAGGATGTCCGTTAGATCATCCTGCACAAACTCCCCTGGGGGAGCAGACCATCCCAAGTACTCAGAAACCCTAGCCATAAGGCGCCGGTACGAGGAATCGGCATGAGAGCCAGGCTCAGGCCTACAAAACTCCACCTCCGGAGAGGAGTCCAGTCCACTGGCATCATGCAGTGACTGCCTCAAATCGTCAAACTGACTATGGCCTGAGACAATTTCATCTGGAACCTGACTAGGAACCAGGCCATCAGAATCCTCATCCGCCTCTGAAATATATTCCAGGTGGCGAAAAGAAGGCACCCGAGAGTGCTTGCTCTTAACCAGAGCCTTCCTAGGGGGTTCCCCTGTGCCACGGGGTACCTCCGACACGAAAGGCGTTGATGGCGTCGAGCGAATCGGCGCCGGCGTCGAGAGGACAGGCATCGGCGCCGAGAGGATCGGCGTCGAGGAAATCGGCGTCGACGTCAGATGCAGAGCCGCCAGCATCGGCGGCGTCGACACTGCCCTCGAAGCCGGAGCCCCGAGCGTGTCCTTCGACGACCTGAGCGTCGACGGCTTCGACGACTTCCTCGGAGCCTCGAGAAAGCCTGTCGATGCCCTTCACGCCTCAGACGTCGATGTCTTCCTCGAAGACCTCACAGGTGCACATGGTCTTGAACGCGTCGAGGACCGGGACCTGGAACGGGTACGTCGAGAACGAGTCTCCTTGTCCGAACGGGACCTCTCCCGTGACTCGTGCCGACCACACTTGCGAGCGGTGTCTCTCGACCTCTCACGACCGACCCCACTCGGGGGCACGGACGGCTTAGTACCCTGTGACTCGAGAATCGCCAGCATTTTCTTCCCGAAGGAAGCCCATTCCTCCGGCGTCGCACGGCTGGTGGGGTAAGCGACGTGCCGGGCAGAGTCCTCCGAAGAGGACCTGGAAGACGGCCGGTGTCGGCGCTTCCGAGAATGCCTCGAAGAGGCTGAGGAGTGGCGAGACCGACTCCTAGAAGGAGACCCACGAGAGTTCCGACGATGACGCGGAGAGTCACCCCTCGAATCATCCGTCGAAAGCCCCGCAGACTTCGACTTCCGGGGCTTGGACACCCGACCTACCGACAACTTCTTCTTACGTTCGCGTAAGGCTTTGGACGTGAGCGACTGGCAGTCGATACAGTCATCCGTGTCGTGGGCCTCCCCGAGGCACCAGAGGCAGGCATCGTGCGAGTCCGTCACCGACATCTTGGACCCACACTCCCCGCACTTCTTGAAGCCCGGACGCGGGGTCGAAGACGAAGTAGAAGACATCTTCACACGAAGGATTTTCACAAAAATGAACAGGTTCGAAGAACCGAGAAGAACAGAACTCCAAAGAGTCGAGGCGTTAACCGAGATTCACGAAGCAACACGTTCGCGGAAAAAACGGAACTGAGGCTACGGGCGTCGTGCGTCCTACTTATCACATCGGATGACGTCGGACGTCGGAGCAGGTCCTCGACGACGGCGCATCGACGTCACCGACGCAGGACGCAGACGCCGAAAAAAGTTTCCGAAGCAGCACAGCTGTGGTGATTACATGTCATAGATATGGAATACGTCGGAGGACCCAATCCCCTCGAAAGTCACCTACTGAAGCCATTGCCTAAGAGGTAGCTGCTGCAAAACCACCAGCAGTGCAGAGAGGCACTGATCCAGTGAATCTGACTGGAGCCGGCAGTAGGCTTAAGCCCAGGACGCAATCCCTGACTAGGAGACCAGAATTTTTTGAGCCTGACAAATACTCAGGAGAAGCACATCTTACAGAGAAGAACAACAAGGGCTATAGAGGATAATAACAAAAGTGTGCTTTGTTAAAGAATCAAAAGTGGCAAATCGACTACCAATGCATTCTAAAAGTCCTACAACGTGGCCATTTCTACAGTAAAAAGATGTTCTATTTTGGGACAGAGAGGGAGGGGAAGGAGCACAAGAGAAAATTGCACAGAGATTTTCTTACATCTGACGGCATAGGCACATGAGGTTCTATACATAGTATACATGATGTCACATAAAGTAATGGGTGTAGTCAACATGCACCTCTGTTAGCTGAAAACATTTTCTTGCGTTTGGAGCATATTTCTAAGATGAGAAATCTGTCGGAGGAAAGTACCAATTATAAATAGATTTTAAACAAAAAGAAAGGACTTAATCACATGAGTAGCTTTATACATATATGGAGTAAGACAAAGATGAGCATCTTACCAAATTCATAGACTTTTTTACATTTATCTTCCAGTGCATCAATGAGATCCTGGAGCCTGCACTGTTTGGCCAGCCTCTTACAATCTTCCACATACTCAACATCAATGTCTAAACGACCTGTGTAAAGAAAATGTCATATCACATCTAATGCCACACCACAGCTTCCAACAAATTATACAGTCTTAAAAAAACAAATATTAATCTACAAGGGCTAGGATGAATTAGCCTACCCTGTGTTCATGATATGAGGTTCCCTTCCTAAAACTAGGCAAAGAGGCAATTGTTAAGCTGTTATTAGCTCGACAGAGGTAACTGTGGTCATGCATACAGAGCCAACTATAGGTAGGAGAGCTTGGTAGACAAGCATACATGGTAACAGAGTAAAGGATTGAAGGAATGTCAGCTAAGAGATAACGTACATATATGATTTACATTTTAATAAATATACGTAAATATGGTACAGGTTACAGATAAGTCTTTCAGGGTCAAACAGTCTCTTGGATGCTTCATAGTGCTTGAGTGTGAAGTTAACTGAGACCTATTAGTACCAAACCTGACAGTGCCTACCCTGAGGGTATCATACGACGTGTATAGGTTCACATGGGATTCAGTCCTTTACAGGAATCATTGTATTTTTTAATTTATGAGGGTTTAAAAAACTAGGACATATACCAGGAACAACAACAACAAAAAACAGAACAAAATGCATATTATATAGCATGGGTAAGATTAACCTTGGGGGGCTCAATACTAATTCAAATGTACAAAATTACATTATTAGGTGTCACTGGAGGCAGTTTTGGGATCCGGTTAAGGAGGATTAAGGAGGATCGGGGAAGAGGCCAGGAGGAGCTACCTCTTCAGCAAGTAAGTGAAGTTCAAGCTGAACTTTGAAGAGATCCACAGATGGGCTAGCTTTGATTGTTATTGGCCGTCGGTTCCAATGTAGCGTGGTGAGTGGGAGAAGAAGCAGAAGCGAGACCAGGCACAGGAGGGTGTGGGACAGTGAGGTTGAGTGCAGGGGAATATCTGATGGAACAGGATGGTGAACAAACTGATATACAATCAGCCAGGTATTGAAGAGCAAGGCCATTGATAACTTTGTATACTTGGATTAGGAACTTGACAAAAGAGCGGTTAAACATGGAGAGTCAACCAGCATGTTGCTGGTAGATAGAAGTGGGGGAGGATCTGGGTAGATTGTGGAGTAAATATAGAAAAGGTGAGGACTTTGTCTGGAAGGAAGAAGGAGTAGAGAAGAAGGCCAAGGAGTAGGCTTGAGCAGTAGTCCAGTCTGTGGACAGCAAGAGGAGATTAGAGTTTTTGCAAGTGATTAGTAAGAAAAAGGCACATTTTCTGAATGTTGAGGAGATTAATATGAGCAGCAGAGGCAGCAATATTGATTAATTGTTGCAACCATAGGTCGCTATTAGCGTGGACCCCAAGATTGCGAGCCCAAGAAGGAGGTTTGGGATGTCATACAGAGAGAAAATAGTAGAGGGAAGGGTATGGATGCAAGAGACTGAGAGACATCTGATGGGCCGAGCAGTATACCAATACTGCTTGATCTCCAATAGCAATAATTAGACCAAACTTAAAAGACAGGGCTAAATATTAAAGACAGGCATTGCCTATAGTGCGATTCTGAGTCAACAAGAATACAGAGAAGACAGTAGTCACTTATTATTGCCTATTTCAAACAGCTGGAAGTCAATACCTGGGGACCCTGTAAAATGGATAGTGAATCGTGGTGGCTCCAATCTTCCAGTGGCCCATCTCCTTTTTCAGCTATTCTAGAAAGGACTGATTTGGAACAGTAGGTGATTCAGTTGTGTGCCAAAGAAAAGAGGAATCGCTGGAGAAGAACCAGTTACCAACTGTAACGTTCTTTCGACTGGATGTTCCTTCCACGTATTAATCATCTTATGATAAATTGTTATCTCCAGCTTCGCTGCTTCGGAAAAAAGAATTCTCGGCAAAGGGCGCTGTGCTCGAGGTCGTGGCGTTGATTGTCCCTCGACATACTCCGTACTCTTTCGACGTCACCGATGGTATAAATAGCTCGAGCCGCGCCCGTTGCTTCAGTTCTGTTTTTTCGATGAAAATATAGGAGGAACATCCAGGCGTGCCCCATGACGGATACATTCTTCGTGAGAGGAAAGTGTAAGATGGTTTTCCTGAACTTTCTCAACCTCCTGATTACTTGAGGAATCACGGAGACTGGGGGAAACGCGTACAGCAGTGGAAACTTCCACTCCACTACGAATGCGTCTCCCATAGCTCCTCTTTGAGGAAATTCCCTTGAGCACTACTGATCGCACTTCCGGTTGATCGCAGTGGCGAACAGATCCACTTGAGGGGTTCCCCAAAGGGCGAAGATCTCCAGAAGGGCTTCCTGAGCCAGCTCCCACTCGTGAGAGACCGTGCTCTGCCTGCTCAGAGCGTCTGCCGCCGTGTTCTTCTCTCCGGCTAGGTGAATTGCCGATAGAGAGATTCCTTCTCGTATTGCCCAGAACCATAGCTGCATTGCCTCTCTGCACAGTGATAGTGACCCTCCTCCTCCTCTTTAGTTGAGGTAGTACATGGCCACTGTTTTGTCCGTCATTATCAGGACATTCTTTCCCTGTACAGAGGGCAGAAAAGCCTTCAGCGCTAGTCTGATTGCCCTCAGCTCCAACAGGTTGATGTGTAGTTTGGACTCCGATGGAGACCAACGACCGCTGATTGTCAGATCGTTGGTGTGTGCTCCCCACCCCGTGAGTGAGGCGTCCGTCACTACTGTCATCTCCGGCCATGGTTGCCAAAAAGATTCTCCCTTGAGAATGCTGTCGTTGCAAGCCCACCATAGAAGATCCTGAGCAACTGCGCTCGGGACTTGCAGAAGATCCGACATATTCCCTGAGAACTGGGACCACTGAGTTCTGAGTGCCCATTGAAGGGATCTCATTCACAACCTGGCCTCTGGTACTAGGAAAATGCAGGATGCCATGAGGCCGAGCAACCTGAGAAAATCGAAGGCCGGTAGACGTTGGGCATTCTGGAACTTCGTTACCATCTGCTGGATGTGGAGAGCTCTCACTTCGGGAGGCAAGGCTTTTACCGAGGAAGTATCCAAGACTGCTCCGATAAACTGGAACTTTTGGGATGATAGCATATGAGACTTCTTGAAATTGAGGGAGAAGCCCAAGTTGTGGAGGAAGTGGCAAGTGATCGAAAGATGTTCCTGGGCTTGTTTTGGAGAACTTGCTCTGATCAACCAGTTGTCCAGGTAGGGGTAGATGTGAATACCCCCTCTCCTGAGACTCGCTGCCACAACTGCCAACAGTTTGGTGAAAACCCTCGGGCGGAGGTCAACCTGAATGGCAGAACCCGAAACTGATAATGAGAGTTGCCAATCGCAAACCTCAGGTACTTTCTGTGCTTTGGATGGATTGGCACATGAAAGTAAGCATCCTGAAGGTCCAATGATACCAACCAATTTTGGAGTTGGAGAGCCTGAAGGATCTGAGAAAGAATGACCATCTTGAATTTGTCCTTCCTGAGAAACTTGTTCAAGTTTCTTAAGTCCAAGATGGGTCTCAGTCCTCCGTCCTTTTTTGTGATGAGAAAATATGGGGAGTACCAACTCCTGTTCCTCTCCGCTACAGTTACCTGTTCTATGGCACCTTTCTCTAGCAGGGTTAACATTTCCTGCAACAGGAGCGGGTCTGGAGTTTTTACGGAGTTGGCTCCTGGTGGATGATTCTGAGGCCTTTTTTGAAAGGGGAGACAGTAACCTTGAGCTACTGTTTCCAGTGCCCAAGCATCTGAGGTAATGCCTCGCCATTCCTACAGATTCTGAGAGATCCTGCCTCCCACTGGTGTTTTGTGCAACAAGGTCTCAGAGGGATTTGGAGGTGGCTGTAGGAGTGGCTGAGGGTACAGATACCGCTCCTGGGGCTGATTTTGCACCTCTTCCTCGTGCTCCACGAGGGAAGTTTCTTTTGCCCCCTGTCCTCTTCCTCTACCAAATGAGGAGTAGTAACGGAAAGAAAGACCCCTCCAGGAAGATGAGCCGGAATAGGGTTTTTGAGGCTAGCGCATGGAGGCACTAAGCGATTTAGCTGCCGCTTTCGAGGTCTGAAGTTTTTCTAGGCTTCCATCAGCCTCACTGCCAAACAGCCTCGAGCCATCAAAGGGCATGTTGAGGAGTCTGGCTTGCATGTCTGGTGCAAACCCCGACTTCCTCAACCACGCAAATCTGCGTAGCACAATGCTTGCAGCCATGGATCTGCTAATATTATCAGCAGTATCCAGTCCAGACTGGAGATATTCCCCCATTGCCTCCTTCCCGTCTATGACTATATTCAGGAAGCATTCCCTTTCCTCGCCTTCCGGAATATGCTCAGCTGCCGCTGAAATACAGTCCCACAGGGTATGGGTAGACCTGGCCAGGGTACAGTTGACATTTGTCGATTTAAGGGCCATACTGCCTGAATTGAAAACTTTACGTGCCCAGGAATCAACTTTTTTATCCTCTCTATCTGGAGGGATAGTGGGATATGCAGTTTTCTTTGATGTGGATGCTGCCTGAATAACTAGACTTTCTGGAGTCGGATGCCTGTTTAAGTATTCAGGATGCGTACCAGCTGGTCTGCATTTCTTGGGGAAATTACTATCTGCAGCAGCAATGCTATCAGGCTTTTCTCAGTTTTTCTCCACCCTCCTCTGAAGAGCCCTGTGAAAGGGGAGAACTGGATCTTTCTGAGGACCTCTGACAATTATATCCGTCATGTCATCTTGTTCAAAAACGGGTGAAGTGTTACCCCAACCCATATACTCAATTACTCTGGTCATAAGACTCCTGTACCCTGAGTCTACATGCTCTGCAGGATCAGGTCTGGCAAACTCTAATTCTGGGGAGGTGTCAATTCCACTGGCAGAATGTAGAGTGTCACTCAGGGATCTCATTTTGGACTCTTGATCAATGAGTTCCTCAGGAACTTGTTTCGTGCCATATGAAACTCCAAAGGGAGTAACTTCCTCTTCCGCCGGGCCAGATTCCTCATAAATTGAGGACATGGACTTTAAAAAGTCTGACCTGGGCAACGGAGTAAATCTTCTTTCTTCCTCTACTATACGCGTCGAAGGAATAGAAAAATCCTTCGAAGTTGTCGAAGGAATCTTCGATGACTTCGAAGATGACTTCGATACAGGCGTCAAGGTGATTTTTGGTTTCTATGCCGAAACGGTCGACGCCGATGGCGTGGATGAAGTCGTTGAAGCCTTCAAGGACTTATGTTTTTTATATGGCACCGTAGAGATGCTCGACTCTCGAAGAGTCCTCGACGACTTGTCGTCAACTCGAGTTTTTCGAGTATCCTCGACACTACCGGTTTTTACTAAGGTAGTCTTAGACTTCCCTTTGTTGTCCAATGGAGCGACCTTAGGGGTATGGCTCTTCCGAGGTTCATTCGAGGGGGTCGTGCCACATTCTCGAATACCTCCATCATCTTTTTACGAAATTCTTCCAATTTTCTGGGAGAATCCGATTTTGTCGGACATCGAATTTCTTCGGTCGACTCGGAAGATGATGATGAGGGAGATCTATGTCTCCTCTTCATTTTTTTGGACGAGGAAGAAGAGTGTCTCGATCTACTCCTAGATCGAGATCTCTTTGAATGCCTATGGCGATCCGATTCCTTTGAATCAGTCGCTTTCTTAAGTTTTTTGGACGTAGCTTTCTTAGAGGATTCCCTCCCCACCGACAGTTTATCTCTCCTCTCACGAAGAGCTTTCTCAGTCATGGATTGGCAGGAACCACAGTCGTCGGTCCGGTGACTGGAACCGAGACACCAGAGACAAACTCAGTGGGGATCCGTGATCGACATTTTCGATCCACAATCTACACACTTCTTGAACCCAGTCTTGGGTGTCGAAGGAGTCGAAGAAGACGACATTTTCTTCACAGAAAATCTCAAGCGCGCCGTTCTCGATAGCGAAGCGATCGGAAAAACGGAACTAAAGCAACGGGCGTGGCTCGAGCTATTTATACCATCAGTGACATCGACAGAGTATGGAGTACGTCGAGGGACAATCGATGCCACGACCTCGAGCACAGCGCCCTCTGCCGAGAATTTTTTTTTCCGAAGCAGCCAAGCTGGAGATAACGATTAATCATAAGATGAGGAATACGTGGGAGGACACAATCCATTCGAAGAGGGAAAGGTACAACATCCCAGTTTGCAGAATGCACGCCTCAGGTTCCAATGATGCATGCAATGGTCCAGCATTGGCAATTCAGACAGGAGATGGAATCCTTAAAATATCAACTCTAAGTTTTGATGATTGTAACTTTTTTCTTTTTTATGGGTAGTGCCATGTGGGCTGTCAGTTGACAGCAATGTTTTTTGGGAGCATAGGATGCTTGAGGGCTTGTGACTCGATGCTGTGTAACAAACGGTTCAAGGTAATGATAACCAGCTCCCTCAAGTCAGTAGAAGTCTAGTGTCTAAGGATACCAGGTAAAGTCTTGGTGACATAACAGTTCTAGGCAGAGTGTTAGGAACGGTATAGCTTCAACACAATTTCTCTGAGTCAGCATTTTCTTTGTGCTTCGGGACTCATCCCTAGGATCCATGAGGAAAGGATGCAGGCAATAAGATTAAATAGGAGAAAGGCAGCTGATGGGTTTAGGTCAGCTCACAATTTCAAGGTTGTGGGAATGAAAGTCTGCCACATACAATTTTCCAGAATTTCTCAAAAAAGACCTAGCTGTTTTTGTTAGCTGCAGCTCTTTCAGCAGTAATCAGTAGCCATGACCACATATGGCAACATCCATATGTCAAGTCACTAATTCATATGAATAATAACTGGTGGTTGCAATTTAATGCTGAATACACAGAGGCTACCAGCAGTGACACACCAGGCCAAGCTCGCTGCATCACAAATACACAGCAGTATCTGCCCCGCTCCCTACACCCTAAACCCTCCTCCCCTGCTAACCACACAAGGAATCTTTGTTAACTGAAGAGATTCAAAAGTGTTATTATGAGTTGGATGCACCATTCTGTGGAACCATCTTGCAGGAGCCTGCTACTGACCTACTGGATGACTGTTGAATGCAAGGTCACAGAAAAGCCGTGGCTCATTGCTCAGCCAGAATATGAAGACGCTTTTAACATGCTTAAAAGACATCATGAGAAATTCGAAAAGGGACCCTACACACAGTACTGGTAAATTGCCTAATCTAGGAACTTCCATTAGACTCCAAGAAAACAAATATTGGCAAAACTAATATTTTTGACTTTTCTTTTCTTTGTTTAAAATAATGTTTATTATTTTAAAGATAAAGGAACACAAAAGAAGCCACGAAGTAAATTACAAACATATCAAGCAAATAGGTACAGTGTATACATTAGATCAACAAAGCAATCAATTACATAGGAAAGAGAACAGTCAAAGGGGGAGGGCAATACCGAATTTAGATATACAGATCATTAAGATCACTCCAAATTTCATTGCATCTGTGATGTTGTTCTTTCGCATGGAAAGACACTCTCTCCTGCAAAGGTGCGACAAACCCAGCAACCAATCATCAGCAGAGGGGCTAGCGTCACTTTTCCAGAACTTCAAGAATTATTTCTTAGTCACCAAGAGAGCTCTGTAAGCCGCATAAGAGTTTACCGGCACAAACCCCAGTATTGGAGGCAAATAAACCCAGCACAACAACCAGCGGAACCCGGAATAGAGAGAAACCCAATATTAAGTTCATACGTTTGAAAACCCCATCCCTAAAATAGTTGAACTGCATAACTAAAACGGTTCTATGTCACTTACCTTTTTTCTGAAAGTCGCATATCATAAAGTCAGATTTAGTTCTGTCGATTTCGTGCTCCCTCAGAAAACGGGAAAAGATCCTCCTCTAGATCCACACGTTTAGTCACACTCTCGCGCACACACAGACAGGAACACACACACACACACACACACACACACAGACACTTACCTCTGACTCCCTCGCAGCTCGTCCTCTTGATCTTGCCGTGCCGGTCAATGACTGCACGCACACGTGCGCGGCGCAAGGGCAAACAGTTTGATTTATAAAGACCGCTCTGTGCGGTCACAGAACAATCTTTCTAAATCGTTCTTTTTCAGTTTATTTTTTTTTAAAAAAAAGGTCTTTTGGCCTAAAACTATTAAAACATCTGCAAGGTGGGAAATCACCAGGGGCGCAGGCAATATGGCTGCCTGAACGTCAGACTCCTTGAGGACCAGCGATTAACGGCTGAGAACACATAGCTAGCCTAGCCTGCGAGCCTTGCTCAGAGCACGTTCCGGTGTTTAAAGCATTCTGCAGCATATAACCCCAGTCCCGAGTAAAATCGGTTTGGGGAACGCTGAGTTCGAAGAAGTAAAGGGGAGGAGCACGCCAGCAGCGGGAAAACGTAGAGACAGCCCGGGGGCATCGGAGCTGACAATAAGTGCCAGCAGAGAAGAGGAGAGGGCAGGGGAGAATGCCCTTGTACAGCAAAAGCGTGGACGTTGCAAAAAAACTGCAGGACACAGCTCACAAGCCGCTGCTTGTGCGCCACACAACGTTGACCAGACTGGAGAGTGGAAGTTTCTGCAGAGATGGGTCGAGCGGCGCATGAAGGCTGCTCACCGCGCAGCAACGGCAGATAGTACGCAGACAACCCCCCTCCAGCAGGCAACCCGTCTATGGGCACAGCCGGTAAGGAGGGAGGGAGGGAGGGGGTGCAGGAAAGCGGACGAAAGCCTCCGCCCTGATAAGAACGGAAAGTAAAGACCGCAGTGGGGGGTCCCACAGAGAGTGAGAGGCAGTAAGGAAAAAAGGTAGTGCCACAGTCCGCCCCACGAGGAATTCCGAAGCACAGGGAGTGGGCGGTAGACACAAAGGCACCAGAAAACACACGAAGAGAGGAGAGGCAGTGAGGAGCCCACGCATTTGCCCTAAAGCCGAGCGGACAATTTTTCATAGCAATACAAATGGAAGGGCAACACTGATCAAGACAGTCTATTCTGAAAGCACCCCCAAATACACTGGGTACAGTTCCCACCCCTCTCTCTCCAATCATAAGAAGGTCCCAGGCGCAACTGCAAAAAGCGCAGAGTGACAAACACTCCACGGCTACCTCAAGGAGTGAACAACCTGCACGAAGCGCCCTTACCAAGGCGTACACCCCGGAGCAGCCGCTAATACCCAGGAGAACCCCAAGGGAGCATATAACTGAGTGAGCCAAAGACACCAACAAGAGCGGTGACGGCCATTGTTGGCAAAAGACGGCACAAGGCCTCACAAGTGTGTGGCAGCAAAAGAGCGGCGCGGCAGGTCCCCCCCTAGAAAAACACAGCGCTATGCACCACCTCCCATTTTTTCTCGTGTCTCAACAACTCACTTGATGGCTGGCAAAGCAGCTTCTAGCAGAGCATAAAGGCGACGAGAAGGGCACCCAGAGCCCAACGGCCAGGCTCTCAACAGCCCCCATGAGAGGGAAACAAACGAGGACAGGTGCACATGCAGAGTGGGATAAACCCAGCCACAGTTCAGAAGCTGTGAGAATTCCGCCGGAAGCAAACAAACATGGAAGCTCTCCCACCCGATGAGGCTCCCCTCATACCCGTGGGAGACCAGAAAACCGCTACAAAAACAGACGTGCAGCTTTTATTAGAAGAAATCCGCTCCCTACTATTCCGACGACGACAGTCATTGCCCTTCAAGAAAGGGTGCATAAGGTTGAGGACAAAGTCGAGGCCCTCGAAAACTACCAGCAATCAGCGGATCTCAATGAAATGAGGGTGGAAAGCCACTTTCATGACCTGGAACAACAAAACCTAGACCTGGCGGCAAAGGTCGATGACTTAGAAAACAGAGAATTGAGAGCAAATATACGAATCCAAGGCCTCAAGGAAGCCCCCAACGAGATACCAGTGAGTTTGGAAAGAAGGGTAAAAGCACTGTTCGGATCCCTGTTCTCGTCTCCCTTGTCCCCGGATCTAGAATTTGATACAGTACACCGCGCTGGTGCCCCCTCTCGGTAGCCCATGTTCACTGCTAGCTAAAACCCATCATTACAGGCACAAAGTGGAAACAGAGCAACAAGCCAGAGAGTGGGAGTTCATAGACTTCGAAGACTCTAGAGTGAAGATATACCACAATTTTTCTTCCGCCCACATAAGAGGCTGTCAACCCCTAACCGCCTGGTTGAGAAGATACAGATGGGGCTATCCTTTCCTGCTTCTCTTTGAGCACGCCAATTAAGAATATAGGGCGGTCTCAGGAGAGGAAGCGGTAGGCCTGCTGCGAGCCCTGAGAGAGAAGGAAGGAATAGCCGACAGTGAGATATTGCCATCATCATCAGAACCAACAAGGAAGCCACTCGGACCCTTGCCACAAAGAGGCCGATCAAAAGGCACAAGAAAATTCAAGAGACTAAACAACCCATGATCAGGAAGAACACATCACAAGAAGGGGGGGGTCATAAATGAGCAGACGACACGCTCACCAGGCGGCGGGGAGCAGGGTCCTGACAAAAGGACCAGACAACAGTGTGTTACTGCAAGAGTGACACTATAGGACCCCTCTACATGGCTGACCACACAATGTTCGCCGGGCTGGGAGATGTATTGAATTGTTCTAACGTTCTCATGCTTGTTATCTGTTGATGAGTTTAGATTTCATGCTCAAAAAGATCCTTGGGGAGTGTGTTCCAATGTTCCTTCCAAGGGCATCTCCACAGTCAGGAGGAGGCTTTTTTTCTCCTTTTTTCTTTTTGACACAGGGGAAAGGGATGAATGGGGTTTGCAGAGGAAATTACATGGGAATTAGAGAAAAGTTGAGAGAGTGAAACAGAGAAATCGTCCAGAAAACACCAAACAGCAAAGAGTCCGGCTGGGGGATGGACTTGGCACCAAACGCACCTAACACTGAGATGTGGCTACCCCAAAAACCAAAAAGGGCTCACAAACGGGAGATGTCCAATCCCCAGCTAATCATAATGCATGCACCCTACACAAATCATGACGGCTGATTTAGTACAGACAGGGTCTTTAAATGTCAAGGGCCTCAATTCACCACAGAAAAGGTCAATGCTAGTGAAAACCTTCCAAAAGGCCAAACTAGACCTTTTATTTGTACAAAAAACAAAATACAAAGACAAAGAGGAGTACACTCCTAGGGGTAGACACATAGAAGTGGCCATATGGGCATCAGGGCCATAAAAAAACAGAGGGGTGGGGTACTATATAGCACTTCACTCGGGCTCCAGATCACACAAACACGCAGGGACACTAATGGAAGATCCTTAATTGTGCATGGGATCATTAAAACAAGGGAGGTTACCCTATGTTCAGTATATGCCCCAAATACCCAGCAACTACCATTTTGCAGAGACTTCTTTGAACTACTGAACAGCAGGAGCATAAGAGCTCTGATTTGTGGGGGGGGCCTGATTTTCATCATATAGAGGCGGAGCAGTCCCCCCACGGGAGAGAGACTCCTTCCAGAGTTTGATAAGGGAACACTTTTTGGTAGATGCCTGGAGAGCCCAGCACCCGCGACAGAAGGCATACACATTTTACTCCCCATCACACAAAACCTTCTCTAGAATAGACAACATCTTCCTGGAAGTGGTGCTCGAATACCAACTAATAAACTCTACAATTGAGCGAGTCAGGTGGATAGACCACGAAATGCTATTGATAGGTCTGGATCTGGGACCCAGCAAAATTATAGACAAGAAGTGGATATGCAATGATATGCTATTTAAAGATAAACTTGTTAGGAAATCCCGAGACAAAGAAGTACAGGGATTTTTTTAATGCACCAACACTGGCAAATTACCAGGCCTAACAGTAAGGGAAGCAGCGAAAGCCACAATAAGGGGTCTTTTTATAGCGCAGGCAGGATGAGGAAGCTGCAGTAGAGGAAAGGCAATGCGAGACTGCTGGATATCAACCAAATATCGCTTCATCACATAATAGTTTACCACTGACTCTCTACTCAACTAAACAAACCAATTGTAAATGTGGGGTGGGGGAGTTTCAGTTGAAAGTTTTGATGTTAAAACTGAAAATACCTGGTAATGTATTTGCCTCATACTGCAAATTTTGTTGTAAAGTACTTGCTGTGCAATCATTGATCACAATAAAAAGATATTGAACAAAAAGAAATGCTTGTGCAAGGTGGAACCCACATCACTTCCACAGTGCCAACAGGCATTATCACCATACAATTTACAGGGCCACAGTTTCCATGGAGACCAATGTATATAGTTAGTGATCTGCTGTTCCGAATAACGCAGGATCAAATGAACCTTAAATCTAAACAGACCTGCACATATAACGTTCCACTCAATGTCAGTCAACTTATAGCCTAAGTCTGAATCCCAATTCCCCCTTCCATATTGGGAGGCCATAGCTCACAGGGCATAATAAACCTATATAACGTCAAAGCTGAGAGAGACAGCTGCACCCGTTGGCTTCAGTTCTCTTTTTTCGATATTCTCAACTGAGGAGTTGACCAGGCATACCACTAGACCATAAGCTCTCAAGGAAAACAAAGTGTAATTCATGTAATTTGTATGGTGGGGTAGGCTGGAAGGGTCGATGAGGAATACGTGGGAGGAACATCCAGTCGAAAGAACGTTACTAGTTGGTAAGTAACTTGTTCTTCGAATGGATTGTGTTCTCTCACGTATTCCTCATCTTTGATAGACTCCCAAATCAGTGAGTATTTTGAGGAGGGAGTACCAATTAACTCTAATCATGGACCGTATGAAGAACGGCCTTGGCAAAGAGACCTAATTGGGACAAGGTTAAATATAAACAATAATGTTTCACAAATGTATGCGTAGACGACCAAGTGGCCGCTGCACAGAATCCTGCACCGGCACACCCCTTTGAAGAGCTGTCGAAGTTGCCATGCCCCTGGTGGAATGAGCCGTTAGCCCATTTGGAGGTTCTTTACCCGCCAGCCTGTAGCATTCTCCGATTGCCAAAATTATCCGCCTGGATAAGGTTAGTTTCTGGTAGGCCCAATTTGTGACGGGTATATCCAATAAAAAGTTAGTCTTTTTGCCTAAACTTTGCCAATCTAGAAATATAAAAGCGGAGAGCCCTCTTTGGGTCTAGCCTGTGAAGTCTTTCTACCTCTTTACTTGCATGAGTGGGAGGATAGAAATATGGCAAAATGACCTTTTGAGACAAGTGAAAATCAGAAACTACTTTGATAGAAATGAAGGCTTAACCTTGAGTATTACTTGATGGAAAATAGTGTGAGGAGGCTTACAAGAGAGAGCCTGTAACTCACTCACCCTTCGGGTTGATGTGATAGCCACTAGTAGGACTGTTTTCAGTGTGAGGAGCCTTAAAGGACAAGAATGCAAAGGCTCAACAGGAATGCATATAAGGAATTTTAATACTATATTTAAATCCCAAACAGGGACATGAAATGGGACTGGGAGCTACACGTTACCGAGACCCTTCAAGAAATATACAATTAGAGGTATCTTGAAATAAGACACTTCTTCAGACGAGTGCTTAAAGATAGAAAGCACCGCTAGGTATCCTTTCATTGTACCAATCTATTGTACCAATCTGGAGCCCCAGATTTGCTAAATGTAACAGGAAAGAAAGCACCAAAGTTGTGCCACATAGGAATGAATCCACATTCTTATCCTTGCACCAGTTACTGAACTTATTCCAATGACACCAGTACAAGGATTTTGTTGCTGGCCTTCTGACTGAAAGCAAAATATCCATTACGTCGTCCAAGAGGTCCCAATCCTCATATCTGAGCCTCTCAGGAACCATGCGTGAAGGCTGAGTTGCCTTGACCGCTGGATGGAGAACCTGACCTTCCGCTTGCGAGAGAAGATCCTTTCTTAGTGGAAGACATATTGGAGGGCAGATGGATATGTCCAGAAGGTCCGGGTACCACATCCTCCTGGCCCAATCCGGGGCAATTAGGATCATGGTTTTCCTGAACTTTCTCAACCTCCTGATTACTGGAGGAATCACAGGGACTGTAAGAAACGCGTACAGGAGTGGAAACTCCCAGTCCACTACGAACACGTCCCCTAGAGCTGTCATGCAGTTTGTAAGGAGATTCCCTTGGAGCCTGAGAAGCCAATTGCAACTCCGCCGCCATTAATTGTTCCACCTTTTTTTTCCCATTTCCTGTTGCTACGCTCTAGTCTTTTTCCGGCCTCTTCCTGGTTTCGCTTTTAACCACGCCTCTTTGTTTTGCTCGGCGCGTTGCAACTGAAGCTTTCACGCTCCATGTCGCTTGTGCTCGCTTCCAGTTTCCTGCTTGCTGCCTTGCCGGTCTTATTCCGGTACTCTTCCCTTTTTGCCCTTTTCTTAGCCTTTCTCTTTCCGGTGCCCTTTCCCTCTTTGGTTCTTCGCTGATTTCTCATCTTCGCGCGTCTTAGCGTTCCGGTATTTTTTTTCCCTTTGCCTTATCTTCTTTCCTCCTCCCAGTCCCGTTCCCTCTCTCCTTGTCCTGCCTTTCCCGGGTCTCGGCCCTCCTTCTTCTGTGCTTACCTTCTTCTGAGCTTACCTGTTTCTTTACCCATTCTTTTCGGGTCCATTTATCCTTCCTCCGTTTTCTCTTCTTACTTCCTGCTTTTTTTCTCCCTCTTTCTTTCTTTTCGGTCTCTGCTTCCACTCTTCCTTTTCCCGGTCTGCCGCCGCTTAACCGGCATTCCACTCTTACCGCTTTCCCCTTGCCCAGCTCAGCATTCACGTGATCCTCAGCGGTCTCTGCGATCCTCTGCTACCCGGAACATCCTCTCCTTCGGATACCTGGAAAAGAACCTTGTCTGGTTATCCTTACTCCGCAACAAGATCGAAACACAAAAGAGAGTTTTTTTTTAGCATACGCTTTTTTCCTCTCTTATGGCTTCTACGGAAAGGGAGTCCCTTGTTTCCCTGGTACTACGAGGGGGAACAGGGTGGCTTCTAACCGCGGAAGACCATATCTCTTCTCAAAAAAGAAGTCTACAAGAAAAAAGGGGCAAAGACGCGAGGAGTCTACAGAAGAATTAGGTGAGGAGGAGTGGGTTCTGCATAAAGACAGTTCTGGTTCCGACGAATTGAGTGATCAGCCTAGCATTCCTGATAAGAGCTCCTCTTGGAGGAAATTCCCTTGAGCAGTTCTGATCGCACTTCCGATTGACCTCGGTCGCTAACAGATCCACTTGAGGGGTTCCCCAAAGTGTGAAAATCTCTTGAAGGACTTCCTGAGCTAGTTCCCACTTGTGGGATACAGTGCTCTGCCTGCTCAGAGGGTCTGTGCCGTGTTCTGCTCTCGGGCTAGGTGAACCTGCCGACAGAGAGATTCCCTCTTGTATTGCCTAGAACCAGAGCTGCATTGCCTCTCTGCACAGTGATAGCGACCCTACGCCTCCTCTCTTGATGAGGTAGTACATGGCCACTGTGTTGTCTGTCATTATCAGGACATTCTTTCTCCGTACAGAGGGCAGAAAGGCCTTCAGCGCTAGTCTGATTGCCCTCAGCTCCAAATGTTTGATGTCTAGTTTGGACTCCGATGGAGACCAACGACTGCTGATTGTCAGATCATTGGTGTGGCCTCCCCACCCCGTGAGTGAGGCATCTGTCACCACTGTTATCTCCGGCCATGGTTGCCAAAAAGACTCTCCCCTGAGAATATTGTCTTTGCAAGCCCACAAAACTAGGTCTTGAGCAACTCTGATCAGAACTTACAGATCATCCAACATATTCCCTGAAAATTGGGACCATTGAGTCCTGAGAGCCCATCGAAGGGATCTAATTCTCAATCAGGCTTCTGGCACCAGAAAAATGCAGGATGCCATGAGGCCGAACAACCTCAAAGCAAACGAAAGGCAGAAGATGTTGGGCATTCTGGAATCTTGTAATCATCTGCTGAATGTGTTGAGCTCTCACCTCAGGAGGATAGGCTTTCCCAGAGGAAGTGTCCAAGACCGCTCCGATAAATTGGAGGCTTTGGAATGGTATCATATGGGACTTCTTTTAATTGAGGGAGAAGCCAAGTCTGTGTAGGGAGTGGCAGGTGATTCTGAGATGTTCTTGGGCTTGTTCGGGTGAACAAGTCCTGAACAACCAATCGTCCAGGTAGGGGTAGACGTCGATCCCCCTTGTCCTGAGACTCGCTGTCACAACCGCCATCAGTTTGGTGAAAACCCTCGGGGCGGAGGTCAGCCCGAATGGCAGAACTCAAAACTGATGTACTTTCTGTGCTTGAGATGGATTGGCACATGAAAGTAAGCATCCTGACGGTCCAATGATACCAACCAGTCCTGGAGTTGGAGAGCCTGAAGGATCTGAGAAAGGGTGACCATCTTGAACTTGTCCTTCCTGAGGAATTCTGACAGAGTTGTATCCCGGTGGATGCCGAGAGATTCTGCCTCCCACCGGGGTCTTGTGCTTCAAGACCTCAGAGTGGCTTAGAGGCGGCTGCAGTAGCAGCTGAAGGGACAGTTGCCGCTGCTGGGGCTGATCTAGCACCCCTTCCTCGTCCACCACGAGGAAATCTCTTTTGTCCTCTTTCTCTTCCAAATGAGGAATAAAAATGAAAAGGACGACCCCTCCAGGAAGATGAGCCTGAGTAGGAGTGTTGTTGAGGTTGACGTATGGAGGCGCTAAGTGATTTAGCCACCACCTTAGAGGTCTGCAGCTTCTCCAGACTCTCATCCGCCTTGCAGCCGAACAACCTCAAGCCGAGAAAGGGCATATTGAGTAGTCTGGCCTGCACATCCGGTGCAAAGCCAGACTTTCCCAGCCACGCAAATCTTCGTAGCACTGTGCTAGAAGCCATGGACCGGCTGATGCTGTCAGCAGTGTCCAATCCTGACTGGAGACATTCCCCCATTGACTCCTTTCTGTCTTTCACAATAGCCAGGAAGCCCTCTCTTTCCTCACCTTCTGGAATGTGCTCAGCCGCTATACTTATACAGTCCCACAGGGTGTAGGTGAATCTGGAAAGGGTGCAAGTAACGTTGGTTGACTTTAAAGCCATACTGCTTGAAGAAAAAAAATCTTGCGAGACCATGTATCAATTCTTTCATCATCCCTATCGGGGGGAATTGATGGGTAAGCAGACTGCCTTGTTGATGTAGATGCTTGGACCACTAAGCTTTCAGGTGTTGGGTGCTTAATTAAATAGTCTGGATCAGATGATGATGGTCTATATTTATTTGCAAATTTTTTGTTTACTGCAGGTCCAGATTCTGGGGTCTCCCAATTAGCTATGACCTTCTTTTGAAGGGCTGTGTGAAAAGGTAGTATTGGATCTTTCTGAGGACCCTGGCTGAGAATATCTGTCATATCATCTTGTTCGTATATGGGTGAATTTCTGTTCCAGCCCATGAACTCTACAACCCTATTCATAATGTTCCTGTATGCTGGATCAGCATGATCAGTTGGGTCAGGTCTTTCGAACTCCAATTCAGGCGAAGTGTCTATGCCACTAGCTGATTGGAGACAGTCATAGAGATCAGACATTTTAGATTCTGGATCAATTAGCTCCTCAGGAGCGTCTTTTGTTCCATACTTCAATCCTAATGGGGAAGAATCCTCTTCAGAGGATTGCTTCTCTTCATAAATGGAAGCCATAGGGCCTCAATCTAAGTTTGCCGGTCCGGTAACAGCGATACCAGTAAGCTTGCCGGTATCGTTGTGACCGGACCGGCAAACTACGAGGTCTGCTCACGGGAGCCTTTTCGCCCGCCAGGTCTGACCTGGCTGGCTTAACGTCACCCGCAAGCAGACCATGTTGGATGCACCGGGACCATTCACAAATGGTGCCGGTGCATCAGACCTCCCCATTCCCATTGAGCCCTATGGGGCTCAAATGGGAATGAGGTGCAATTAACGGCACCCGGCAATGGACAGTGGAATGACCATTGCCGGTAAACTCATGACTCTGGCGGCAGCCATGCCAGTATTTAGCGCCATGGCTACCGCCGGACTCAAAATGAGGCCCATAGACTTGAAAAAGTATTTTCTTGGTAAATGGGTATAAACCTTACCCGAGGGTTGAGGCCATGAAGGAGTTGGCACACATTTCACCAATGGCGTCGATGACGCTATAGGAATCGATTTTCTACTCGACAAATTCGTCGATGCCGTTGATATTGTCGACGCTGGCTTCGATAAACTCGAAGGTGCCTTTGACAACCGCATTGAGAATGGTGTCGACAAAACCTTTGACACAGGTGTCAAAGGTTTGGAACCCAGCGCCATTTTGTCTGGCACTGCCTCGATTTATGCACCAATAGGCTCGACTTACTCTTTTTCTTAGGTACTGAAGAAGGCTCTCTAGACAGTACCTTTGAACATTTTTCTCCGGATTTTGAGCATTTAGTAGTCTCTGACCTTCCTCTGTCATCCGAGGGATGAGCTGGGGCATGGTCTTCACGCGACTTCTTTGAGGAGGTCGGGCCGCATTCTCCAAGATTTGCATCATTTAGGCTCTGAAGGCCTCCCATTTTTTAGGGGAATCATGTTTAGTTGGACAAGTAATAATCTGTGGAGTCAGAAGAAGAAGAAAAAGAGGGAGATCGGTGACGTCTTCTCGACTGACTCCTCGATCGAGACTTCTTCAATTTATGCTGGGAGTCCTTAGACTCCCCAGAGTCTCTAATTCTCTTCGAAGAAGTCTTCGAAGATTCACTCCCCACCGCCAATTTACCTTGCCGTTCCCTCAGAGCGTTAGGTGTCATGGCCTGACAGGACCCTTATTCATCGATCCCATGGTCGGGACTCAGGCACCATAGGAAAACTCAATGGGGATCAGTGATCGACATCAACCTTCCCGCAATCATGGCATTTTTTGAAGCCAGTTCTTGGTGTAGAAGGATTCGGAGATGAATACGTCTTGACGAAAGACTGAAGCGCTGTTTTCAACCTCATGAAGCAAAAGCTTTCGGAAAAACTGAACTGAAGCCAACGGCCGCTGCTCGAGCTATTTGTACTATGGATGACGTCGATGCTCTACTGCAACTTTCGAGGGACATCGACACCACGCCATCGAGCACAGCGCCCCTCGGGTGTGGACATTGTCTTTCCGAAGCAGCAAAGCTGATGATACAAATATCAAAGATGAGGAATACGTGGGAGGACACAATCCATTTGAAACATACATACTGTATTGAAATGAACCTGATAAATGTACAAACCTTACTTGAAAATGCATCCTCTATCTTATGGCATAGTTGCCCGTACAAATGTTACTTCATGGATCAATCAACTTGGGCTTTAAAGTGGACCCCCATGCAATCCATAACGTTTGGGGCACAGAGAAATATTGTTTCTTAGTGGAAATTGAAAGACACATAAGATCATCACTATGATTTCTCCAAAGCGCGAGAGATGTATTGAATTGCCAGACTACATTCACTTGGCAGTGATAGATCAAAGTTACGGCAATATAGGAGACAAACAAGAAATGTTAGTGGCCGCGGTGGTCAAAGTGACAGCAAATCTAGACTACACTTACTTGTTACTTGGATTGCGAGGGCAAACTGTTGCGCGAACTTCATGCAAAAGCACCATCATAATCCTCAACATGGACCTTGTGAGGCAGGCTGCCCTGAAGTCATGCATCTCGGTAACGCATAGCAAAGGTGTGTCTTCTTCCTAAATGTAGGCCAGGCATCCAGAGTTTTCTCTGCAGCAGCAGTTCTCCTCCTCGAATGGCATGACCTTGCATCGAATGCAGGTACACCAGGTGGAAACGTATTCCATGCGACTAGGCTCTGGCTCAGGATCCAGTGATTCGTCTTTTCAACTGTCGTCCGATGCCCCATCGTTTCCGCATCTTTC
The DNA here is from genome assembly GCF_040938575.1 of Ambystoma mexicanum. Lineage (NCBI taxonomy): Eukaryota > Metazoa > Chordata > Amphibia > Caudata > Ambystomatidae > Ambystoma > Ambystoma mexicanum. The sequence continues at coordinate 120,673,225 of NC_090923.1, forward strand.
TCTATCAACTAATTCTGTCTCGGAATACTGTGGCTTGTACTGGTAGGGCTGTATTGTTGCCGTTATATGACAAAATTAAAATATATAGTAATGCTAGCACAAGTATCTGTTCGCATGACCTCTGAGCAACGAAAATAGCTGAACAGAGCAGAAACGAGTCACAGGCTATATGAAAAAAGCAGTGAAACGATTGAAAAAGCAACTCTGATGTTGTCTGATGAGACACAGTCTGTTTATACTTATAGAGAAAAGAGGCGTCCTGCCATTTCCATGAAGTAACATCATTAGCTGGCGCACAGAGAACAGTGATACGAGAGGTGCATTTGCTTTGTGAAATGGGCCGTACGTGTCTATTGATGTCAGCTTCAGGGTAGAGGTGATATGATTTAGTGCCGCGACGGCAGTTGAACTTAGGGCGATGCGGCAACGGATAAGATTAGCACAAGATGGCCGTGCAGCGCTAGTTTATTTTGGATGTGTAAAAATGAGGAAAACTAAGGTAAGGTGCATAGGAAATGTCTTTACGATCAATCACAGTTTTCGTAAAACAACATGCCCGAATGCTCTGGACAATAACATTTTTGAGCACACTATTCTTTTAATCTGCTTAGAATCACATGCTGTGCATAGACTAGCAAGCAGTACCCAAAGATGGTGGTGGGATGTGTGAAGGAACAGTGGCAAAGAGATGTCATAGCACCGCTTCTCCCACCCGAGAGTCAGACCTAGAGTGTGTTTCTAAGCAGTAGTGTTGTGTAAAGCTGCGTACAGAGCTCCAGGTTGCTGCTTTAAATGGACTCAAGAGGAACATTTGCAATGAATGCTATGGAAGGCCCAGTGCCCTGAGTAGAGTGTTCTCTAGGCTTGAAGGGCAGATCTTTCTTGGCAAGAGTTTAGCAGAGTGTGATATAGTTTACGATCCACTTTGAAATGGCTAATTTAGAGACAGGATCCCCTTCTCTACCAGCTTGTCTTTCTTAGTGGTTTTGTTTTCTCCAGATAATATATCACCGCTCTCCTCACATCAAGTGTGCGGAGGCTTCTTGCTGCCACGTTAGTGGGGTTCTGGAAAAAGGTGGGTAGTTCTACTAATTGGTTCACATGGAACTTTGAAATAAATTTAGGCGCAAACCGTGAGTGCGCAGGACCACCTTATCCTTGTGAATCGTGACAAATGGGTCTTGAACAGAAAGGGCTTGCAGTTCACTAACTCTCCTAATTGATGTAACTACCACCAGGAAGGCGGTCTTGTAAGTGAGTGCTTTAAGGATAGCCTTATGCATAGATTCAAAGGGAGGTTCCATTAGTCTAATCAGCAAAACATTCAGGTCCCATCTCGGAGCTGGGTTGGAGATAGGGGGATGAAGTATTTTAACCGCTTCCATGAAAGCCTTGATCACAACACTGTATTCTGGAATGTGGTTTAAGCTGAAAGTGCAGCTAAGTGGACCTGTAAGGAGTTGAAAACCAGGCCGGAATCTAGTAGGTGAGTCTATAGGGACAGAGAAATATTGTTTTTACAAACACACTGCGCACACACACAGATTAGATTAAAGTTGGTTTATATTTAATCCACAAAAAACGGTAGCCTGACACGTGTTTCGAGCAACATGCTCTTCTACTCTTCTACTGAGGCTACAGGTTTGTGTACATGGGAGATAAACCAGTACAAGAAATTTAATATACATGTAAACGACCCAAACAAGGAAGCAAAAAACCAAGTGGATGGTTAACACACCAAAACAATGTAAACATTGAAGGCAGGGGTTATCAGCCACATTATACAACAAACATACATGGTGTCAAGTAATACATTTGTAAAACAAAATATCACAATTCGTAGGGAGAGGAACAATTTCATACAAACACCCAATGTCATGATGGAGCGTAAAAATAAAAGGAGGAAAGAGAAGGGTAGGGGTGAAGAGGGGTGAGAAAGAACAGAGAAGTGCGTTAGCAATGTTGATCAAGGTTGGTAACACGGTTAGTTAGTCAATGAATGAAAACTGAGTTAGGTACCTGTTAATGGGGTACCCTTTGAATTGGAAGCTAGGCAGGAGAAAAGAAAAATAAATGATTGTGAAAAAAAGGGGGGTATTTTTCCCCAGAGCGGGACATATTGTCGCGTGTAATAGCCTTGAACTGAACTTACCAGGAGTATGTATAGAAGCAAAAATATATAGAACTGCGGGCTCCACTGTAAAAATAACATACAGTGAATCAATGATAACTTTTAGAATAAGCGGTAAATTAAGTTGATGACATTTAAGTAATTGACAATAATACGGCGATAGCAAAATTCTACATACCTGAAGATGCTGTTGCAAGAACAAATTGAAAGCGAGTTCGCACTGAGACGGGATACACCCACCAAAATTGAAAACAAGCACAGGAGTGCGGGCCCAGCATGAGGATGATCGAAAAAAGGGGATAAAAGGCAATTAGAGAGTGGTCAAAGGTGCGCGTCTAGCCGCGTCTAGCCGCTCATTAACAAGGCCCGTAGACCCTCTAAAGAGCTAGGGGTCTACGCGCAAGTACTATTCTTACCAGCGTCTCCGCTGTGTATGAGGACAGGAGCCAGGCGTGCGCAGCTCCTACTTGCATTAATAGATGTGAGTCCGCTTGTTGCAAAAAGGTCTGAGTGTCAGAAATAGGACGCCATCTTAGGTGAGTAAAACGTCAAAATCTGAGAAGCGCTCACAGGCTGAAAGGGCAATACACAGAGAGGTCTGAGTTTGCAAAGAAAAAAGGAAATTAAGCAAGGCAACCTTATATATTAATTCTCCGGTTGGTATTTTTTGCCAAATACTCGGTTCTAAAATGGCGTTTGTCTTCTCTTCTGTGACTCCAACCCAAGTCGAGCCCTTTGTTCCACTTTTTGGCGGGCTTCTCCACAGAAGCCCTCCAAAGTGGTGCCACTCTGTCTGGGGTACTTAGGAGTGGTGGAGGGGGATTTAGGCACCCTGGACTGAGTTGCCTAGGCAACTCAAGTCGCACTCCGTCCTGATTGGCCCAAGTGGTGAGCCGGCCGGCTCACCACTTAGCATGTTTGAGTGACAGCTAGGCTGAGTGAATGGGGGTTTTCTGCATAAAAGCAGGGCTTTGCGACTGGAACTTCAGAAGTCGCCACAGGACCTAAGAATCTGACGAGGGAGAAGCTGAGCCGACCTGCCACGACGACACCACCGGTGGAGCCCTGCTGGACCGTCTCACCACTTTTCCCAACGATAGAGGAGAGTCTTCTTCCTTTGACTGGTGAGGATAACCAGTTTCACCGTCTTTTCGCCTTCCCGACGTATCTCGTGGCCGCCTTGCCTGTGCCAAGCACCCCGGCAACCGGGATACCACGTTTTACCACGACCGCGAATTAAAGGGTAATACCTTTAACCGGAAAACTCTGCGGCTGGTTTCTTCCCTGGCAGTGCAACGACCTTCATCTTTCCTCCAAGTCGAGATCTTCTCTTCCCCTTGACGACGACGAGACTTGCACCCGCTGCCAGGAACAATTTCCCCCGCTGGAGGATCCTTCCCACTTTAGGGACCGTGTCCCGCCCAGCTTCCCTTGCCACCGACTGTACGGGGTAGATTTAGCCCCCGGCTTTCGAACCTGGGTTAGCCTGGGACACCCTGGCTAAACTTTTCTGAGTCTCTCTAAACTCTTTTCGAACTCTCTGCAAGACTTTCTAAGCCTAGTGTAACTGTGTGATAGTGGGCGCATTTGTGCTCTGCTCTCTCTAAGAGTGGGCCCAGCCTATGGACTTTGGCTCACAAGTGACTTTTGCTCTACTGCCTTGCTAATAGTGTTCTTAAGCCTTTGAGTGGTGTACCTTCCCATATTCTGTCTTTTTCCCTCCCTTCTTCATAAACTTATTAGAGTGGCAACTGTAGTTAAGCGCTCACCTCTGAATGGAAATAAGTGGTGTTAACTAAGACTTCTCTGATAAGGAACAAGGGTTGTATATGTTATAATAGTAATTGGGCCTCATTACGACCCAGGCGGTAATCTTCCGTCATTACCGCCATGGCGTAATGAGCGTTTACGCCGTGGGCCGATGGCGTAAAGAGCGCCACATTACGACCCATCGCGCACAAGCATTACGCCATGGCGGTAATGCAATTAACGCCATGGCGGAAAAGGCCTCTACCGGCATCGTAAAGCGAGCAAGGTGCACTTCCGCCACCGTAAGTAGCGGCCACCGTAATTAGCGGCCACCGTAATTTGCGGTGGCCGTAAAAAGCAGAACCGGAAATAGCGTCATTGCGCCGGAACGGGAAACAGCACGTCGGCCATCTTTAAAAACACAATCCATTGCCATCCTACCGAACAACACCAGATCCAACCCTGACACCTGTCCCAACCAATCACCCACCCATCCAACTACCCAAAAATGCCTAAAGTGTTAAGAAGGCATGTGACCGCCAGCGCCAGGAAAGATTCAGCCGGGAGGAACTTTGCATGCTTGCGGAGACCCTGCAAGACAACGCAGCTGTCGTTTTCTCCCCGGAAATGACCAGGACAGCGATAGGGAAAAAGAAGGCCATCTGGGCCCTGGTGGCCGAGCGCGTCAGCGCGGTGGGGACCGTACCCAGCACCCCACAGCAGTGCAGGAAGCGCTGGGACGACCTTCGCATACGGGTCAGAGCCGTCATCTCTGCGAACCGCAACCTTGCCCTGGGTACCGGTGGAGGGTCGGAATCCCCACTAAAACTCCAACCGTGGGAGGAGATTTGTGCAACCACGATTGGCATGGAAGCCATTGAAGGCGTCGGAGGGATGGAAAGGGGAGCTCCGACATCAGGCGATGAAGGTAGGTGCCTCAAACAAGACATGCCATAGTCACTGCAGTCCATTCATGTGTAGCACAAGGTTGCCCTAGAGTGTAAATGCAACACATTTCCACACTGCCCATAGCCACATGCGAGCACCACCCTGTATACACTGCTGGCACCCGCATACCTGCATCCACATTCCACACTAAAAGGAGACAACCTGCATGGCCCTGCCTGAAATCTGCCTCATCTACTGACCAGAATAATGTCTATCATTCTCATTCCAAAGTCCGCAGACCCATCAATAACGCCCTCCCTCTTTTGCTCCACCACAGGCACAGATTCACACCCCGAGGACCAGGACACCCCTGCGACGAAGAGAGCCAAGAAGGCCAATAATACCGTCCCCGCACCCTCAACCTCAGCTGCAGTGAGGCAGATCCCACAACAAGCAGGACCCACTGCAAGCATACCGGACGTCCCACCGGCAAGCACCCCTGTAGTCAGCAGGCCAGCAGCAGCTGCTCCACCTCTACCAACATTGCCTGCCACAGAAGGCACCGGGTCAGCGGCCAGCAGCAACATGGGTGAGACAGCTGCAATAGCTGCATGTTCAGACTCAGACATTGAGGAGCACGAAGTCAGAAGCCCCACTGATCTACTACATTCCCCCTGTTTGTCAGACGCCAGCCCCCCATGAGGATCACACACAGGGGCACACAGAGGTAGAGGAGTGGCCTTCTACCCCATGCCCAGTCCTCAGCCCACAGGAGGGGAGCAGCCCCTCCATCACACCACCAGCACTGGCCATGGGCCAGCAGGGGCAGCAGTCCCTCGAGGACATCACAGAACGGCAGCAACAACTGTCCACGATGCTGGCTGAGCATGCCGCGGAATGTGTGGGGGCTAGGGCAACCATTGAACAGGCCACGGAGACCCTAAGGGCCGAAGTAGCGCAGAGCACTGCCACCCTGAGGGATGCCATGCAGGCCATGTCCAGGGACATCTGTGCTGAACTTGCCGGCTTGCGTCGTGCGCTCACTGAGCTCACCCACACCCTACAGGACGTGCATGCACGGGGGCAGGCAGGGACATCCTCCACTGCCAGTTCTGCACAGAGCAGCCCCGTCCGACGTTCCGGACGTAACCTGCGCTCCACAGCCAGGGGTGCCCCGGGGGCCGGGAGAGGGGGCTTGTAACAGCCTGTGGCCACTGTCACAGGCATCTGTTGACACCTACATGGGGTGTGTTGGGGTGTGCAGGGGAGAGGGGGGAGGGGGTGTGTTGGGGTGTGCAGGGGGGAGGGGGGATGGGGTGTGTTGGGGTGTGCAGGGTTGAGGGGGATGGGGTGTGTTGGGGTGTGCAGGGGGGAGGGGGGAGGGGGTGTGTCACGACGTTTCATAGTTTAAATACACTTTTTTCTTTCCCGAAATGAAGCGTGGTATTGTGGAGTTCCTCAGGACCATAGAATCATGGGTTGATCCGGGGAATCGGGCACAACAATGTGTGATGATCTTGTTGGAGTCACAGACCATTTGCACGTTGATTGAGTGGAACTGTTTCCGGTTGCGGTACGGTACCTCCATGGCACGTGGAACCACCAATTCCACATGGGTGCAGTCGATGGCACCAATCAACCGGGTATGCCGGCTAGTGCATGGAAACCCACTTTGGTGTTTGCAATGTCCTGGGCAGTCCGTGGTAATGAGATGTGGTCGTCTGTGTGCTTGAGGAGGTCATCGAGCACTTGGATGAGTGTTCGTGAGAATAATGGTTGTGAAATGCCATGCAAGTGCCCCACTGTGTGCTGGTAGGTGCCTGTGGCCAGGAAGTGGAGTACAGACACTACCTTCAGTGGGGGGGGGGATGGCGGTTGGAGTTTCTATCATGCTGACGATGTTGTTGTGTATCATGTCTACGATGGCGGTGATGGTGTCCCGGTCCAAACGGTACAGGGTGTGGATCTGCTCAGCAGTGAGGTTGAATGGATTGGCTCTGATGCGTGGGATTGGGGGCTGCCTGCGTGGTGGCACTGGCTGTGCTGGTGGGGCTTGCTGGACCTGCCTTGCCCTCCTTCTCCTCCTGCGTCTCCTCTGTGCTGCCTGTTGTTGTTGTTGCTGTTGTAGCACATGCATTGCTATCAGGTCCTCCAGACCCAACATTGCTAGTCGTATTGGTATCATTGTGGAGTGTGACTGGGTGTGGGAAGGGGTGGGGTGTGCTCTTTTTGTACTTCCTGAGTCTGTATTGCCTTCACATGTGCTGTTTCTGTGCACCTGTGGCAGCTGCATTCACTTTACATGGCCCTTTACGGTTGGTTCGCGATGGCGTAATTAGCACCATGGCGGTAAGGTACTTAACGGGCTGGGTGATGGCGTTAGGTGCATGTCCGCTTGGGTCGGCATTTTCGTACCTTTCCGCCATGGCGCTAAGTACGGTGTGGCCGGTCGCGTGCGCGCACCCTTAGCGCAGTTAGCGGCAGCGTTAACTACGATGCCGCTAATGGCATCGTAGTTAACGGTCACGGGTCATGATCGGACCTGGCGGAAAACGATGGCGGTAACCATTTACCGCCATCGTTTTTCACTTAGCGCCAGGGTCGTAATGAGGCCCATTGTGTTTAGAGTGTTTTACCATAAGAGTGCTGGAGTGTTTCAAAAAGTGTGTTTTTAAATAAATAATTATATACTTTGATACCAAAGCTCTGGTCAGTGTTTGCTTGTATTGTTGTATCTGAGTGCCTATTGTGTATACTTTGCATACTGCCTAACTCTTCTTGAGGGAAGTCTGACTGCTCAGCCACAGCTACCAGGTAAATCTGGGTGGTAAAGACTGCTACCAAGTGGGTTTACTGCTAACACCTGCAGTCCTAAATGTTTTGCAGTGTTCCCAAAGGGAACTGCACAGGTTTCTGCCTAACAGATAGGCATGTTCCGTACAAATCCCCTGTTATTAGCCAGTCGTCGAGGTAAGGATAGACTGGAATTGACTGCCTGCGCAGGTGAGCCGCTACTACCGCCAGTAACTTCATAAACACCCTTGGGGCCGAGGCAATGCCGAAAGGGAGAACCTTCAACTGATAGTGCTTGTTCTCGACCATGAACCTTCGGTACTTTCGGTGCACTAACACCATTGAAATATGAAAGTATGCATCTTTCATATCTAGTGTTGCCATGTAATCCCCCTGCATCAACAGAGGGATTACTTCCTGCAATGTTATCATTCTGAACTTTTGGGGCTTGACAAATTTGTTCGCTGGGCACAAGACTAACACAGGGCCCATGGCGAGATCCTTTTTGGGTACAAGGAAGTACACTGAATAAATACCCTTGTTTACCTGATGAATGGGGACGACTTCTATGGCACCTTTTTCTTGAAGGATCTGCACCTCTTCCAGCAGAAGCTGCAGGTGTGCTGGCGATAGGCATCTGTGTCTTGGTGGATGGTATTGAAGTGGCTGGTGGAACTCCATACAATAACCATGGGCAATGGTCTGGAGCACCCACTGGTCTGAAGTGTCCCCCTCCCATGAGTGAAGAAAAGATGTTAAACGTCCCCCGACTGGGGTGGAATGGGAGGGGACCCAGACTGGCGAGCCTCTTGGGGTGGAGTTTCTTCCCCTACCTTTGCCTCTTCGTTGTCCCTTCTGCTGGTATTGGCTGGTGCCAGCTGAGCCCTGTGCCATACTGGTTGTGTGGAGATCGGGCAAAAGACTGGCCCCGAAAAGGAACAGCGAGAGTTACCCCTCCCCGATGTTGATAGGGTTTAGCAGTGATCTGGGTAAGATACTTAAGAGTCTCGTGCTCTTTCTTCGCTGTCTCCAAGACATCATCCACAGCCTTGCCAAACAAATTTGTGTCTTCCACTGGTTTGTTTATTAAGGAGGCCTGCATCTCTGGCTTAAACCCTGAGTTCTTAAGCAAGGCGTGCCTTTTGATAAGAGTGCCTTGGGCCAGAGTTCGCCCCGCCATCTCTGCTGCATCCAGTGTATTTTTTAGGATGTTGTGGGTCACCCGTTTCCCTTCCGGGACAATCGGCAGTATGCGTGATTGCACCGGTTCAGGGACTTCTTGGAGGCGTTCCTGAAGCAGGTTCCACTGCACATCACTGTAACTCGCAAGAAGGGTTGAATTATTAGCAATTCTTGTGAATATGCTGCCGAAGTGGTGATGCGTTTGCCAAGGGCGTACGATTATTTGCAGTCTTTGTCGGGGGGTGCTTCTGCGGGAGATAGTGGCAGCCCAGCACTCTTACTGGTGGTAGTGACAACCAGGGAGCCTTGAGAGGCATATGTCCTCGGATATACAATGGGTCAGAAGGAGAGGGGGAAAACAATTTCTCCAAATGAGGGAAGGGGACAGCAAAGCAGGTGACAGGCGTTTTTTGATGGAATTTAACAAAGGGATTGCCTGACTTGTGGGGGTTTCTCCGACAGAATGTCCTCAACAAAGTCAGTGTCTTGAACAGCTTCCATTGTGGCAATTTGGAAATGGTCTGCAGCCCTTTTCAGGATTGCATTAAACGCCATCTGATCGTCAATAGGCAATGCCTGCCTACGTGGAGGAGAGGAGGGAGGATCCAGACAAATGGTGTCTGGGTCAGGAGTATGAGTGGGAGAAAGCCAAGGTGCTTCCTCTACAGGCTGATCTCGACCCCAATCTGGGCACTGGTCAGGTGTGTCCTTACCAAAGGGATTGTCTTCCTGGCCATAGGGATCGTCATAGACCTCTTCAGGTTCTGAGAGTTCAAATAATTCTTCCTGTGGAGTATGGCTTGAAAGCTTCTGCACCTTTCGTAAAATAGGGCCCCCTGGGTCTTTTAGGGGTTATAGACCTTTCTGAGAAGTCTACAAACTGTGAAGGTTTGTCCATATAGCTCTCAAACCTCACTCTGGTCCACAGGGATGAACCAGAAGGGTCAGGAGGGGGCAAAGGCTCTCCAGGAGGACAGGGGTGCTTAGAAGCCAGGGACCTATCAGACAAAGTCTTAGAGAGGGGCTGGGACCCTTTTGAATACTCCTCTCGACGGGAGAGTGTGCTTCTTGCTCTATCCAAAACAACAGCTGCGAGACTCTCGCGTAGCTCTGTTGGATGAGAGGGAGAATTCGACGCACCTGCAGACGTCGTTGTGGTTTTCAGCTCTGCCGAAACCTTTGGGGCTGATGTGTTCTTAGACGGCGCATGTGTTTTTTTTAAGAGACGCCCTTATGGGTGGAATGCCCGGACGCATGCCGAGACGGCAGATGAGGGGAGGGCCGCCGATCGTAAGGATCGGTAGGCGCCGTTGAAACTTGCGGTGGGCCCGTTAGCGTCTGATGCTTCCTCGACGTATCCGCTGAGGGAGCCTGTGGAGTTGAATGCTTAGCCTTTGATGGAGCGAGAGTACCCCTGTCGCCGGGGTGTGATCTCCCCATAGCAGTACCCACGGCCTGCCTGTCGGGGCCAGGTACGGGCAACTGAGAACCGGACGGTTCCGCAGAAAGGTCTATGGCCTCCACATCGGAGCCATGACTACCGCTAGAATCCTCGCTCTCGTCGATGGCACCTACAGGGGAACCACACTCGGCCAGCATCACCTTGGCCGCCCACCATTTTGTCCACCTATCTTTTAGCATCTCTGGACAGAAAAGTTTGGAAGACTGTACCATGAGGAGAGGTTTGCCAGAACGCGCACGCATACTTATCTTGTCACTCATGCTTGCTCTCCTGACGTTGCCCCTCGTACCCTGAGATAAGGCTTGCCCTAATGTGCACTCATACTTATTTTGTCACTCATGTTTGCTCTCCTGAAATTGCCCCCTGTACAATGAGGCAAGTCCTTGCCAGAATGTGCACTCATAATTATTTTGTCACTCATATTTGCTCTCCTGAAATTGCCCCTTGTGGCGAGGCTTGCCATAACGTGCATGCATGCTAATCTTGTCACTCGTGTTTGCTCTCCTGAAATTGCCCCCTGAACCATGAGGCAAGTCCTTGCCAGAATGTGCACGCAATAAGCTCTTTGCCTGCAGGCCATCACTGCATAAGGTAATGCCCCCGGGGCCCATAGTCATAGACTTGATGAAGGCCCCAGGGGCATTACCTTATGTGCTAATGGCCCGCGGGCGAGGGGTTTATTGCCATTACTACCTCGGCCCGTTAGACGGGGGTACTAATGGTGGGTTTTTTTTGGCTGCGAGACGCGTTGCGTTTTGCAGCCGTAAAAAATCAAGTAAAATAAATTGCTGCGTGGCCAGGAAATCATAGTCCGTTTTCTCTTTCCGTGGCAGCAATAGTAAACAAAGAAAATGGCTGCCATGGAATGGTAGAAGGGACTACACGTAATCCCTTCTTCCCTTCCATGGCGGCCATTCAAGTAAATTGAAAAAAACAAAACAAATAAATGGCCACCAGTGGCCTGAACAAATAAAACAAGCGAACAACGACGCAAGGAGGTATTACCCAAATTGACGTTTTACAATTCACCCTTTGTCCTAATTATAGTGGTCCTAATTGACCATCTGCACAATTGACCTTTATATTATTTTTGTTATTTTATATATGTATTGGGTTGGTTTTGGATTATAAATAATATAAGGGGGGGTTTTGGATTGGGTGGGGGATTGCGAAGGGGTTTCCCCCCGCATATATTCCTAATTGACTTTTTAAATTAAGGCAATTCTCCCAAGGTCAATTCTCCCAAGGTTAAGTGTGAAAAGGTCAATTAGTATACATCCTGCGAGGGACGAGCGTGTGCAGGCTTACCGTCAGGTAATGCTTCCAAATGCACCAATCGGTGCATTTGTTACACTGAGAAACACACGCGACGGGTACTAATACTTATTTTGTCAGTCATGTTTGCTCACTTAACTGAAGTAGCCCTCCGCACCTTGTGGCGAGGAGAGGCTTTACTGGCGTGTGTTTTTCCAAGATATTCCCTGTTGGTTGTGACCCTTTGCATGGCCTTGTGGACTTTGCGATTGCACTTATTGTAATTTACCATGTAACTAGCACCCAGATGCCCAAGGGTTTGGTGCGCTGCTATAAATGAAAAAATAAATAAATACATTTAGGTTAAGTTGTTTGTAAAACATCTACAGGGCGACCATTTTGTACACCTTCTTGGAAACAAGAAACCCTTATGTTGGACCTCCTAGAATAAATTTCTTGCTCAGAGATTTACTTGTTTGAAGCATCAAGAAGCATTGTGAAACATTTTCTTCCAGGCAGATGGCCTTCAGATCCAGAGACCCTAGTTTCCAACTCTTCTATATGCTTCTTAACCAGAGATTGATCGCTCTTCATTTCCAGTACCGTCTACTTAATCTTTCCAATGGACAAATCAACACCATCAATCATTTCAGTAAAAATTATCTTCAGCCGACTGAACCTCTGGGGGAACACACCAGACATTCCTCTCTGACTCTCTTGGAAGGTTGGGATCTCCATCCAAAATATGATCTGGTTCTTTTTCTTCATCATCATCCCCCAGCCTGGATCTTCTGAGGTACATGGACTGGGGTCTATCTTAACAACAGGATTTCCAGGGCAGGAGCTATGCTCTCATTTGACCATCACTCCAACCGCCAGTTCTGAAATCATTATTGACTATTTTTTCACTGAAATGTTTTTCTGTGTTGGGGTAGAGAGCTTACAAATAAAAGACAAAGGGCAAAGGGATGTAGAACAAGAAACAACAGAAGGAACAGGAAAGGAAAGTGACACAGCAGAAAAATACAGACAGAGGAGCACATGGAAGAGGACAAAGCGAAGTGGCACAAGTAGCAGGGGTTACAGAGTGAATGGGCGGAGGAGATATTGTATGATATTTAATTTGTATCGCGCTCATACACAAGTGTTTCAGAGCGCGACGAGGCAAGGGATGGGATCAAGGGAGGACAAAATAGCGATCTTACTAGGCCCAGTGACATTGAGAATGCGCAGGGGAAAGGGAAGGGGGAAACTCCAAGGGAGAGGGGAGAAGTGGGAAGTGCTGAGCAAAGGAAAAAACACAACAACTGGTAGTGCAGCCAGCAGGGTGGCAAGTGCATGGCTTAAGCGCAGACAAGGGGTGTCTGAAAAATGCGAGTAAAGGGACTGTAGGGATGCAGAAACAGACCCAAGTGCAGGGGTTGCCAGAAGGCAGTGCGGGTGTGCGGCTGGGTGGGCAGGGACCCAGACCAAACCCAGTGGATAACCAGGTGCAAGGTGCCGAAGCACACCAATCAGCAGGGGAGAGGAAGAGAAAAGGCAGACGCAAAGAGGAAGGTCTTAAGGTGCTTCCGGAATCAGAGATGGTTCTCATCAAGTTTCAGAGTGGCAGGGAGGCTATTCCAGAGGGAGGCCCCAGGACAAGCTTCAAAACTTGAAAATAGTGAAGGGACGGGGAGACTGAAATACAGTAAGGAGGATCCGAGAAGTAGTGAGCACAGGTCAGAAGAGGTACAGGGTGATGCAGTGCAGGACATGCATCATGCAAAATGGGAATCAGACAAGTATCACTGGGGAAGTCAGAGGGGAACAGAAGGATGGATGGCACAAAGAGCACCGGGAAACCAATGGCACCTAACACAGGAAGAAGGCGCACAAGGGATGGAACATAGTGGGAAAAGATGTTTGGTACATGAAGTAAGATCACAGGTGGCACAGGTGACAGAAGGCATGGGTCAATGGGGGAAGGAAAGAAAAGGCGAAACCTCCTAGAGCTGGTGACTGCCCATAGTATCCCATCCGAGAACAGCTACCATTTGCGCCCTTAGAGAACCTGGCAAATGGAGTGGCGCAATTTGCTCCATCTAATCCTAGTAGGGAAGGACTAGGAAAGCATGATAACCGAGTGTTGTGAACATTTTTCTTTTTGCTGCTTTCCCTCCATAGGCATCAATAGGACACCTTCCTTGTGCTATTGCTTTGAACCTTTATTGACTTTTGGAGGAAAGGGAAGCCTTTGTGCTCCACGTACCTTCCTAGGCTCATCTGTTTTGGGGCACTGATCAATCCCTATGGCTATCAATGCAGAAGACCTTTGTTCTCCATAGTAAAGTTATTTGTTTATTTTTCCTGGCCAATCACCTTCTATGAAGTCCAGTAGGGACAATTGTGTCCCAGTAACTCTGTTTTAGCTACTTGTAGTTACTTTCATAATGTGTCCAGGATGGGCTGATGGCAGCAGATACCTTTTTGGTATTTTCTTTTTCATAGACTTGTGCATTTTAAAATATCTTTTGCTCGGCAGATGCAGTGGACAGAGACTGTCCTGATTGGATGGTGCAAATCCTTGCCATTGGTGGGCTGGGGGCAACTCCGGTCTGGATTCTGGATAAGAAATTGGCTCCTGCGGCCATCGACAGATCATTGTTGGAACCAAGACCCCTACGAAGGAGATCAGCCCGTTGAATATACAGAACTAATTGTTGGAAAAATACCAGCAGCCCTTTCATCACTTTCCCGGCACTTTGATCTCTGGACCGCTGGGAACAACTAGTCTCGATCTCTGCTTGAAGATCCAGCTGTTGGAAGCTCTCAGAACAGTCCCGGAACTTTTCTCTTTGCTGCTTTTCTCTCAGGGACCTCCATGACCCCCTTAGGGGTCCACCTGGAGGCCACAGCGGCGTACACAACGAAACTCATCAAAGCCGCCATACACTTCCTCTCCCCTTCAAGTTGCCTGACCATCGCCAGAGCAATCATCTGAGCAAGACTTGATTATTGTAATGTCCTCCTGGTTGGAACGTCAAAACAAAACCTGGACAGATTACAAGTAATCTAAAAAACAGTGCTCTCCGCGAAGCCTTGAACATCGACAAAAGACACCATATTTCAGCTATGAGAAAAAAAGTTCACTGGCTACCCATTCGGGAAAGAATCATCTTTAAAACATTATCCATCACTCTCAAAGGCCTCTCAAACAATGCCCCCCAATACCTATCCCGGAAAATTGAAAAATCCATGTCAACCAGACCAGTATAATCAACTCATGCAAACAGCCTAACAATACCAAAGGTGAAAAGGATAAGAGGAGGAGGGTCAAGTTCCTGTCGGTCACAGCCAAACACTGGAACTCCCTCCCTCCAGATTTCAGAGCAGAAACCGCCTATTGGCCCTTCCGGAAGGCCCTAAAAATCTGACTTTTCACCTAATCTGACCGGATCTTTCACAAGACTTAAACCACAGACAAGCACAAATCGTTGTGCCCTAGTATCGGTGAAAGGATGTACGATGTTTGCCGCATCTCACTGCATCCGTTTCTGCTAATTAAGTGTAATTGGTTCCAACAGTGCCCTGATGCCCATGGCCTTAGGCACTTTACAAATGTAAAAAAATAAAATACAAAAATAAATAAATAAATGGGACACCCTTTCTTTTTGCTTTGTTTTGAACCCTGTCCTGACCTTTGGGAGTTAAATAAAGCTGTATGCTTGTCCTTTTGCTCATTCTTTCTTAGTGAATTTCTTGTACTTTACATTTGTACACATCACCTTACAGTTCGTTGTATCATAACTTTTTATATAATGCCATTTTGATTACATTTACAATGTGCCTAAGACAAGCTCAGGAAATGCCTTTTATGGATGCACTTTTTTTCCGGAAAATCTGAGGGCGGTTTGCATGTTTGGCCAGATTGGCAAGGGGCTGGGACTGTCCTGTTCCAATCCACATCCCTGGTGCCTGAATGTGTGTTGCTGGGAAGATGCTGTGGCCAGTGTCTATCCAGTGTATTTCCATGATCCGTGGCCAGGTCCCCCATGTACCTCACAGGTTACCAGGCCTCTACTTAGTCGACACCAGCAGCCCCCCTCCTCTCAGCACTGCCCTTGCGAGCCCACTACCTGGCAACTGTGCATCCCACCCTTGGGATTCCTCCGCTCTAGCACTTAGCCAGTGGCCTCCACTTCCATCCTAGGCTCCCACCAGCACTTGGCCTTTCTTCGCTACCCCACCCCATCCATTCATGCACTTCTTTTCAATGCACTTTCACGTCCAAATGCTCTTGTTGCCACTGTTATTTACTCCCCTTACTTCCGCTGCATTTGTGCCTTGTGGCACCTGAAAACACTATTTTGTTGTATAGGCACCTAACAAATGCCAAATAAATAAATAAATAAATAAGATTGCATACCCGCTACCTATTTGAATGGTATAGAATCGTCTCAATTGCGGGCAGGGAGCTTGGCTGCTGTGCCACATGGAGCTGCTTGCAATTTCCCTGGCAGATGTCAATATCACGTTCTGCTTCTGCAGGCCGCCTGTAGTACCAGAGTTGGCCTTGTGCGCCCCCGACACCGTCTTGCTTAAGCAAGTTGCTCTTTGCCAGAGATGTCAGAGGGGTTGGGGCAGGATCAGGATCATTGTGACCATGCAATGAAAATATCACAGTAGCACTGCTGCTCGCCTGGAAATGTTCAAAATAATATTTAAAAAATGGTGCAATTTCTTTCATGTGCATCTTTCCAAACACCACACTGTCCATTTCCACTTTAAATCACTTCCATGACACAGGTACACCCACTTTTAGTACATTAAGCCATCCATAGACACGCTGTACCGTAGGAGCCTACCAGGGTAGCTCAGCAGGTTGACAGACCGATGCTGAGATGTTATATATTCAAAACAAAATGCCGTATCATATCATGTCATAAGTGTTTCAAGGCGCGACGAGGCAAGAGAGGGGGAACAGAGAGAAGACAGAAAATGATCCTACTAGGCCAGGTGTCATTCAGATTGTGCAAGTGCATTGGAAGGGGGAAGGAGGAAAGTGCGGGGGCAAGGGGAAGGGGACAGTGCAGTACATGGCATAATAAATAACAATCAGTAGTGTCCGGCCAGCTGGTGGGAAGTGCAAGGGTAATGCAGACATC
Organism: Ambystoma mexicanum; assembly: GCF_040938575.1. Lineage (NCBI taxonomy): Eukaryota > Metazoa > Chordata > Amphibia > Caudata > Ambystomatidae > Ambystoma > Ambystoma mexicanum. Next base: position 120,689,831 of record NC_090923.1, read on the forward strand.
AGGTGTCAAGTGCTAGTGGTGGAACTGTAGGGGTAGATAACAGTCCCTAAGTGTGGGGGGTTGGCAGGAAGGCAGTGCAGGTGTGCGACTGGGGGGGGGCTGGTCTTGAGAGCAGGGGGGTTGCCAGGTGACCAGTGCAGGTGACCAGTGCAGTTTCAGTATCGGCCAGGAAGTCAGCAGGGGAGAGGAGGAGACAAGGTAGAAGAAAAGAGAAAGGTTTTGAGGTGCTTCCGGAACCGGAGATGATTCTCCAAGTTTCAGGGAGACGGGGAGGCTGTACCAGAGGTAGGCCCCAGCCGAGGAAAGAGATCTACCACCAAATCGTTGCTCGGAGAAGCGACTGACCGTGAGGGAGTTGGAGGTGGATGAGCGAAGAGCTCGAGAAGGAAGATATTTTGGAAGAGAGAGCTGAAGGTATTGAGGCTCCAGGGCTCAGGCCCCAGAAGGCTTTGTGGACCATACAGAGGGTTTTGAACTTAATCCTTGCAGCCACTGGAAGCCAGTGCAGAGATTTCAGTCCTGGAGAGATACGATCCGTGGGCTTGAGGCCAAGGACTAGTCTCGCAGTCCTGTTCTGAATGAGATGCAGAGGGCGGAGAGTAGAAGCAGGCAGATTTAGAAAGAGGCTGTTGCAATAGTCCAGCCTAGAGAGAACCAGAGCCCTGGAGACATTGAGCACCTGGGGGGAAGGAGAGGAAAGGAAGAATGCCTCTGAGGAGGTGCAGCTGGTAATGTGACTTCTTAGAGATGTCAGAAGTGTGAGGAGAGAATGAGAGTGTGGAGTCGAAGATGACCCCAAGGTTTTTAGCCTCAGAGGTGGGAGCAGGAGGAGGGCCAAGGGAGGCTGGCCAGAGAGTGACAGGAAAGAAGGGAGTAGGTGTTCCAATGAGGAGAATCTCGGTCTTACTGGCATTAAGGCAGAGATCATTGGCAGCACACCACTCCTGGTTGGCGGACAGGCAGTCAGGGATGAGGGAGGGAGAAGAGGTGGCTAAGGGTAGCCTGAAAATGAGCTGAGTTTCGTCCGCATAGCACTGGAATCATAGAAAAAGTGCTATAAAATGTGTTTGGCCAGGGTATGGGTTGAGCTGGTTGCTTTCTTATATTCAGGATGGAGGTGGGGATATTTCTGCCCCTGCAGTGAAAATCAAAGGTTGGCACCCATGAACCCACAGTTTAATTTCCTAATAACTGCACACCAGAAGCATTTATTTGTGATTAACCAGTGTGACAAGCATATAACATCTTTATAAATATAACCTGTGCTAAAACACAGAGGGGCACACAAATAACAGAGTATGTGTGGTGTCTGAGAAAAAAAAAACATTTCAACCAAAACTAGTGAACGCAAGCAGCATTTTCCAATTTGGAAATTATTATATTTTTTTTTATGGAAGTGTGAAATGCGCATTTGGAAAACAATAGTGTGCCTAGCATGTAGAAAGCCTGCATAAAACGCAAAGGAAGGGCACAAAAATTACAGGATATTTGTTGTGGTAGTCCAACAAATATCTGTTTTTGAGACAGCTACTAATAAATAATAATGCAACAAAGAGGTTTTTGAAGTTCTTAATATAATCGTGAAGGCATATGTTATTCCATCTGTTTATAGAGAGGAAATAATTGGGACAAAAAAATATTGGTAAAAATTCAGAGGTTTATAAATATCCCCACCCGGATATCGCCCGCTAGTAGCTCTCCACTGTTGGCCTCCACTACAAGTAGCTCTAGCTAACGTAAAGGTTGGAGACCCCTGGTATAGATCCTTGCCGTTGGTGGGCTTGAACGTGCTTCCAGCCCAAATCTCGATTAAAAGGAGAGCTTCTGCAGATATTTAACAGATCATCGTTAGAGCCAAGACCACTATGCAGAAGTGCAGCCCAATGACGACACAAGGATTACCCCGGAACCTGACCAGCATCAACCTCAATGCTGTCCTGGTCAAGCCCTGCTCCCCCTGTCCTGATCTCAAGAAGGCCCTTGTCAGTGCTTCAACCCTTGGATAGCTGGGAGCAAGCATTCTTGACCCCTGCTCGAGAATCTGTCTCTACTGAGCCGGCAGAAGTGTCCCTGGACCAACCGGTGAACTGACTAGCTCTCTCCTGGGCTACCTTGCAGTCGCCATCGAAAGAGCATCCTTGGAACTTGAGGATCTTCAACTTGTGTAACAAGAAGTCCGCTCCTGCATTTTCTCCCTTCTTACAAGAATGGAAGCTGTGCCCCGCCTGATCCATTATTCATGCACTGAAGATTTTCTGACCATGGGGACTCCTGTTGCAACCCTTCTTTGATCCCTGGAAGGTGTCCTGAGGTGGTATGCCCACCGACGTCTTCATCTTATACCTTGTTTGGGTGTTCTACTGGAAGGTACATATTCCTAAGCACCACGACCAACCGAAACAAAATCCTGCATCTAAAAGTGACCTCTGAGCCTTTCTTGACAGGACCAAACACTGATGTGTATGTCCCCATTGGATTCCAGAACACCAGCAGTGGTCTCTAGAGAAATATGATTTGTGGTGGGGGCTTAGGTTTACATACATGTTTATGCTCTCTCCCCTCCCCCCGTCTCCCTAAATGGTTACATGGCTGTAAAGTCCTATCCCTAATTCACACTTCCCATCTTTAGTCAGTGAAGGCCTGGTCGAGCATCCCTTCCTAGGACTGGGATTGAGTGAATTGAACTTTAGCTAACTTTCTGACTCTTAATAATCATAACCACTGGCAAGACCACTCTCTTCATAAACCTACCTATGAAGTATATAGTTTGGAACTGGTGACGTTTAGGCACAAGTCCTCAAACCATTATAGGGTGGACTTTTTAAGAACCCTGTTCTTTGATTATCCTGAAGTCGTCCTTTTTATTTCTAATGCATCAGAGTACTGTCTTTCACTAGTCATTGAGTCACATGTTACTGGTGTTGCTCTGTGTGGAATCATTGTGGCATGTAGGGAAGGCATGGTATCACAAGTATGACACTGCCACAATGGATACAATTTGTAAAACCTTTATTGAAAATGTTGGGGTCAGAGAAACACCTATATGTTGCTCTACAATTAAGATGGGAGTAGTCTCGAGCATCAAACGATAAGCAAAATAGTCCAAGTGGAGTCTGTCAAATCAAAATGGCCTATACTAACAAAACCTAATGCCTGCCCTATCTCTTGTACAAAAAGTGTAAAAAGGAAAAATAAGTGTTAAAAAGAATAAAGATAGTTGAGCCAGCTCTCCTCCTCACGTTCAACCTCACGGAGTAAGGCTGTACCTGTAGGCAGGAAGACACACTCACTCTAAGCTGTTACAAATCGTGGATTGCGGGCCACCTGAACTTCTATGTCAAAGTTTCTTTCTTGACTTTCAAAATTGTTTCCAACGTAAAGTTCACAAAGGTTTCTCTCTGCCAGGCTCAGACCATACAGCACACAGTTCACGTAGGTCCCCCTCTGTCGGGCTCAAGATCCAGTTCAACACAAACCTGTCTGGGGGCTACCTTCCCCAAAGCTTATTGTACTTCGGGTCTCCCTCAATCGGGTTCGGACCCCCTTCAGCTATCGAAGACTTTCGAATGTGTGTGGCTCTTTTTACAGACCGCAGCAGGACCACTTCGACTTAAAGTTCATGTTTTCTCTCGCTTAATTCATCTTTGCTGTTTGTTCGCCTTTTAGCTTCAAACAATGTACCTTTCACTGAGACTTTCGAATGGGCTACTCCCTTTCGCCAGACCACTCTGTTACTTATATTCGCTGATCTCACAGCTGCCTTTTACTTCAAAGTTCATTCATAGGTTTGCCTTTCTTCGTATCCTTCACTTGTGATATAATGTTTCTACTTCATTCGCTTTAACACACACCAGTCTCTCAGATTGCTTCCCAACTCACCGATTGTGGGCGCTTCTTTCTTGTTTTGCTATTTCCAATTCACGAGTCAAGGCCAGTACCACAGGCCAGGCCTTGACTCCCCAACTCTGCAGTTCACCCGGCAGGGTTGCTGGCATCCTTGAAAAACAATGCAATCTTCCCTTTTGGGATCTGGCCTTCTCAATGTGTCTTTTTTCGCGCCCTGTTGGAGGCAACAACATCCAGTAGGAAACCCTTGGGGTTTTCGGCCCACAGCTCTCGTCCCTTGGTCTGTTGCTCTGCTCCATTAGGTGTGCCTTCATCCCGGAAGTTCTGCTCATACTCGTGTTCCGCCTAGCTTAGAGTGTGTCTTTAGGTGTTGCCTTTTATTCGTGTGAGGAGAGCTAACTGGTATCAGTTGTATGCACTTAGTGTAAAGTGCCTGACTTTATCTGACCCGATTAATGGGACATGTCCAGTACGTTGTAAGAGAGTTGAACAAGTTACTTACCCATGGTAACGTTCTTTCGACTGGTTGTTCCTCCCATATATTCCTTATCTTTGATATTTCCATATCCAGCTTGCTGCTGCGGCAAAGAATTTCAGTAGAGGGCGCTGCGCATCGATGACTGTCGAGTCGATGTCCCTCGAAGGCCTCCGTCTCAATGTCGACGTCATCAGTGGTATACATAGTCGCGCGCAGCATCCGTTGCTCAGTTCCGTTTTGAAGAGTTAGGTATTGTGTAGGATGACACAGCTACTACCCTTGAGGGAGCGCAGACTGTAACTACAAGGGAAGTTGTACTGCGGGGACGGATGGGAGTGGCGATAAGGAATATGTGGGAGGAACATCCAGTCGAAAGAACATTACCATGGGTAAGAAACTTGTTCATCGAATGGATTGTGTCCTCCCATGTATTCCTTATCTTTGATAGACTCCCAAAGCAGTAAAGTATGAAGGAGGAGAGAGTAACATTTTTATCCTTTACGTATGCACAGAATGCAATCCTGCCTTTCCAAATTTAGTTTCCTGGCTGGTGGAGGAATCCAAACTATAGAATCTCGTAAAGGTGTGCGCAGACGACCATGTGCCAGCTGCACAAATGTCTTTTACCGGAACTCCACTTTGAAGAGCTGACGAAGCCGAGATACCCCTGGTACAATGAGCCCTCAGATGTTATGCAGGGTCTCTGCCTGCCAATTTGTAACATTCTATAATAGTTGGAATAATCCACCTTGAAAATGTCTGCTTGGTGATGGCTAGACCTATCTTGTGACTTGTGTATCCTACAAATAATTGGTCTGTTAAATCTTAACTTTGCCAGTCTGCTAATATAGAAGTTTAAAGCACGCTTTGGGTCAAGTCTGTGCAGCCTTTCTTCCTCTTTCCCCGGATGAGGAAGAGGGTAAAATGAAGGCAAGGTTATCTTTTGAGTAATATGAAATTCCGACACAACCTTTGGTAGGAAATTTGGATTCACCTGTAGAACAACTTTATCCTTATGAAAGACAGTGTGAGGGGGTTTGCAGGATAAAGCTTGTAACTCGCTCACCCGCCGTGCAGAAGTTGTTGCCATTAGAAAAACAGTTTTGAAGGTAAGGAATCTCAGCGGGCACAAATGAAGGGGTTCGAAAGGAGTACCCATTAGAAAAAGATTAAATTTAGGTCTCACAGGGAGACTTGAAAATGAGTTGGGTGGTAAACATTGGACAATCCTTTAAAAAATTTAATAAGCAAGGTTATTTTGAAGTATGAGGGTTCCTCAGCAGTGCGTTTAAAAATGGACAGCGCTGCTAGGTAACCCTTAACTGTGCCGATCTGGAGTCCTAAATTTGCTAGGTGTATAAAGGAAAGATAACACTGTCGGTGTATTGCATGAAAAAGGGTCAACATTCTTATCTCTACACCAGCTGCAGAACTTATCCCAATAGCAGCGGTATAGTGATTTGTTTTCTGGCCTTCTGTCGGAAAGCAACACCTCCACTACGTCTTCTGGGAGGCCCCAATCTTTGTATCTCAGCCTCTAGAAACCATCCGTGAAGGCTGAACGTTCAGATATCCGGATGGAGAACCTTACCCTCCTCTCGCAAAAGAAGATCCTCTCTTTGTGGAAGACGAATCGGAGGACAGATGGACATGTCTAGAAGGTCCGGGGTACCACATTCTCCTGGCCCAATCCAGGGCAAATAGGATCATGGACTTCCTGAACTTTCTCAACCTCCTGATTACATGACGAATGACTGGGACCACCACGAACGCATCTCCTAGAACTCCTCTCGGGGGAAATTCCCTTGAGCAGTACAGCTTGCACTTCCAGTTGGCACCGGTCGTGAACAGATCCACTTGAGGGGTTCCCCAAAGGGTGAAAATCTCTTGAAGGACTTCCTGAGCGAGTTCTCACTCGTGGAAGACTGTGCTCTGCCTGCTCAGAGCGTCCGCTGTCGTGTTTTGCTCTCCGGCTAGGTGAACTGCCGACAGAGAGATTTTTTCTTGTATTGCCCCGAACCAGAGCTGCATTGCCTCTCTGCACAATGGTAGTGACCATACACCTCCTCTCTTGTTAAGGTAGTACAGGGCCACTGTGTTGTCCATCATTATCAGGACATTCTTTCCCCGTACAGATGGCAGGAAGGCCTTCAACGCTAGTCTGATTGCCCTCAACTCCAAAAGGTTGATATGTAGTTTGGACTCGGATGGAGAGCAACGACCGCTGATTGTCAGATCGTTGGTGTGGGCTCCCAACCCCGTGAGTGAGGCGTCCCTCACCACTGTTATCTCCGGCCATGGTTGGAAAAAAACGTTCTCCTTTCAAGATGTTCTCCCGACAGGCCTACCACCGAAGGTCCTGTGAGACCCTTCTCAGGATTTGTAGCAGGTCTGACATCCTTCCTGAGAATTGGGACCACTGAGACCTGAGAGCCCATTGGAGAGAACTCATTCTGAGGCGAGCCTCTGGCACCAAAAAAATGCAGGAAGCCACATGGCTGAGCAACCTCAGAAAATCGAAGGCCCTGTAGATGCTGGGCATTTTGGAATTTGGTCACCATCTGCAGAATGTTTTGAGCCCACACCACTGGTGGCGAGGCTTTTCCCACAGATGCATCCAGACTGCCCCAAAGAATTGGAGTCTTTATGATGGTATCATGTGGGACTTCTTGAAGTTGAGGGAGAAGCCCAGCCTGTGAAGGGAGTGATAGGTATAGCTGAGATGTTACAAGGCCTGTTTCGGGGAACTGGTCCTGATCAGCCAATCATCTCGGTAGGGGTAAACACGAATTCCCCCTTTCCTGAGACTTGCTGCCACAACCGCCATCAGTTTGGTGAACACCTTCGGGCGGAGGTCAGCGCAAATAGCAGAACTCAAAACTGATAATGAGAACCACCAATGGCGAACCTCAGGTACTGTCTGTGCTTGCGATGGATCGATACATTAAAGTAAGCATCCTGAAGGTTCAATGATACCATCCAATCCTGAAGCTGGAGGGACTGAAGGATCTGTGAAGGGTTACCATCTTGAACTTGTCCTTCCTGAGGAACTTGTTCAAGTCTGTTAAGTGCAAGATGTGTCTCAATCCTCAGTCTTCTTGGGGATTAGAAAGTGTGTGGAGTACCAAACCTTGTTGCTCTCCGCTACAGGTACTGGTGCTATAGCACCTTTCTCTAGCAGGGTTAGTATCTCCTGCATAAGGGGAGGATCTGGAACTTTGAAAGAGCTGCTCCCCTGTGGATGAATCTGACGCTTTTTTAGAAAGGGAAGGCAGTAACCCAGGGCAACTGTTTCCAATGCTCATGCATCTGAAGTAATAGCCTGCCATTCTGTCAGATGCTGAGACAGCCTGCCTCTTACTGCAGTTTTGTGAACCAAGTCCTCAGAGCGGTTTTGGGGCGGCTGATGCAGTGGCTGATGGTAAGGAAGCTGCTGCTGCTGAGGTCTTAATACTTTATCCCCCTCCACCGCGGGGAATCTTCTTTGGCCTCTTTGAACTGGCTGTCCTCTGCCCCTTCCAAATGTGGAGTAGTGACAAAAGGACCTACCCCTTTAGTGTGTACCCGTGGGGCCGTTTAGAGGTTGTCTGATTGCAGCACCAAGTGATTTGGCTGCGGTCTTAGAAGTTTGTAGTTTCTTCAAACTCTCATCGGCCTTGCTTTCGAATAAATGAGTGCCGTCAACGGGCATGGTGAGGAGGCTGGATTGTACGTCTTGGGCAAATTCTGTCTTTCTCAACCAGGCAAACCTGCGCGCAACTGTACTCGCCGCCATAGCTCTGCTGATACTGTCAGCAGAGTCAAGACCAGTCTGGAGGGATTCGCACATCGCGTCTTTCCCATCCTTGATGATATTTAAAACCGGTCTCGCTCATCCCCTTCGGGTACATGGTCAGCCGTCATGTATAAGCACTTCCAAAGGGTGTGAGTAAACTTTGCCAACGTGCACGTGGCATTAGCCAATTTCAGGGCCATACTTCCAGTCGAAAAAACATTTTTGGCTAGGGCATCGTAACACTTATCATTCCTATCCGGCAGGATTGTAGGATAGGCATTCTTTCAAATGGTTGAGGTGGCGGCTTGAACCATCAGACTCTCTGATGTTGGGTGTTTTGACAAGTAAAATGGATCAGAACTTGAAACACTATATTTTATAGTCACTTCTTTTTGACAGCCGGAATAACTTCAGGTGCCTCCCAGTTGGTAGCCACGTGGTAGCCACGTGCCTATGTAAGGACGCATGGAATGGCACAATTCGGTCCTCTTAATTGGGTCCTCTTGGGATCCCCTGTCCAAAATGTCAGTTAAGTCGTCCTGCTCAAAGACTTTGACTTTTTCTCATAACTTTTTGGCGCTGATAGCATCGATGATGTACCTTTCCACCCCGGTGTTGTCGTGTCTTTCGGCGTCCATGACGTCGACGACTCAGTCCTCAAAGGGACTTTTCCTCGATTTGAGGGATCCTTCCTTAGATCACTCTCTAGGAGTTTTGCCCGCCGGGTCCAAAGATGTGCGGCTTTTACGCTTACGAGGTCTTTCGACCGGAGCATGGCTTTTGGGTGTAGTCGAGAAGGACAAGGCCGCGTTCCCGAACACCTTCAACTCTTCCCACTGGGCTGGTGAGGCAGGTTTAGTGGGGCAAACAACCCGTTCCAGAGAGGAACTGGAAGACGAGGAACATGGTGATATATGGCGCTGTTTCTTTCCATGCCTTGACTATGACGAGTGGTGGGAACCACTTGGCAATCGGGATTGTTTATTCTTTTTTTGGCGAAGAGAAACGGTTCTCGACTCATCAGAAGTTTTTTGTTTTTTCGACAGAGTCGAACAGGATTTATGGATCCTGCCTGCCGCAAGCATGCCTCTGCGGTCTCTCAGGGCTTTCGACGTCATGAACAGGCAGTCCTCACACTCTGATTACGGATGAGTGGCACCCCATGGGGGTCCGTAACTGACATCTTTGCACCGCAGTCAAGGCATTTCTTGAAACCCGACTTCGGAGTGGAAGACGCTGATGACGTAGCCATTCTCTCAAATTCACTGTAAGATTTTACTCGAAGATTTTACTAACGTATCCAAATCATAAGGGCGGAAAGAAGAACTGAAGCCAACGGGCGCTGCGTGTGCTACATATGCCTTTGGTGACATCGACATCTAGACAGAGGCCTACGAGGGACATCGAGTCGACAGGCATCGACGCACATCGTGTTTGTCCCTGTTCCTCCAAATAGGGAGATGGGCTCACTTCTACCTCAACCCACTTTGACAATTCTTTCTGCTTATTAGTTTGAGTAAGGTTGTGGCAGTAGCCACTCCAGAGGCTATTGGTATCAAAAAGCTAGCAGAGAGGAAGTGGAGGGAGAAGTGGTTACTGGTGGTAGTCTTTTCACTGTGTCTTGATGTCAGGAATAAAGGTTGGGGTAGGCGTGGGGTGCTGCAGTTCGTGCGGTTACTCGATATGGAAGTTACTGGGGCAGAGATTCCAATTCCCAGCAGTCCCTGGGCGCTTTGTAGTCCTGTTATTCCGTGCGCTTTGCCATCTGAACTCAATCAGGAGGGCCTTATCAGCCGGCAACGGCGCAAGACAGGTGCGGCTTATTTTGTTGTTTGAGGAGGACAGAGGAGGTTTCGCTGTGCAAGATTCCAGCGTGACGGCTTGATGATTTACAGACTGGAGGGGCACGCAGGTCGGAGAGAGAAAACGCTGCCGGGCTGTTTATTTATGCTGCGTCTTCTTCGTCCGGGTAGTCCCAATGGGCTCCCGGGCTAAAGCTAAGTACTATGGGGAGCGGGCATGATGCTGTGATTTAGGGCTTATCAGTTTTCCCAGTTAAAGTGTGTTTGGGAAGCAATTACCAATGCATTTGTGAACACACGTGCTAAGAGGAAAACGTTTTGAACCTTGGTGAGAACACTGACCTTTCTTTGATAATAGGCATAAACTTGGCATGGAAAAGGTTGCGCAAATCCTGGGCTCAGAAAATATGCATCCTAGTTGACACGTATGGAACAAGTTACTTACCTGTAACTGTTGTTCTCCATCATGGGTCTGGCATGGATTCACATGCTCATGAATATTCCCCGTCGTCAGGCTGGGAATCCTCGGTAAAGAAAAAAGTATCAGTTTTGTTTCTGATCTGTCTTTCTTAGTAGTAACCAATCACTGATCTCTGGGTCATACTGCGGTCATACTGCGCCCAGCCAATGACTGCCCTCTCCCTAAGCCCCGCCCCTGGCAGCCATCCACAGATTTGGTAGCACATAAAGTGGCAGTATGACCAAGTGAAGAGCCACAGAGGGGAAGGAGGGAGGGTTCGCATGTGAATCCATGCCAGACCCATGCTGGAGAACAACAGTTACAGGTAAGTAACTTGTTCCCTCTTCAGCATGGGGTCTGGCATGGATTCACATGCTCCTGAATATAAGAATACATAGCAGTATACACATGCACAACCACGGGAGGTGGCAACAGGCTCAACATTAAGCAATACAACAACTCAACATTAAGCATCTCTTACCTCCTCACCAGGCTCACCTTAAGCGAACAGGTTGCGCAGCACTGCTTGGCCGACCCTGGACTCCTCCCTGGAGTCCCGATTGACGCAGTAGAATCTTGTGAAGGTGTGCGTCGACCTCCACGTAGCAGCCCTGCAGATGTCCAGCAGGGGCACACCAGATAGGAACGCCGTGGTAGCAGCGATCGCTCTGTTCGCATGGGCTCTCGGAAGGCCGGGCAGCGGTCGGTTTGCCAACCGGTGACAGTGCATGATGCAGCCGGAGAGCCATCTGGAAATGGAAGCCTTCGAGAGCGCCTTCCCTTGATTCACAGGTCCAAAGTTCACAAACAGCTGTGATGTCTTCCGAAAACTCTTCGTGGGGTCCACGTAGAACTTCAGCGCTCTAGCTACGTCCAGTGAGTGCAGAGTCCTCTCAGCCTGCGACGAAGGCGACGGGAAGAAAACTGGCAACACCAAGGGCTCGTTGAGGTGGAAGTCCGACGGCACCTTGGGCATAAAGGAGGGGTGCATCCTCAGCACCACCCTTGTGTCGTGAAAAGTCAAGTATGGAGGCTTGCAAGATAGGGCCTGGATCTCTCCCACTCGTTGTGCGGAGGTGATGGCCACGAGAAATGCTGTCTTCCACGACAGGAACTTCAACGGCGCTGAATGCATAAGCTCGAATGGGGCCCCCATGAGCCTGGTCAGTACCACGTTGAGCTCCCACACCGGGGCAGGGGCCTTCACCGTCGGGAACGCTCGGAACAGTCCCTTCATAAATTCCTTCACCAGGCGATGAGTCCACAAGGACGCCCGTCCTGTAGTTCTGGTGTATCGGGAGATGGCAGCCAGATGTATCTTGATGGAGGCGTGAGCCAGTCCAGCTTTGGCCAGCGACAGTACGGCAATACTTGAGGGGCCGTAATCCGCAGAGGGTTAATCTTCTGTGCACAGCATCAGAGAGAGAACCTCTCCCACTTATGTCCATAGCACTTGAGAGTTGAGGACGCCCTGGCTTTTGCAAGAACCTCTCTGCAGTCAGCCGGGATATCGTATCCTCCAAACTCAAGTGCTGCAGGAGCCAAGCCTGCAAGCTCAGCGACTCCGGGTCGTGATGAAGAATGGCGCCTCCTTCTCTGGAGAGAAGATCCGCTTCCGTCGCCAGCTTGATAGGTGGGGACGTTGACAAGTCCAGAAGGTCCGGGAACCAGATCTGTCTCGGCCACGCCGGTGCGACGAGGATCATCCTGCACCTGGATCTCTTGAGCTGGTTGATGAGACGGAGCAGCAACGGCAACGGAGGGAACGCGTACAGGAACAGGCCGTCCCAAGGGAACGAGAAAGCATCGCCATGCTCCTCGGCTGTGTGAACCTGCTGGCGAACCTCTGGCACTTGGAGTTCGTCGCCGTCACAAACAGGTCGATCTAGGGTTTGCCCCATCGTTGAAAGAGCCAATCCACCTGGTCCCGGCGTAGTTCCCACTCGTGGCACGAGCGCAGCTCCCTGCTGAGTGAGTCGGCAATGGTGTTTTTTATCCCTGCCAAGTGGAAGGGAACCAGAAACATCCCCTGGGCGACGGCCCAGTGCCACAGATCCTGGGCCTCCTTGGATAGGGCTGGGGATCTGGTGCCTCCCTGCTTCCGGATGTAGAACATCGTGGTGGTGTTGTCGGTGAAGATCCTCACCACCTTGTCCTTGAGGAACGGAAGGGACGATTTGAGCGCCCAGAACACGGCTCGTAGCTCCAGGATGTTGATGTGGAGAGACCTCTCCTCCGGGAGCCAGAGGCCTCTTGCGTGGAGATCTCAGGTGTGGGCCCCCCATTCCTCCAGGGAGGCATCCGTCGTCACCGTCTCCTGATACGCCGGAGTCTGAAAGTCCGTGCCTGCCGTGAGGTGCACACGGGTATCCCACCATAGAATCGCCCGACGGAACTCCTCGTCGAGCGGGATCCTGTCTTTGAAGCTGCCCGCCGCTTGAATCCAGCAGGCGTCTAGGAACTCTTGTAGCGGACGCATCCGAAGTCTGCAAAGGGACATGCATGAGGACATAATCCCGAGGAGGTACTTGATGGACCTCACCCTGCCACATCCGTGGCTAACAGGTGCTGCACCTTGCCCAAAATGGCCTTCGTCCTTTCTTCCGACGGAGATGCCAATCGCTCCACTCTATCGAGCTTCGCTCCCAGAAACAGTGCTACCTGCGACGGAACCAGGTGGGATTTGGGGTTGTTGATAGTGAATCCCAGTTCCATGAGCAGGTGGACGGTCCTCGCTGTGTGTTCGACGGCAAGTTCTCTTGACCTTGCACGGATTAGCCAGTCGTCCAGGTAGGGGTAGACGTGGATCCCCTGCAGGCGCAGCCGTGTCGCCACTGCAGCGAGGCACTTGATGAACACCCTGGGTGCCGACTTTAATCCGAACGGCAGGGCTCTGAATTGGTAGTGACGCCCCTGGACTACGAATCTGAGGAACTTTCTGTGTCCTTTTAGAATGGGGATGTGGAAGTAAGCAATTTCTGTACCTTGATGTACTTGTTTAACCGAGGCAGGTCCAGGATGCGGCGCCAACCGCCTGTCTTCTTTCTGACGAGGAAGTACCTTGAGTATACTCCGGAGCCCCGGTGCCTCTTGAGGATGAGCTCGATGGCACCTTTCTTGAGCATCGCCCTTACCTCCAACAGCAGTTGAGGGACGTGATTCTCCTTCCTGGCCACGGGAGGAATGCGAGGACACTTGTTTTGAAACTCTAGCGAGTGTCCGCGAGCCAGGATGTCCAGCACCCAACGGTCGGTGGAGATGGACTCCCACACGCTGACGAACGTCGTCAGCCGGCCTCCCACCGGGGTGCTTTGGTGGGGGCCCGACGCTACGGCCGGTTCAGTCCTGCTTGGAAGAGGCCTTGCCACCTTGGCCTCCTTGACGACGGCGGCGAGACCCTCCTTGCTTGCCGTGGCCTCTGTAGGCCTCCTGGGACGAGGAGCGGGCCGCCTGGCGGTACGTAGAAGAGCCACCGCTGGATCCCTTGGAGGCTCCCTGTCTGCCTCCGGAGCTCCGGAAGGGGTGCCGTTGCAGAAGGAATCCTAGGGCTCGGGCTGTCTCTGTGTCGGTCTTGATGGCCTGGAGGGACTCATCCACTGTCTTCCCAAACAGGTTGTTACAGTCGAACGGCATATCCAACACTCTGGTCTGGACGTCCTGGCGAAAGTCCGTAGCCCTGAGCCATCGTCGTCGTCGAAGGCAAACCCCGTTGCCCAGCAGGCGAAATCCGGTATCGGCAATGTCCATTGCCACCGTAATGGCGTGATCCGACGCCACTTCACCTTCCTGCAGAATCTGTAGGGCCTCCGCCCTCTTGTCGTCCAGTAGGAAGTCTAGCAGGGAAGCTATTTTGAACCAGAGCTCCCTGTCGTAACGGGCCATAATCGCTAAGGCATTGGCCGCCTTAATCGTTGTCGCCGCCGACGAGATGACTTGTCATCCCATAGAGTCCAACTTCTTGCCCTCGCTGTCCGGCGGGGAGGTGGAAGTTGAAGCCGCCGCACCCGCCGCTTTCTTCTTGGCTGCTGCCGAGACGACCAAATTCGGCGTAGGCTGGGCCCTGAGGCACAAGGGAGCGGCGTCGGGGACCCGGTACTTCTTCTCATACCTGTCCCTCTTGGCGGGTGTCGTGGAAGGGTTCTTCAGGATAGCCAGCCCTTCGTCCCAGATGTCGTCGAGCAACAGTACAGCGAGGACCGTCTTTCTCCTGGCCTCCCGTCGTTGGTAAAGAAAGCCTTCTTTTTTCTGTTCCTCAGGGCAGAGCAGGAAGAGCTCGGATGCCCTGGCTATCATGGCGTGGAAAGAACCAATTTCGTCGGGCGGAGAGGCCCAAGGGGGGGTGATGAAGGAATGTCCATTGTATCATCGCCACCGTTCTCGTCCGTCCCCGTCGCTGTATCCGTTGCCGTATCATCCCGAGGGTCTGGCGAGGGGGATGAGGGCTCCACAGGCCTTGTGGGCACGAAGGGCGGTGCGGGGTGGACTCTCCTCTGCTTGTTCGGAGGGCTTCCCGATAGTCCAGGTTCTGGATCCTCCGTCGGGGTCCGTGGTAACCTCATCCTTATCTGAGTACATTAGGATTGGATCGCCAACAAAATGGCCGCCGAGCTATACTGGGGATCGGGCAATGGCTGCAACGGGTGGGATGGCTGCTCCACTGGGCCCTTGTCATCGCTATCTTCGATCACATCAGCAGGATCCTTCCCCTGGGTTCGAACCTTCTCGAACATCTCTTTGAGGCCTTCGAACATCACTTTAAGGCTTTTCACGGTTTCCACCAGATCCTCCTCGGAGGCTGAATCCGAGTCCGTAATGGCCACCACCCCCCCTCTTTTTCCACCGGGGTCTTCACAGGGATCTTAACGATGGGCTGGAAAGAGGATTCCCTCCGCTGTGGCAGGGAAACTCTGGGCCCCGAGGCCGCCTCCACTGGCGTAGTCTTCATTTCGCCAGGGCCGCTGCGACAACCTCGATAGAGGCCTTTGCCGGGTGGATCAAGGCCCTCACCACCTTAGGTGCGCCCTGGGCCTTCGCTTTGGGGGGAGGGTCATCGCCCCGCTCCCCCTCGGCTCCATTTGAGATCGACCGGGGTCTCTCCAGAAGCTTACCGGGATGTCACGCCCTGCTTGGCAGCCGAAGAGCCCGACCTTTCCGGGCTCCAGGTGCCCGCGGACTCGCGGTGCATGGCCTTTTGTTTGGCCCCTGTCGCCGCGGCGCCCTCACAGGATTTAGAAGACCGCTCAGACTTTTTCTTCGCCTTCTCACCTGCTGTGCCCTTCTCCAACCAGGCGGCGAGGCGGGAATGACGATCTTGCTTGGTCCGTTCCGATAGGTTCTTGCAGAACGCACAGTCCTTTCCCACATGCGTCTTGTCCTCATGAAGGCAGTTGAGACATCTCGAATGCTCGTCCTCCTTGAAAACATTTTGCAATCCACATCCCCGGCATCTCCTGAACAGCTTGGATCCGGGAGTCGAGCTTCCATTGTCCTGGGCCATGTCCGTTGAGGTAGGCCTCAGGTCTTCTGGAACCTCCAAGAAGCGTAACTCGACGAAAACCTCACCCTTGAGGGGCGTAGAAGAATTCTAAAACAGGTCCCCGTTATCGGAAGTAGAAACAGTGGAGCTTGAGGCTCGATTAAACCGAAAAAAATGAGAAAATCTCCTGAAAAAGTGTGAAAAACACAGTAAAAGCTCGAGAGCTAAAGCACGAGGACTCCCAACACTTGAACGTGAGGAAAAATCTGAGGATGGCTGCCAGGGGAGGGGCTTAGGGAGAGGGCAGTCATTGGCTGGGGGCAGTATGACCCAGAGATCAGTGATTGGTTACTACTAAGAAAGACAGATCAGAAACAAAACTGATACTGATTTTTTCTTTACCGAGGATTCCCGGCCTGACGACAGGGAATATTCATGAGCATGTGAATCCATGCCAGACCCCATGCTGGAGAAATATATTTTAATAGTGACTGTGTTTGAACTTGCTTGCCATATTAGTGTTAGTGTATATTTGTCACGATGCCCGCTCCCGGGGAGCCGTTTCAAGCCCTGCGTCCCCGAAAGCGGACATCCAGTCCCCAAGGAAGGACCCAGCAACCCCATATAAGGGCCCTTTGGACAGTGTCCTGGCGCCTATGGCGCCAGGCTCATAAAAGACATCAGTCCTGGCGCCATAGGCGCCAGGCTCATTATGGTAGTGCTTGGGTGCACTTACCTGATGCAGACCATGCTGCAGGATCCCGGCCTCCTTGAGGCCTGAAAGGAACTACTTTACCTGTGGGACTAATTTACCATCCGGGCGTGGTCGGGGAAGGATACATACCTGATTGGAGGAAGGATACATACCTGGAACTTCTTCCAAGGCTATTTAAACCCCACCCGAACAGCCACACGTGCTTTGCGTTGTTCTGCATCTAGCAGCTGGACGCTCACTGTGTCTTCTCCTGCATCCTGCCTTCTGCCACGCCTGCCAGCATCCTGGATCACCTGCAAAGGAAGAGAAGAAGAGAACAGAAGAAGGAAAAGTCCTTACCTAATAAATCCGCATACCGGAGACATCTCGCCGACAATCCTGAAAAGGAAGACTTTAATTTAAAAGCTCATTGCGTCGATCGCTGCAGCGCCGCATTCCACTCACCTTTACAGGGCGCCTCCATGTTCAGCAGCGATCATCCGGATTCGCAGTCACGCCCCAGCGCCTAGGGAGAAAAAGACCAGAACAAAAGGTGAGAGAGAGAAGGGAATAAGGAAAGCTAAATCTCCATGTTAAGACTTACCTGTTGATTCATTCCCTCTTCATTTCGGGTCCGCGCCGCATCCTGGCATTTCCGGACCCCGGCCCCTATGGGGAAAAAGACATCAGCGTTAATGAGCGAATGAAAAGACATTACCAAAAAATGCTCATTAAAGACTTACCTGATTTCTACAAGGATTTCACCTCTCATCTCGGGTCGGTGCCTGTTCCCCGGCATTCCGTACCCCGGCCCCTATGGGGAAAAAGACACTAGCATTAGTATATTAATGCATGGACACAAGGGGAACCTCTTATCAAAAAAAACTTACCTGGAAGCCAAGCAAGTTTGGTTCTCACCAATCCGAAAATCCAGTGAAGTAACTGGATACCAACGTACCCCTGCATTAGAAGCAGGATGGAGAGCTCGTCCTTCCAGACCCTAAGGTGAGACGCTGCAAGAAATCACAGAAGGGTTTCGAGGAGGGTGAGAGGGGAAAGTGGGAGGCCGATTGCATTACCCCGCAAACAGTTAATCCCCTATTTTCGCCCACAGAAGGATACTTCTGCGAGCCAGACAAGCCAGA
Organism: Ambystoma mexicanum; assembly: GCF_040938575.1. Lineage (NCBI taxonomy): Eukaryota > Metazoa > Chordata > Amphibia > Caudata > Ambystomatidae > Ambystoma > Ambystoma mexicanum. The sequence continues at coordinate 120,707,507 of NC_090923.1, forward strand.
TTTGGGGGCCCGGTCCAGTCCGTCTTCCGAACCCTGCGCATCACCTTAGAAGAGGTCACAGCAGCACGAACCAGGCCAGCGCCTCCGTGGGAGTCAGGTGAGCGTAACAATATTACAAAGTGTGTTTTTAAATAAATAATTATATACTTTTATACCCAAGCTCTGGTCAGTGTTTGCTTGTGCTACTGTATTTTGGTACCTATCTTGTATACTCTATATACTGTCTAACTCTTCTTGAGAGAAGTCCGGCTGCTCAGCCACAGCTACCAGGTAAATCTGGGTGGTACAGACTGCTACCAATTGGGTTTACTGCCAACACCTGTAGTCCTAAGCCTTTTGCAGTGGTCCCTAAGGGAACTGCACAGGTTTCTGCCTAACACCAATGTGCTAAAGGCTCTTCAAGAGATTCAGGTAGAATTGGCTCATGCTCGACAAGAATTTACCACGTTAAAAGCACAGAGTCTAGTAGCTCAAAGTACTCCATTAGAGGGGACTAGTGTAAATCCAGATATGGAAGCTTCTATGAGTCGAAATTCCACCGTAATTGTGCAACCTCCCAGTAGTGTACCATTGGCAGCTCCCGAACGGTTCTGGGGGGATCCCAGGAAATATATGATGTTTCTCACTCAATGTCGACTCCATTTCCTATGTAAACGTACAGCGTTTGAGACGATTCAGGCAAGAACAGCATTCGTTATCTCTTATTTGACTGGAGATTCGGCGGCCTGGACTATGCCACTGGTTCAAAAAGATGACCCCTTGTTATATAATTGGGATGGTTTTCTGATGGGAATTTGGCAGACTGTTTGATAGGCGGGAGGTGTCACTAGCACAAGATAAAGAATTATTAGGATTAAGACAGGGATCACGTGATCTGGTAACATACGTGACACAGTTCAATAGGTTGGTGATTGAGACAGATTAGCCAGTGGCAAAACAAACAGTGCTCTTTTACCAGGGGCTACGGGAGGAATTGAAAGATGCCATTGCCCAGGTAGAGCCGCAAACCTGGTAACTGTACGGCCACGATAGATCTTGCCTTAACATCAGATCATCGAATGAGTGAGAGGAAAGGAGACAAGAAAAGACCGGACCCAGTACCTTTTGTAAGATTAGACAGGAGTCGAGGTGGCAGGGCCGGTGAGGTGGAAAAAATGCAGATTGAGAGTATAAGAGGGCCATTGACTGCGGCAGAAAAAGAACAACGTAAGAGTAACAACTTGTGTCTATATTGTGGACAGTCAGGTCATTTTATGTGCACATGCACTAATACTCCTCAAAAAAGTGTTGGGGGTAAGAAGGAAGTGGGAAAAGACATGGGCCGGACTCAGAGGGAACAGAGGTGACAGGTCCAAAAGTTGCAAGGTTCCCGAGATGGGTGGCAAATACGGTGGGGAATAAGACCTTGCATTTGTACATTTTGGTTACGCTATGTTTCGCGATGACTAGGCAGGTGGTTCTAGCTATGGTGGATTCAGGAGCTACGGGCAATTTCATTGATATTACCATGGCAGAACAGTTGGGATTGCCGCTACAGGACAAACAGCGAGTGGAAGGAGTTCAGTCAGTCGATGGGTCTCCCTTAGTTTCGGGTCCTATTCGAAAACAAACTACGGCTTTGCGCATGATATGTGACTTCGGTCATAGTGAGGAGATTACCTTTGATTTGATAGCAGCACCGCAGTTTGGTTTGATTTTGGGTATGTCTTGGTTGGTACAACATAATCCAAGGATTGATTTGAAAAAACAAACAGTTTGGTTTGTGAGCAAAGGTGTCAGTCACACATGGTGCCGGATTTGGGTCCCGCAGGTTCTTTGGCGGACCAGAGGCATGTAGGGCAGGTGGTGGGAGCAACAGGTTCAGAGATTCCGCTACAGTACAGGGATTTTGGTACAGTCTTTGAAAAGGGTGGGGCAGAAAGGTTACCTCCCCACCGACCCTATGATTGTGTAATTGAATTGGAGGCTGGGGCCAAGTTGCCTTGCAGTCGAATCTACGCACTCACGGAAAAGGAAAATCAATATTTGAGGGAGTATTTGGATGACATGCTGGAAAAAGGATTTATTAGGCATTCCACATCCCCTGTCTCTTCACTTTTATTTTTTGTTCCTAAGAAGGAAGGGACCTTACGGACATGTATTGATTATAGGACATTAAACAAGGTAACTGTAAAAAATAGATTTCCATTGCTATTAATTTCTGTTCTGTTAAATCAGGTGAAATCAGCACAGATCTATACTAAGTTGGACCTAAGGGGAGCATATCATTTGATAAGAGTACAAGAGGGGGATGAGTGGAAGACTGCTTTTCGGACTAAGTTTGGTTTGTTTGAGTATCTGGTCATGCCTTTTGGATTATGTAATGTGCCAGCAGCTTTTCAGTTTTTTATGCAAGAGGTTTTGAGAGAATTCATTGGTGTTTTTGTGATTGTCTATATATATAGACGACATTTTGATTTATTCAGCATCTCAGGAGCAACATGTAAAACATGTAAGAGTGGTGTCAAAACGGTTACAGGAGTACCAATTGTGTGTGAAATTGGAGAAGTGTGCTTTCCACACTGTTCAGGTTGAATTTGTAGGATTTATACTGACTCCTGCAGGCATTTTAATGGACCCAAGGAAGGTACAGGCAGTTACAGAGTGGCCTTCGCCTCAGTGCATAAAGGATATACAATCCTTTTTAGGATTTGCTAACTTCTACAGGCGTTTCATTAGCAATTTCTCGAAAATAGTAACACCTATCACCCAGTTACTCAGAAAAGCAGTGAGATTTACGTGGAGTCAAGAAGCAGAGCGAGCTTTTCAGGAATTAAAAGGGGCGTTCACTACCGCCACAGTGTTGAAACATCCAGACACGGCAAGAGCATTCCAAGTAGAGACGGATGCTAGCAACGTGGCGATAGGGGCCATCTTATCGCAGAAGGAAGATGAAGGAGTATGGCATCCGGTAGCATTCTACTCCCGGAAATTATCTAGCTGTGAGCAGAATTACTTCATCACTGACAAGTGTTTTTTGCGATCAGACAGAGGAGCACGACTTTACCAGGTCAATCACTGGAGTCGATGCTGGTCACCTGCAGGAGTCGTCCTCAGGTTATCAGAGGGGCTCCTCTTTTTTTGTAGAAGTCTTTGTTCCAACGATAATCTCTCGAATAGCTGTAGGTGTGCCACTTGCATCCAAGATTCAGGATTGAAGCTAATCCAAGCCCACCAATGGTAATGATCTGCAACATTCAAATAGCCCAGAGTTGTCCAATCCTGGACAATCACTGGTCATCAAATCCGACAGGCACCAGAGGAAGTGGGCTGGGACCAGACAGTCCCAGCCCCCTCCGGAGACTCACACACACAAGACTCACTTGCCTGGCAATGCACCAGCTTTCACTGGGAAAGGGGTTACCATGTATGGCATTTCCTGACCTGGGAAGGCAGGAAGAAGGCCAAAGGACAAGATGGCCAAAAAACAAGCAAAATTCTCGTGGCACACCCATTTTAAGGTTCTGGCCATCTTTAGTAGCCATTGGCAGTAAATGCAAAAGTGCTAGCGAAAAATATCACAAAACTGTCAAAATCACACCCCAGCCACCAGTTTGTCTTGGGAACATCAGTAACCAAAAAAGCCATTAGGTAAAAAGTTACAAGCATACAAAGTATCCTAACTGCACTTCACTGTAAAATGATGTGTGCAATTGTAAAAATATAAGATTCCCAAAAGAGAGAAAAAGAATTGTCTCATTATGAGCTGGCCGGTGCGGTATTAGCGTGGGGTATTAACGTATACCGGCACGTTGCCGGTGCAGTGGCAAACTGACCTCCAGCCAAGAGCTGGAGGTCATTCCAGCACCTTACTGGCATAAATCGCTGGTAATAATACCGGCACTGGTGTTACCAGTGCCAGTAATACCAGCAATGGGACTCCATGGAATGGGGATTTACTCTGGCTTCCGGCCCTTGTAATCTGGCGGTAACTATGTCGGGTCAAGTGGCAGTAATCGTAATTCAGTTTGCAGGAATCCTGGCAGATTTACCGGCAAATTTATAATGAGCCCCAAAGTCTCTCACTACTGACAGTCTTAGGAACAAGTCAGTTTCCCCATAATAATGATCAAAACAGGCAAGGGGAGTAAAGCAAAAACTTTACTGATCTTCACAAATCAGGATAGGGTTGGAAAATAAGCAAAAAGACTGGGGGTCAAATAGGAACCTATGGAGGGAAAGGAGTAAAAAGAAAATGTTTCCTAACACTGTCTAACAAAGAGCTTGGTATGAAGATGTTATGTCATTTACCCGGGTTTCATTCCTGGATACAATGCTACATTGTTTACAAATCCCATAGATTTCCTTACCAAACCAATAGGATGATTTTAACAGTCACTGATCAGGTATGAAGAATGTTACAGTAGTCAAGGTTGTATGGCATTATTCCGTCCAGTAGTTTGGGATATCTATTCCACAGTTGCCCCCTTCTCCCAAATATATTAGCTATATCTTCCATGGTACTTTGCAGCAAAGAGGCTGACAAGCTTTTTAAGAAATGAAAAAGCATGAATTATTTTCCCAAAATACTATTGATAATAACTTTTGACTTGCTGAATGGATTTTGATGAAACCTTTAACGCGAAGAGTTTGTCATGGGCCCTCCTCCAAAACGGCAATGTTTGGAAACAAAATGTTGTAAAATGAAGTTTATTTCGAAAACAAAACACCACCGTTTCACAGTTTTCAGCCAATTCATTATCCCGTAGAGAAGATGTGCAGTTTCTTATCAGCTGTAACACGAAAACCACTGCGCAGATTTGGATCAAATAAGAAGCAACTTGGACACAAAACGGTGCCCCTGCTCCATCAAACCTTTATATAAATGAAGGCCGTGCTCACTGGCCAGTGGGCCTGAAAGACATTTATAGTGGTGTGTCGACAAGGAATGAAGAGACTGACCAAGTGGTGCCATAGAGGTTGCTACAGATCTTTATTAAATGATAAACCAAACCTATCAATCCCTAACTCTAAGGGGATTTCCCTAACTAAACTAAATAAACGTGGTTCTCATCAGGAAGTCTGTGTGAGTCAAAAAAAAAAAGTCCCGGTCTCAAAGGCTCCTACTGTATCCCTGTCACTACAACAAAATACCATAAGTCCAGCTACTGTTTGTAATACCGAGAACGACTCCCATCTCCTGGATGTAAAGCGCCATTCAGGCAGGGACGTCATTTCACAGGAAGTGATGTCATTTGATCCCACCCCGAAGTGATATCGCAGGATGCGATGGAACGCGACCTTTCACCCGTTGACAAAACAGGAAGTGCGATCGCATAGCATTGTACACTACAAAAAATATGGTTACGATATCACTATAATGTGATGTACATTTCATACAAGAATGGATCGCCATATGTATCGTTAAGATCAGTGTGTATAGGCCCATATTACCAAATTACTGTGAATGCAAGCACCATGACCAAATGATGATGTGTTGTTATATAGCACTTACGCTTAAGCGCTTTATATAGAAAAAATATACACTCAATATCACCCAACCTGTGTTGGTACTCATGTATCGACCTCAGAAGGATGAAAGGCTGATTTGAGGCGTTTAAGAACAGACTAAATCAGTGACTCACCCCCTGAAGTGTGCCTGAAATAAACCTTTAATGAGTATCAATTATTGTATAGAATTCCAGAAAGACACTTTATTTGGTATTCCTAATCTTTCTTATTTAGGGTCAGTGCTGAAAGTGTTAGACTTGTGTCACTCCTTTTCTTCTTTTTTAAGGGGCTTTAACAAGAAAGCCAGCCACTCCAAAACTAAAGAGCCACATGGTGCTGGCCACAGCCCACGAGCTTGCATTACAAAAAAAAAAAAGTTTAAAAAAAACAAAGTTTTAAAAAAACAATCTTTTTTTGTCTTTTTTTTGGTCTAGAGGTCGCAAGGGAGACCTCAGAGGTCGCAGTTGCGACCTCTGGCGACCCCCAAATGACGTCCCTGCTTTCAGGTAGTTTGTAACAAAAGTTCTGGGTTCTCTGTAACCCAACAGAAAATAAACAGTCACATTAAGTTCTCGTGTGGCTAGGAGAAGGACTCCCTTCTCCTAGCTGGTTCCCCAAAGTCTTTCACAGTTTTAAATAAGGTTTGTAGCTCCCTTAGGGGTGTGCGTTTCACAGTCTCTAGGTTTTGTACAAATATTGATCTGCACACAGTGGGACGATGAATCTGTTCCTGGAGTCCTCTCTACTTTCCATAACCACACTTTTGTGAAACTGACCTGGGAACTGCATCACAAAATGGTTTACAGTTTTCTCTACTTCTATACTTCTACTTCTCAGTCTTGAAACTTCCCAGCCCCCTTTTGTGTTCCTGTTACCTTCTCGTGAGAATCTCCTCACCGGTTTCGCGGGTCCACACACGTTAGTACAACTTCTCCCTTTAGTAGTTCTCTGCGTCTCGTCTCTATCCATGTCGAGTTACTGTGGACCGCCTCAGCATAACTGTCAGACCAGTTAGTCTTGCCATGACAGGTTACGCCTCCTCCACAGTCTCTTGATCTCTTCCTGGCTGTGCTGTAGGCTACGGTAGGCGATAACGGTCTACCCGCTACAAGTCGTGCCACCACCTCTCAGTCTGTGCAAGTCTATCACGCCGGTTCCCAACCGACTCGCAAGACACTTCTCAGGCGTCCCGCTATTTCTCTTCTCAGCCTTGGAGACAAGCCTCACTGCTGTCTTTCGAATCCCTGTACCAGTTCTGCAGGCTTCATTGTGGCTTCCTCAGCTTGCCAGAACCACACAGGCCGTTGCAGGACGGGTCAGTGGATGACGAAGAATACAGTCCGACTTTGCTGTTCAGTTTAAAAAGCATGGACGGCCCAGCATAACATCCTTCCAGTTGACATCAGCTGCTCCAGCCTTTTTCCTGCTCAAATGTAGCATTTTTGAGCGCTTCTTCATTTCAGTACTTTTGTCATCAAATGGGTTCAATATTTCACAATAACACCTAGTTTTTGGAGGTGATCTTATGTTGATATTTGCCTACGTGCCAGAATTTCACTGGGGTTGTGCCTCGAAATTGCATCTTTTTCCCCAGAAAAAGAGTCCCTTCCGATGCGATCCTCCCACATGTTACCACCATGAAGTGGACTATTGGTTAGCGACCTCACTTCTCTAGCCTCATGGGAAGGGATTCTCCCCTCGGGAGGAGTGACACAACAGAAAAACAAGTTACTTACCCATGGTAACGTTCTTTCGACTGTATGTTCCTCCCACGTATTCCTCATCTTTCACACTTGATCAGCTTCATCTGCTTCAGAAAAAATGTTCAACAGAAGGCGCTGTGCATTGATGGCGGCAAGTCGATGTCCCTCGAAGACCTCAGTCGAAGATAATGTCATCGAAGGCATATATAGCACGTGCAGGGTCTGTTGGGCTCAGTTCTGGGTTTTTTCCCCTTTTGCAGCAGAGATACCCGTAAACACGCGAGTGACCGTAATCAGCCTTGATGGAACGGAAGCTGTACTAACACGGGAAATTCTACTGAGGGGCAGGATAGGAGGGTGATGAGGAATGCGTGGGAGCAACATCCAGTCGAAAGAACGTTACCATGGGTAAATAACAAGTTCTTCGAATGGATTGTGACCTGAAACGTAGTCCTCATCTTTGACAGACTCCCAAAGCAGTATTTGGTGTGGAGGAGGGAGCATAATTATAATGTATTCATTTTCATGGACAGAGTGAAGGACTGCCTTGCCAAAAGTACCATCCTGACCAAGGGAAGAATCCAGGCAATAATGGTTAGTGAACGTGTGGATGGAAGACCACGTTGCCGCTTCACAAATGTTTCTAATTGGAACGTCCCATTGAAGGGCTGTAGATGTAGCCATGACCCTGGTGGAATGAGCTGTTAAACATTTAGGAGGGTCTTTTCCTGCTAGCCTGTAACATTCTGACATTGCCAGAATTATCCATCTAGATGAGGTCTGTTTGGTAACAGCCTGAGCCAGCTTGTGTCCTGTGTATCCGATGAAGAGTTGGTCATCAATTTGTAACTTGGACATTCTTGAAGTGTAAAAGCTTAGCACCTCTCCGAGGGTATAACCTATGTCGTTTTTCCTCCTCCTTACCAGGATGAGGTGGGGGATAGAAAGAAGGTAGAACCATTTTCTGACCTATATGAAAATCAGAAATGATTTTGGGAAAAAAAGAAGGTTTGACCCTTAAAACAACCATATCCTTGTGGGAGATGGTAAAGGGTAGCTTGGAAGAAAGTGCCTGAAACTCGTTCACTCTACGGGCTGATGTCAGAGCTACCAATAGGAGGATTTGTAAGGTTAATAACCTTAAGGGAAATGTGTGCAGAGGTTCAAAGTGTGCACACGTTAGGAATTTTAAAACCATATTAAGGTCCCAAACGGGAACCTGAAAAGGAGATGGAGGGAACACATTAGTGAGCCCTTTCAGAAATTGAGTCACCAGTGGTATTTTGAAATAGGAACATTCCTTTGACGAGCGCTTAAAAATGGACAGCACCACCAAGTAGCCTTTAATGGTACCAATCAGGAGTCTCAGATTAGCTAAGGACAGAAGAAAGGATAAAACATCTGGTGTTTTACCTAGAAAAGGATGTACATTCTTTTCCTTCCACTAGTTGCAGAATTTATTCCAACGTCAACGGTACAAAGACTTTGTTGCTGGCATTCTGGCTGAAAGCAACACCTTCATTACGTCATCCCAATACTTAGATCTCAGCCTTTCAGAAACCAGGCGTGAAGGATGAGAGTCTTGAGCACAGGATGGAGAACCCGACCCTCCCCTTGTGAGAGAAGGTCCTCTATTTGTTGAAGAGCATCAGAGGACAGAATGGCACGTCCAGAAGGTCCGGGTACCATGTCCCCCTGGCCCAATCTGGGGCAATTAGGATCATGTGTTTCACAAACTTTCTCAACCTCCTGATTACATGAGAAATGACGGTGACTGGAAGAAACGCGTACAGGAGTGGAAACTCCCAGTCAACGACGAACGCATTTCCTAGAGCTCCTCTTGGGGGAAATTCCCTGGCGCAATATCTTTCACACTTCCGGTTGACCTCAGTTGCGAACAGGTCTACATAAGGGGTTCCCCAAAGGGTGAAGATCTCTTGAAGGACTTCCTGAGCTAGTTCCCACTCATGGAAGACTGTGCTCTGCCTGCTCAGAGCGTCCGCCGCCATGGCTGCCAAAAGGTTTCTCCCTTCAGAATATTGGTCTTGCAGGCCCACCACAGAAGATCCTGTGGGACCTTGGTTGGAATCTGAAGTTGGTCCGACATCCTTCTTGAGAATTGGGACCATTGCGTTCCTAGAGCGCATTGAAGGGATCTCATTCTCAGGCGAGCCTCTGGCACCAGAAAAATGCAGGATGCCATGAGGCCGAGCAACCTGAGATAATCAAAGGCCATTAGACTGTGGGCATTCTGAAATGTGGTCACCATCTAAAGACGGTCTTAAGCCCTCACCTCGGGTGGCAAACTCTTTCCCAAGGATGTATTTAGCACAGCTCCGATGTACTGGAGCTTTTGGGAAGGTGTCATGTGGGTCTTCTTGTAATTGAGGGAGTAGCCCAGTCTGTGAAGACAGTGGCAGGTGGCATTGAGATGATCCAAGACTTGTTCGGGAGTATGCGCCCTGATCAGCCAATCATCCAGAAATGGGTAGACGTGAATCCCCCCTCTCCTGAGACTCGCAGCCACTACCGCCATCAATTTGGTGAAAACCCTCGGGCAGATGATCAGCTCGAATGGCAGAGCTCGAAATTGAAAATGAGAACCGCAAACTGCGAACCTCAGGTAAGTGTGACCATCTTGAACTTGTCCTTCCTGAGGAACTTGTTGAAGTATCTCATGTCCAAGATGGGCCTCAGTCCTCCATCCTTCTTGGGTATCAAAAAATATGGGGAGTACCATCCCTTGTTCCTCTCCGCTACAGGCACTGGATCTAAAGCACCTTTCTCTAGCAGGGTTCAAATTTCCTGTACAAGGTGCGGATCCGCAATCCTCAAAGAGTGGTTCCCCTGTGGATTGTTCTGAGGTCGCTTTATAAAAGGAAGGCAGTCACCGTGGGCTATGGTTTCTAGAGCCCAAACATCCAAAGTAATGTCTCGCCATTCTTACAGACACTGAGACAGTCTTCCCCCCACTGGTAAACTGTGACTCAATACCTCAGAGTGGTTTTGTGGTGGCTGATGCCGAGGCCGATGGTAAGGAGGCTGCTGCTTGAGCTGGCTTTGCACCTCTACCTCATCCACCACGAGGAAATCTTCACTGCCCTCTTTGACTGGCCATTCCTCTTGCCCTTCCAACTGAGGAGTAGTAGCCAAAAGATCTAGCCCTCCAAGGTTGCCCACTAGGACGAAAAGGCTGAGGTTGTCTAATAGCGGCACCTAAAGATTTGGCTGCCGCCCCTGCAGTCTGCAACTTCTCAAGGCTCTCGTCAGCCTTGTTGCCAAAAAGGAGAGACCCGTCAAAAGGCATGTTGAGAAGTCTAGATTGCACATCAGGTGCAAAAGATGAATTTCTCAACCACGCAAATCTGTGCATAACGGTGCTGCAAGCCATAGTTTTGCTGATGATAGCCACAGAATCCACACCTGATTGAAGAGACTCGCACATGGCCTCTTTGCCGTCTCTAATAATAGCCAAGAAGCCATCTCTTTCATCCCCTTCGGGAATGTGCTCTGTGCCATGGAAATACAATCCCTTAGAGTATACGAAAACTTTGCGAGGGCACAAGTGGAGTTGGCAGATTTTAGGGCCATGCTCCCTGCAGACAATACCTTCCTCGCCCATCCATCTATGCGTTTGTCGTTCCTATCAGGAGGGATGGTAGGGTACGCTGCTTTTTTGGAAACAGCAGTATCTGCCTGCACCACCAGACTCTCCAGAGTGGGGTGTTTTGACAGGTACTCAGGGTCACTACCTGAAGGGCTGTATTTCTTAGTCAAGTTCTTATCAACTGCCGGATTGGATTCCGGAGTCTCTCAGTTCCTAGCCACCCTTTTCGGGAATGCCATATGGAAAGGCAGAATAGGATCAGATTGTGGACCTTTGTCCAAAATGTCAGTGAGGTCGTCCTGCTCATAAGGCAATGGAGGACTACTCCAACCCATGTACTTCGACATGAGCTGCATGTCGGATGCATCTGCATGCACCCCAGCATCTGGCTTTCCAAATTCAAGTTTAGGCAAGGTATCTACCTCACTTGCTGTTTGCAAGTTGTCATACAGGTCCTTCATTCTGCACTCTTCAGAAATAAAACTCTCGGGTACATTGGGAGTACCGTACTGTAAGCCAAATGGGGCTTCATCATCCTCAGACCGCTCCTCTTCTTCAAAAATCGAAGTAAGAGATTTAAAGAAATCCTTTTTAGGTAGTGGATCATATATTTTGACTGGTTTTGCAATAATTGGCTTCAACATCATCGAAATCGCTGCTGATTTTTTGATGTTTTTTTTCAAATCGGTGTTGACCTAGGAGGGGCACTCGGCACCGACGACACAGCTGCCAAATATGGCGCAGCTGGCGTCAATGTCTGCAGCGTCGATGTCGACGTCAAGGGCTTGGTGGGAGTCGAAGGTGTCGATGACCTGGACTTTTCCTTGTGTCTCGTATGATCCTTCAATGTAACACCGGACCGAGGCCTCAATGGCTCACGATGCGGATCATGCCTTTTACCCGGACTCGAGGGCACGCTGGATTTCGGACGAGACCTTTCCTTTCCATCTTCTTTCAAAGGCTCGATAGGAGCATGGCTTTTTTGTTTCTCAAAAATCTTTAGCATTTCAGCCCTCAAGGCTTCCCACTCGGCCGGAGTGAACTTCTTAGTAGGGCAAGCAATCCTATTGGGGGAAACATCTGACAGAGCCTTCTCTTCGATTTCTTGGAGGACGAAGAAGAGTGGTGTGAGCCACTCCTCGACCTGGATTGCTTGGCCTTCTTCCTCAGAGGAGAGTCGCCTCTCGACTTGTCATGGCGGCAATCGCTCTACCCCGCCACGGTTATCGATGCGGCAGAGCCCCGGTTGCCTCCGACACACTGCGCAGTGTTTGATCAGCCTTAGTTCCTGGCCTTTGGTTTCTTACTTTCCAAGGCTCACAAAAGTAACGTTCTTTAGAGGTCACGGGTACTTTCCTCCTTGCGACTCTCTCTGGGCTTGCCGTCTTTCTCCTTGTATTAAACTGCCATCTTGGAACTGCTGTTTCCTTGTGTGGTTTGCCTCGCTCAGAGTGTGCTTACGTCCTCCGCCTTTTATCCGTTTGGGGAAGGGTGATGGAAGTCAGGTGTGTGTAATAATTCGTAATTGCCTGACCTTGCCTGTCCATGGTGTTGGGACATGTCAGGTATCCAGCTCTGGTGTTAATCTGTTTTTGCTCACAGTGAGCTGTCTGTGCGAAAGTGTCGGGAAAGGGGTGGCTGAGTGCCTAAATATCCTACCTGGTAGGATGGGGAAAAGGCGTTACAGGGAAGGGGATACCGCATCTCACCATTCAGTGTCACACTCCCACTCCCCGAAGACCCCTCATCCAGGTGATCCTTCTGCACTGGTCCACTCCCAGGAACTGGATCCAAAAGCGATGGCCGTGTCCTGGCCACCTGGATGACAGATCCCCGGGACCTTCTGGTTTCTCACACCACAATTAGTAGCCAAACGCAGTAAAACGTGGCAACGCTAAAATAAAATACAGAAATAATAGTTAAAAGTAACTGCTGCCACCAGCTCTTCTTTAGGCACGTTTGAGATAATCAAAACATCCCTTTGAGTGTAGTCTAGGATCATACAAAAGAAACCCCATTGCACTGCATTGGAAGATGCATTGGACAATGTTAAAAAGCTACCCAAACCAATAACAAAAATAAAAGACGAAGAGATACATAGTTTCCCATTACTGACCATCTGAAGGACTAGTGTGTTTCCCCATAACATATGATTAAAAGGCCAGTGGAGTGAAGCTGAAGGCTTCTTTTCACTGCAACAAGACAGGTCAAAGAGCAAAAACAAAATCCAAAAGTTTGGTGGTCCATAAAATATGGAGGAAATGTTTTTCCACGAGAACACATTCCTAACAGTGACCAAAAGGTCCTGTGCACCTAGTCTGCTCTAGTACGCTACCTTCAGGACTTACAACACCAGTGATTCGAAAATATTGTCAGGATGGAGTTACCTTTTACCAGCACCCGAAAATGGAAGCTTGTTCACTGCCTTTCCAGCTGCCATCCAAAAGCGAAACCATCACTTCCTATTTGGCAGTTCACTATGTGGAATTTGCACCCACTGTGACACCATCCTAATTTCCAGGGCTATCAGGTGCCGATTCCTCCACTGCAAAATGCTAAGCCAGCACCCAGACCTATCAGCCCCCCAGACACCACATCAGTGCCCAGAAATACAATAGTTTGTTTGTATTTTATCTCAAAAGAAGGACTTGCTTACCTGTGTACAGATACTGCAAAATTGATCCAAAGGCAGCAGGGTTAATCTGCAATCAACCATAAAGAGGTGAATTGTACAATGAAACTGTTAGGCAGGGAATAACTTGAATCATTCAGGTTGATAAAGCACAACTACTGTATCTCTAATGTCTACTGTAAATATTGTGGCTAGAATGATACTAGTTGGTTCACACATCTGAAATGAACGTATTTTGAAGATTTTTGAAAAAATAGAGCTAAACCATTTAAAAAATAAAATCATCACCCTTTTGGTAAAGCTGTTTTATTTTACCTGACTGATAAAAAAACAAAAACTAAACTAAATAAACATAAGCAATGTGTGGTGTGTCTGTCAAGCATCGACAGTGGCTGTTGCCTGACAATATTGGCTAGCCTTGAGCGAAAACAATGCCAACTTTCGAAAAACATCATCTGAACATTACATTTAAAAATAAAAATCTTGGAACAAAACTGGAGTAACAAAAGGAGAAGCAGGGAAAGTACAGGCAATACAATGTTAGTGGAGAAAGAATAATAAAGAAGTTGAGGAAGGAAGAAAAAATCTAAGAAATTGCTTACAAGCGGTTACTTTAAGACTAAGATAAAAGGGAACACAGCAGAACTCCAAATTTAGATAAAGATGGCAATGGGGCAGAAATACAAGGCTTAGGAAAAGGCCAATTCACGTATTTCTTAATAAAATTGCTGATTCTCCCTTTTCCCGGAATTATGCCTCATTACATACCATCTGAGCTGTTGTACAAGGCTACCTGTTCGTTAAGTAAAAAATTAAGGAAAGAATAAGATTGCAACCCAAAAATACATGTCATGCCCATTGACATTCTCTGCATATGGGATACATTACTCACCGTAATCATATTTCTGATGCTTGTACCTGCTTAGATTCACATGCTGTGCATAGGCCGACATCTAGTGGAAGCTGCAGAGTATTACAGTTTGTTTTTCGAAACTCGAAAATGGGCGTTGACCTAGGGCGTGCCAGTAATACTATCACTAGTGTGGCGTCCACTGTACCCATGATCCCTCACGCGTGTAAGACCCTCAGATTGTATTTTCTCTGACATGAGGTAGCATGACGAGTAGCGTGAGTACAGAGTATCCAAGCAGATAAGACTACAAGAATCCATGCGCCTTCTCTCAGTGGGGAGGAAGGGCGGGCGCATGTGAATCTAAGCAGATAAATGCATCAGAAATACGATTACGTTGAGTAATGTATCCCTTCTGAGGCTTGTGGAATCTGCTTAGAGGGTCATGAGCAAATAAATGTCTTAGAACCACTTGTCCCACTTGAGTATCTGTCTTGGAATGAGTGTCAATGCAGTAGTGCTGAGTAAAGGTGTGAATAGAGCTCCATGTAGCTGCTTTGCAAATGGTGTCAAGGGGTACATTTGCAATGAAAGCCACAGTGGCCCCAGTACCTCTTGTAGAGTGGGCCCTTGGCGTAAAAGGCAGAGTGTTATCTGAAAGGGAGTAACACAGCTGGATACATTTGACTATCCATTTCGAGATGGCACCTTTAGAGACGCAATCTCCTTCTCTGCCTGTAGCTACGGAGACGAACAGTTGCTCTGTCTTCGTTAGCGGTCTGGTCTTGTCTACGTAGTAGAGGACCGCTCTTCGCACATCTAGTGTGTGTAGTTTCACCTCAGCAGAGCTTTTGGGTTCTTGGAAGAAGGCCGGTAGCTCAATGGACTGGTTAACATGGAATTTTCAAATAAACTTAGGTGAGAACCTAGGGTGAGTTCGTAGAACCAGTTTATCCTTATGAACAGTAAAGAAAGAATCCTGCACTGACAGAGCCTGAATTTCACTGACCCTTCTTATGGATGTAATGGCTACTAAGAAGGCAGTTTTATAGGTCAGGTGATTGAGACTAGCTTTATGCATGGGTTCAAAGGGGGATCCATGAGTTTAGCAAGCACCACATCCTGGTGGCGGGTTCGAAATTGGAGGGTGGAGTCCCTTTACCCCTTCCATAAAGGCTTTAACCACTAGTACTTTCCACCACGCACCTTGTTATGGGAGGTGGTGTAGGCTGACAGCGCCACCAGGTGTACCTTGAGTGAATTAAATACCAACCCTGCGTCCAGCAAGTGGAGCATGTAGGTGACAATATTGGAAGGAGTGCAATCAACCGGGTTGATTTGTTTATTCTGGCACCAAATAACAAATCTCTTCCATTTATCAAAGTAATAGTGTCTTGTGTTTGGTTTTCTTGATTCTTTTAGGATATCCATACATCTCTGTGGTAGATTGAGATGGCCAAACTCTATGACTTCAGGAGCCATGCTGCCAAGTTCATCGAGCTGGGTTGAGGATGCACTGTTTGTCCTTCGTACTGGGATAGTAGGTTGTGCCAGCACGGGAGTCTGATGGGTTCGCACACTGCCAGTTTGCGCAAGTGCAGGAACCATGGTTGTCTCGCCCACGTGGGAGCAACTAGGATGAGTGTCATTGATTCCCTGTGCATCTTGTTGACCACCTTCCTCATCAGAGGGGTTGGTGGAAAAGTATAGGCAAACATCCCTGACCAATTCATCCATAGTGCGTTCCCCATGGAGTCTGGCTGTGGGAACCTGGATGCGAATCCTGGACATTGTTTGTTTTCGCTTGTGGCGAAAAGGTCTATAGTGGGGAAACCCCACTGTGAGAAGAGGTCTTCTACGACTTCTTTGTGTAGACACCATTCGTGCTCATCCAGGAGGGGTTCTCTGCTCAAAGCGTCTGTTAGTGAATTGAGATCCCCTGGAACATGTTGAGATGGAACAACATTGCTGTCGTGCTGTCCGTTAGGATCTGGACTGACAGGTTCGACAGGTGGGGTTCGAACACTCGAAGCGCTCTGAAGACTGCCAGAAGCTCTAGCAGATTGATGTGATTCTTGGCCACTGTGCGAGACCAGAGGCCCTGCGCTGTGTGGTGAAGGACGTGTGTTCCCCATCCTGAGAGGGACCCGTCTGTAGTGACTACAGCTTGTATTTCTGGATCGTAAAAGGGTTTCCCCTTTGAAAGATTCTCCCTTGTCCACCAGCGAAGACTCTGTACGAGTGTTGGCGAAACGACCACTAGATCGTCCCACTGACCACTTGCATGAGACCACTGTTTAAAGAATTTACAAATTTACAAAAACCGACAAAGGAGTACCACTGTTTCGCCAACCATTCCTGCATGGGTCGCATGCGCAGGCACGCGTGGGGAACCAGGTAAATACATGACGTCATCATGCCTAGCATTTGCGGACCCTTACCTGACGACCGGACTGATATTGAGGAATTTGCAGTAGTAGATTCCGAATTCTTTCCTCTGATGGAAAGGCCAACCCCTCTTGAGTGTTTAGGACAGCTCCTAGGAACTGTTTGGAGGTGTTTGGCACCAGGCTTGATATTTTCTCTTTGATTGAGAAACCCAATTCGAAGAGGAGGCCGATCGTTCTTTTGATATTGGATCTGCAAATTACCCCGTGATGAGCCAGTCGTCCAGGTAAGGGTACATGGGATTGCCTCCCTGCGTAGGTGCGCCGCCACCACCGCCAGTACCTTGGTGAATACTCTTGGAGCTGAGGCTATACCGAAGGGCAGCACTTTGAACTGGTAGTGCTGACTGTCCACCTTGAAGCGCAAGAATCTTCTGTGCGCTGTGAACATGGAAGTATGAAAATAGGCATCTTTCATGTCCAATGTTGCCATGTAATCTCTTTTTAGGAGAAGGATTACCTCTTGGAGTGCAGGCATGCAAAACTTTTGGGGCTTGACATATTTGTTTGCAGGGCGTAAGTCTAATACTGGGTGCATTGTTAGATCTTTTTTTGGCACAAGGAAGTAAGATGAATAAATACCCTTGTTTTCCTTGGTTGCCCGGGACGATTTCTATCTCGTCCTTTGCGAGAAAATTGACGATCTCCTCAAGGAGGATCTTTTGGTGGTCCAGGGAGTGTATTTTTTGTCTTGGAGGGTGGTTGCGGAGGCGCTCCAACAGTTCGATGCAGTATCCCGTGGACACTGTGGACAGCACCCATCTGTCCGTGGTGATCCATTCTCATGCTTGGGCGAAGGTGGAAATGCGCCCCCCTACTGGGGATGCATGGGAAGGGACCCTGAGCGGAGCGTTACTGTTTGCTGGAGGCGTACTGCCTCTACCTGGGCTGCCTCTCCCTCTATCATGGCCCCTCTTGTTACCTCTGGGGTATCTTTGAGTAGTTTGTTGGTTGCCACCCCACCATGTACCTTGCCCCTGTGAGTAATTCGAACCCCTCTGGGAATTTTGGCTGCGTGAGCGACGAAAATTATTATTCCCTCTTTGGTTCATGGGTTTACTTAGTTAATTGTCCCAGGGAACTTAGGGTATCGTATTCCTCTTAAGCAGTTTTGAGTGCCTCCTCTACCGCTTTGCCAAACAAGACATTCGGTTCCACCGGCATGTCGATAAGAGTAGCCTGGGTCTCGGGTTTGAACCCTGACTGTCTGAGCCAAGCGTGTCTCTTGATGACAGTGCTCTCTGCAATGAGCCGGCCTGCATTATCTGCTGTGTCAAAAGTCCCCTTTAGAATGCACCCGGACACCGATCTACCCTCCGAATCAATCTGGGCTAACTGGCCCTTTAGAGGTTCTGGTGCGGAGGCAATGAGGGCAGCTACTTGCTCCCATTGGTGACAATTATAACTTACCAGCAGAATGGTGGTATTCGCGATTCTTGCCTGGTAAGATGAAGTGGAGGCCACTTTCCTTCCTAGACCATATATCCTTTTGTTCTCCTTGTCTGGGGGAGCTTCAGATGATGCTAGAGGTGTCCCCGCTCTTTCCCTGGTGGTGGTAACTACCAATGAGTCAGGCTTAAGCTGACCCCTTATGTATAGTGGGTCGGCCCTGAATAGTTTTTCAATTCTGGGGTTGACTGCCTGGGTGAGATTAGGGGTGAGGAGGGAGGGGTCAATTCTGCGTTGGATAGACTTCAGAATTGGTATGGCTTGGGCGATGGACTTTTTGTCCCCTATGATTTCCTCTGCAAAGTCCCTCTCTTCTTGAGCCCCTTGAGTGTCTAACTGAAAGTGCTCTGCAGCTCTAGCTAAGACCTCATTCAGTAGTGGCTGACTATCCACAGGTGAGACATTTACCAGAGGATCTTTGGGAATAGGCGGGTCTAAACTATAGTCCTCTGCCTCGTCTTCCTCCTCCTCATCCTGGTCCTTCGTTGTCTCCATAATAATCGACCCCTGCTTGGTCGTCCAGTATCTGTATGTCTGGATCTTCAGCATACTGATGGTAAGGTAGAATAGAAAGTGGGTCTGAAATCAGGCCCTGAGCTGGAGTCTCATTACGAGGTCTCTTAATAGGAGGCTGAGGGTCTTTGGATCCTGAAGGAGTAGAGGTGTCAGGGGTATTCTGATAGCTCAGAAAATAATCATGGTTTTTCTCATAGGAATTAGCCAAAGAAGACATTCTTGTCATCACCCTGTCCCTGGAACTGGGGATGAACACTCTTGCTGAGGTTCCTCTTCTATTCCCATATCCTGTGGAGTGGGAGGGAGAACTTTAGGTCTAGTGACAGGGTCAGGGGTCTTAGATTTATCTTTATTTGAAGATAAATGCTTGTCCTTCTGGACCTGTGGTACAGATGTTTTCTCTGATGACTTTTTCTGCTGTTTGTCCCCTTTACCATGAGTAGAGGAACGTTTCCCTGATTGTTTGGCCTTCTCTGGATCGTTCGACGCCTGGTGCCGAAATTCAGGGGGTTGGGAAGGTCCTGTAGCTTTAGAGGGCGTGTGTCAAGACTCAGAGGCAGACATGGAAAAGGCTGCCGGAGCCGACTTTAAGCGTGCTGCTTGGGGATAGAGGTCGGTTTCGTCTTCTAACGACCACACATATCTGGAACTTTGGGGAGCAAGGTACCCTTGGCAATCGTGGACGGTTGCCGTGTGTCGTGAGGCGATCTCGACCTGGAACGCCCAGAGGACACTGTTTCTGTGGACCATTCTCTTTGAGCCTCTTTCTTCCGATCACTCGACACGCGTGTCGGATCTCGGCTGGGGTTAGTGTGCTTAGGTTCAGTAGTGTGGGTATCGCTCATGTCGCCGGGGGTGGTCCCCATAACTGCCCCGCCGGACAATCCTCTGAGGCCGGGGACTCGCGCTTGGGTGTCTATTGACGCCCCTGTGCCCTCGCCGTCCGATATGACGGCATTGCTGCTATCACTGAAGGAACTCACCGCCTCCATGGCCTCGAGCTGCCTGCCGTAGTGGGCCCAGCGTTTAGTGGAGCGGTCCTTTAGTGTTTTAGCTTTAAAGAGCTTACACGCTCTGCAATTAGCTTTGGGGTGATCCCTAAGCAGACAGAGATTACAAGTGGTATGCCTATCTACCCAAGGGAACCTACGGTTGCACTTGGGGCAGAATTTAAATGGAGTACTCTCCATATGTTACTCTATGGCAGCGGGTAAGTGTATGTAGGAAATAAACGAGTGCGAGTATGTTCACCCTCACTCTCCCGGGCCGAGGCCAGAGGCCTTCCGAGGCCCAAAGTCTGTTGTGCAGTCTCGACGGCTATTCGTTCTATGACAAAATGGCTGAAAGCCAGGGAACTCCGCAACTATGCTTCCGACAAGTATGGCGGAAAAAAACAATATGAGGGTCATACACGCATGAAGGATAATGGGTACAGAGGACGTCACACTAGGGATAGTATTACTGGTACGCCCTAGGTCGACTCCCATTTTCGAGTTTCGAAAAACAAACTGTAATACTCCGCAGATTCCACTAGATGTCAGCCTGTGATCTAAGCAGATTCCACAAGCCTTAAATATCAAATTCAAGATTGGAGAAAAGCAAGGTGCCTTGTCTAAATCCAGTAGAGTCCAATAGCCAGACATTGTTCTTATGGGACAGCGAGTGGAATATGGATGTTGTCATATATGGGCATGGTTACTGCCTACATCAGAGAGCGAGGGGTACAGATTCCAAAACCAGATATAACCTGTTTGTGAATGATGAAGAACAAAAAACACAAGGTATATGTGAAGAACCAGATTATAACCACTTTCTAATTTAAATAAACGATTTGTACATTGTGTGTTGAAATTGGTAATTTATTGGAATATGTTGATACCTGAAAGAATTATATTAAAATTGTAGTATATAAGATCCAAAATGTAGAAAATTGAATTTCTGATGTTTAAATTCTGATCCTGAAAAAAGCGTGGGTTGAAATTTTAAGGTCGTAAGAGGAAGTATTTGCTTTTACCATCTCCCTGATCTAATTGAAAGCGTTTAGAATTTTAAAAAGCCTTATATTTTTTAACCCCTTTTTGATGGACCTTTTGGCAATCTTGAAAATGTTGTGCTGTTGCCTGCTTGCTATTGGATGATTGGTATGATGTGTTAGATCAAGTTGCAAGTATTTGCTGGTTAGGTCAATGGTGACATTGATGGTTTGGGAATGAAGAGCATGTATATTGACGTTCCCCAAAAAATTTCTGATCCATGTTAATTATTTTTAAGAGTTAGTGCATACATTTACTATATATTGTCTATTGTAATTTCATAAAATTATTCTTTTACAAGTTTCTTTGTACTAAACATTTGCCCGATATAGCTATGGCAGCTTTGTTTTAAATATGGAGATATGTTTCATGTAGGGTAATCCATTTGCAGTTTTAACTGTTTGTGAAATGTGTCTGGGACTGTGGCCCAGTTATGTAGCTTTCTCTCCAGTTCATTGATAGGGCCATAAATACTCTTCCAAACAATAGGAAATGCAGAGACACCCGACTGTTACACTGGCTCACCAAAGGCATGGAAATGAGCGTGGCACTTTTCACACACACACAGGAAATCACAGATTATTCTAAAGATGAGGTCAAGTCAGACTATTTATAAAGTACATACCAAGTTTATTAAGTGCACACCTTACTAGTAGCAAGCTTCAGACATTTAAGAGATGGGTCAACCACATTTGAATAGCACATTCAATTAAAAGGAATACTCTTGCAAGTATTTGGACATTTCAACACAGCTTAAGACATATTATAACGATATATATAGTTCTATATTTTGGAGTAGTTAGATAATGTAATCAGTCAGGAAGACAAGATATCATGAGAGCACCTAGCGAAACGACCTCCTGTTAGTCTTAATGTCGTATTAAATATTAAACAGTATTTAAACAAGAGAGAATACATCTACCAACGATCCCACAGTATATAGTTTTAGAAACAGTTGTCAACCACCCCTACTACTGCAGAATTTGAAATATAAAACAGAATTGGATTAATCAAGCATTATCAAAAACATTACACACTGTAGATTGCAATGAAAATCCATTACAGTCTCTGGGATAAAATGAGTCTGGAGAGTGGACAGTCAGCACATCAAGGTTTTCTGTAATGGAGTCCTATGTTGACATAAACCGATTAAATCTAATGCCATCCCTTGATAATCATACTGCTGTTTTTGTTAGATATATTTTATAATCACTCCTCAAGAACAATGTTGACAAAGTGCAGTTAAAATGGATTTAAAAAATCAACCCGGGGTGGATTTGAAAGACCAACCTATTATGGTTAACAGGAAAGTCACTGATGTCTAGCCAAACCCAATCAAAGCAGGTAGCAGTGAGACAAGGCTTAGACACAGGAGGGGTGTGTGAGCGTGGTCTAGGGCTACAATGAGTGCGCACATAGCAACACAATAATTCCAGTTACATGGGTAATAACAAAAATATACAATGATTTATTAGGCCTTTAAAATACACAATAGCTTTCGAATCTCTAACATATTTTCCCTCACTTACTAAAAATACATATAAACATTCATTCTTAGGAGAAGATTAAAAAAAGAGCATATGATCTAAAACCTGTCTAAAACAGGTAAGTAGTCAAATGCTAAAAATATTTATTTAATTTTTTTACATTTGTAGAGCGCACTACAGCCCGTGGGCATCGAGGCGCTGTAAAGCGAAGCATAAGAAGGCTTATTTAAGGGTTACAAGAAGCCGCCTAATAAGTGGTCTTAGAAGTACAGGTTACATAAAAGTCGGTACATAAGTAAGCAGAGATAACATACAGATCACTTAAGATGTATACGTGGAGCCTGCAAATTTAAAATATGGTAGGAGTACTTTAGAGAAACACAAAAACAATGCCCTAGCACTTAGCAAGTCCAGGCCTAAAATGGTTTGGGGCCTTGTGCCCTAAGGTTATCAGTTCCAAAATTATCCTTTTTAGGAAGGTTTGCAAAATGATTGGACAATGCCAGTGTTTGCAACTCAAAGTTCCAAAAATGATCAGTCAAGTTCAAATAAGTAGCTCACTCAATCCCACTACAATATGATATGCCTACAAAGGGATCCTTGACCAGCCTAACACTGACCAAAGTCAAAAATCAGAGAGAAAGGGACAGGACTTGACGTCCGTAACCCTATGGAGGACAGCGGGGAAAAGAAATAGGTATGTTACCTTATGCTGTGACTCTGATTTATTTAGAGTCCACGGTTGAGGTTGCAGATTCCATTGAGGACACCGTCTTTTGTGCTTAGTCCGACAAAGGATTTAGTTTGGTCAATCGTTGGGCTTGAATCTCGGTTCCAGCTGAACACCCCTGGGAAGGAAAGATTAAGACTACTGCCAAGTAGGTGACCTCAGGACACCTCCAGGGAGATAAGAACAATGCTTGCAACAGGGATCACCATGGTCCGGCAGGGACAGGCGAACTTCAATGGAAGAAGAAAGGAGCAGGCCCTGCACAGCTTCCGTTGATGCAAGAAGGCTTGAAATACAGGAGAAGGCGTCTTGTAGTACGCACTGTAGATCCACCAAGCATCAAGGATGCACTCAGAACAGCAAAGACTGCAGCGAGGTAGCCCAGGAGAGGGAACGTCAGTCCCCTGTTTAGTCAAGGGGCATTTCAGAAGGCATGGATCCTGGATCAGGGGTTGAGCCTGGTTGTTCCCAGAGGTCCAGGGGTTGAAGCACCAAGTGTCTTCTTGATAGCTTGCGAGGAGCAGGGCTTCACTGGATCTTGGCTGGAGGTAATGCTGGTCGTCATCAAGTTGTCAGCAGGCTACTATCCTATTATCCAAGATCTGGACTGGAAGCTCGCCCAGGTCCACCAGTGGTAAGGATCTGTACCATTTAAACTGGTAGTGTCTATCCATTCATGGATAGCCACTGGACACAAAATCTGATTACCAACAGACATTCAGGCACCCGTATGTGGACTGGGACCAGAGTCCTAGCCACCACATCTGGGCTCATACATAAACCACCTCTTTGCCCAAGAAAGCAGTAGTTTTCCCTCGGAAAGGGCTTCCGATATATGGCAATTATGAACCCGAGAAGGCAGGAAGAAACCAAAGAACAATATGGCCAAAGGACAGGCAAAATCATGTGGCACAGCCATTTTTTTAAAAAAACCTTTATTTATTTGACTTGACAACACACAAACAGACAGAGATGCTCACAGCATAGCAACAAGTTACATCATTACTGAATGCATACTTCACAATAAAGTGCTGGCCTTCGGGTGCATTAAGAGGGTTCGGGAGCTAGGTGATGCCATGGGTATAAAGCTTAAGATTCACTTTTCACGGGATGGTAATTGTGAGAAGAAAGGGGAGGGGTGGAGGATTCGGTGTCAGAGTTCGAGGTCATGGCGGACATATAGCTACGAAACCTCCGCCAAATATCCCTTGTCCTCGGGTGCGGATGTTGCAGTGCACCCCAGGCCTCCTCGGTGTTGTGTGCCCATGTGACCGTCCTGAGCCCCTGTGCTCGGGGCCGAAGCCAGTTCATCAAGATGCAGCGTACAGCAAGTATCATGCAGAGGCCAGCCAGCTTTTTCGAGTCGCGACCCAGCTCGGGGAAGTCGTGGAAGAGACATCGCATTGGGGTCTATGGTATAGTCTAGTATGGCAGACAATGTGGTGCATATTTCAGTTCAATATTGCGTGAGCCGCGGGCAAACCAGATCATATGTATGTAGGGGGCATGATCTGCACCGCATCTAGGACAGCTGGAAGGGAGCTCACTGAACATATGGTGTAAT